>NC_051163.1:97868859-98147759 GCF_013339745.2 Dermacentor silvarum | reverse complement strand
AAATATATTTCTAATTATTCAAACTAGTTACGTCAACGCACACAGACAGTGTAAACCAAGATGCATAAGGAACATAAATAATTACGAGTGCACAAATCCTGGCAAGAAAAACATTCAAACAATAGTTATAAACAACGGGAAAACAGAATACTGAAACCGAAATGTCGCGTAAAGTTTGTTTAAAACGGTTAGTATCATTTATGGAAGCAACAGTGGCGGGAAGGTGATTCCAATCATCAGATGTCCGTGGGATGAATGAGTGTAAGAAGGAGTCGGATCTACAAGATGGAATACCAACTTTATGTTGGTGATCGAGCCGGGAAGATATGTAATGTGGTGCCGAAAGAAGCTCGTTTCGTAACACAGGGTGATGATATATCTTATGAAAAAGAGAGAGCCGCAAATGTTTACGCTGTGATGCTAAGGGTGCTAACTGTAGGTTAGATTTCATTGTGGTGATGCTGGCGGTTCTGTTATAATTGGAGAATATGAATCTTGTGGAATTGTTCTGCACCATTTCTACTGAATATGTTAAGTTACTCTGACTAGGATCCCAAACTGAGGCGGCGTATTCAAGTTTAGGCCGGATAAGTGTTTTGTAGAGCATAAGTTTGAGAGACTGCGGCGCACGTGAAAAATTGCGTCGCAGATAACCTAACGATCTGTTAGTGTTGCTTATTACGTGCGCAATATGCGTCTTCCAGGTAAGGTCAGATGAGACGTGAACACCAAGGTATTTATAAGATGATACACAATCCAGTGGGGTGTTATTGATGTGATAGGCTGGTAGGGTGTTGTTACGTCGGGATACTCGCATTGACTTGCATTTGCTTATGTTTAATTCCATGCGCCATGTATTGCACCATGAACTGATAGCATTAAGATCAGATTGAAGAATGGCTGTATCATGGTTACTAGTTACTTCTCGAAATATCACGCAGTCGTCAGCAAAGAGATGAATATGAGATGTAATACAAGAAGGTAAGTCGTTAATATAGATAAGAAATAGTAGCGGTCCAAGGACAGAGCCTTGTGGCACGCCCGAGGAAACCACATTAGAGGGAGAGTCAACGCTGTTGGCAGAAACGAACTGAGAACGACTCGAAAGGAAACACTCAAGCCAAGTAAGTAACTGGGGATCAAGGTTAAGTTTATGCAATTTATACATTAGTAAATTATGACATACCTTATCAAATGCTTTAGAAAAATCTAGAAAAACACAGTCCGCAAGAGAAGAACGATCAATAATGGCATGAAGCTGATGTGTAAACGATATTAGCTGTGTTTCGCATGAATAGGTTTTGCGAAAGCCATGTTGAGAGTGCGTGAAGAAGGAATTAGATTCGAGAAAGTTAGCAAGATTGGAAAATAAGATATGTTCATAATAAGAAGTTTGCATGGAATACTAGTGAGCGAAATGGGACGACAGTTAAGTGGAGGCTGCCTACTGCCTGTTTTATGAAGTGGAATCACCTTTCCGATCTTCCATTCCGCAGGAATAGAACCCGTGTCAAGTGACTGTTGAAAGATTTTCGCTAATATAATAGCACTATACTCGCTCGTGCTCTTCAAAAACTTCGGGCTAACCGCGTCACAACCAGGAGAAGAAGAAAGTTTCAATTTATTAATCAGATGTTCTACGCCACACGGGTCTACTATAATCGGACACATTGAAATTGAATAATGGCAGTGTGTAAGTGGTGGCGAAACACTTGTCACTGATGAAAAATTAGAAACAAAAACATCGTTAAGCACAGATGCGCACTGATCAGAGGGTATGATGTCTCCCGCGTTATCCACCAGGCTAATAACGTTATCGTCCCTCGGATTTATGACGCGCCAGAACTTTTTAGTGTCAGTTGCGAGCATGGATGGGAGAGTGATTTCCAAAAAATGCTGTTGACTCAAGGTCGATAATTGTTCAAAGTCTTCGGCCCGGACCGGGTAGGGGTTAGTTTAGAAATAACTGGGCCGGGCTCGGACGGGCCAGCGCATGGCGCTTGCGGGCTCGGGCGCCGGCCCGGGTAGTTTGCAATAAACAGTAGATGTCCCCAGGATCGGTCTTTGTGAAATACTTTGGCGGTAATGTTACGCCACTTTTTCACGGCGGCCTCAAGCGTGCAGCCTCCGTGGCGCAATCGGCTAGCGCGTTCGGCTGTTAACCGAAAGGTTGGAGGTTCGAGCCCTCCCGGGGGCGGCTGCTTTTTTTGTACTTTTTACCGTCCGATAATCGTTTTTTTTATACAACGCGCCGCCATTATGTAAAATTGGCGCCTTATTGCGTCTAACCGGGATCGGCCGCCATGCTGGAACTGATAGCAATGGCGGCTGCACCGGAACTTTGCTGTGCAAACGACTGCATAATGGCACCGTCTCCACTTTCTTATGAGGAAGAGTTTGTGGTGTTTTGCAGCGTAACCCGCCATGGTGGCATCGTAGTTATGGCGCTGCGCTGCTGAGCGCGAGGTCGCGGGATCAAATCCCGGCCGCGGCGGCCCCATTTCTATGGAGGCGACATGCAATAACGCCCGTGTCCCGTGCATTGGGGGCACGTTAAAGATGCCCTGGTGTTCAAAATTAATCCGGAGTGCACCACTACGGCGTGACTCACAGTCAAGTCACTGGTTTTGCACTTAAATCCCCAGAATTAATTAATTAATTCACTTGTGCAACGTAATAATGAAGCTGAATATCGTTGCTTCTGGCGAAATCTGTCTCACAAATACTGTTGCTTACAGAATGTATCAGGAATGTTGCTAGCTGCTTGCGGAACTAGCTCTGCTAAGGCTGTCAGCGACTGCTCCCATTAACCAGTGCTACTTTCCAAGTGCGGTAAAGTGGGAAGTCTTATACAATACATACAAGCGAGGACGTTGGTCACTACAGGCTATGCATGCGCTATACATCCCACCTCGCCCACAAGGCTCACCATTCACAATCCAGTTCTATACTGCGGGAGAACTTGAGGAAATGGCAAAACACATCCATCCTAAATATGAATTGTCCTTGCTGGAACAACGTCCCTCGCGCTTATGTGCAGGACAATTCTGTGTTTGAGTTCATCTATTCAAGTTATGTATCAACTTCAGGACACTCTAGCAAATAATTGTGATTATGAAGCGAAGCAAAGTGTAGTTTATTTTCCTTCTTCGAATGGAAGGAGCCGGGGCAGAAGGCTGACTAGCCTGATGGGGCCACAGCTCCCACTTCGTTTGGTACAGTGCTAAAGTGCATACAACATAACTTGTAATAATACACTGCAGCAGCAGGTACATGAAGTGAATATTGTATGTAGGTAATATGTTATACAGACTAATAAAATCGAGCCCCTCGGTTCCCATTCCCATTCTTCTCTCGTATTTCATTACGAGGGTCTCGAATCTGGCAGCCTTGATATCATTAGGTAGCATGCGAGGGTTTATTAGCCACATGCCTGCTCTCCCAAGATCACGTGTATCGTGACGCCATCGGGCTAAAAAGGATGTTCCACATCCGCCCACCATGGTTCTGAGTGGCGCTGGCTAACACTCCTAGGGCTAGATATAGTAAACATAAATACCCAAGTTAGTGGACGAATTGATGTCCGTCGCTGTAGCAGAATTGGTAGTGCAACGCACGCGTTATGCGGAGGTTGCGGGTTTGGCTTCCGCCGGCGACAAGTTATCTTTTCGTCCACTTTCATTTCCCTTTTCTTCATTATTTTCTACATTCCAATTTCAACTACACTTAATTTCCCCGATGCTTTCCTTGGCTTCGTTGTCTGTTGGCTTTCTGTGGTTATGACTAATAAAATCGAGCCCCTTGGTTCCCATTCTTCTTACAGAGAGACCAAGGTGCACATATACATTGCAAGAAGGAAGCTTCATTACTGTATACGTTTAAATAAAAGAACAAAATTTGAAAATCAATAATCGTAACAGTCAACACGAACTGCACTGTGTTTGTAAAAGTGACACCCTACTATAAAAAGAGCACATACACACTAAAAAAAAAAAACATAATGAACTATAAAACTAAGTAACAGGCCAATCAAAGGCTAAGAAATGCTGTTAAACTTACTTTTCGAAAGTGATCGCGGAGGGAGCAAGGTCAACATCGTCCGAAAATCTGTTAAGAGCTGTGATTACTTGACAGTTTAGATTTTGTGTACCGTAGTATGTTCTTGTAAAAAGAACAGGTATTGTTCTGGAACGTGAGGGATATCTTTTGCTTATTTCAGTGGCGCTAGAAACATGTAGTGATCCGTTGTGGTTAATATGTTTCATTAGACGAAATGAGTAAACTTGGTCTGCTCTGAGAAACACGTATTCAGTAAACAAGGATTGAGTACAAAAGTCCCGTGGTCGCCCAAAATAACCCTCAATTGCTCGCAAGGATTGCTTTTGGAAAATTTATAGCTTATGATGGGAGGTGTGGTGGTCCCCCACACGAGACTGCAATACGACAATTTAGCATTAATAAAAGGCATAATATATTGATATGTTTAACCACAAAGGCAATAGCTGGGTGAGCTTGATTATACAACCAACACTTTTACATAAATGCGGCAAGAGGCTAGAGATTCTGCAAGACAGATTCTCTTGTAACTGGACACCAAGAAATTTTTCTTGTTACTTGTGTTATCTTTGCATCGAAACATTAGCGCTAATTGGCCGAAATATTATGTACTTCGTTCTGGACAAATTCAAACTGAACTTATTATATTCCAGCCATGACAGCAAATAGCCAAAGTATGTTTTTACCACGTATTAGGCTTCACTATGAGAGTTCGCTGTAAATAACACGTTGGTGTCGTCTGCATGCATACATAATTACATCCGAAGCATTTCGAATATTAGTAATGCCATTATTTTATTTTACAAACTCTAACGATCCTAAAGTTGAGACTTGTGGGACTCCCTACATTACTCGCAGCCGTTAAGGTGGGGGTCCCACTCCGGCGGCACGAGCCCCCCGTTTTCAGTACTTTTGGAGTAACCGTGGCGGCTCTTCTACTCGAGATATAAAGTTGTGGTATATACTATAAAAAGCCTAATTCTTGTAGATTCCAACTATATATAATATTAGGAAATTGATTAATGTGATTTAGAAGTAAATGTTCAAGAACAAGCATGAGATACATGGTTTTTGCGAACTGTGTCTCAGTTGTGACCATATTTAGAAGAAACTACCGCACTTACTGCATTGCGGCTTGCTCTGTAGCTTTAGGACATATTTATCTAGTTCCTAGACGTAGCAAAATAATTTTGAATTTTTACTTTTTAGATAATTTGCTTTTGAACATTGCCAAATATCGCGATCTTCTGTTGTAAACAGCCCGGCAACTACATGCTCAAGGAAGCTAAATATTGGATAAAGTAGAGTTCAAGGAATTTTCATTTAGGACGCAAAATTTCATCCATGTACCTTCATTAGTTTCAAACCGCCGATTCGTAGCTTTAGTACTTTCCCGCAAAAGTGAGAAAAAATAAAACCAGAATTCTAAATATTGCTTAATTTCGGCCGGAATATTAGGAGAACTAAATAAGTTACAGGAATGGAATTTTGCGTCCTAAATGGAAAATTTTTGAACTCTACTTTATCCAAAATTTAGCTTCCTTGAGCATGTAGTTGCCGGGCTGTTTACAACAGAAGATCGCGATATTTGGCAATTTTCAAAAGCAAATTATCTAAAAAGTAAAAATTCAAAATTATTTTGCTACGTCTAGGAACTAGATAAATATGTCCTAAAGCTACAGAGCAAGCCGCAATGCAGTAGGTGCGGTAGTTTCTTCTAAATATGGTCACAACTGAGACACAGTTCTCAAAAACCATGTATCTCATGCTTGTTCTTGAATATTTATTTCTAAATCACATCAATCAATTTCTTTATATTATATATAGTTGGAATCTACAAGAATTAAGCTTTTTGTAGTATATACCACAACTTTATATTTTAAGTAGAAGAGCCGCCACGGTTACTCCAAAAGTACTGAAAACGGGGGGCTCGTGCCGCCGGAGTGGGACCGCCCCCTTAAGAGGAGACGTTGTTTACTCTTGAATATTGTTGTCTATTTGGTAAATAGGTCGCTAGTCGATCCAATGCCCCGGAGCCCGTTATTGACCAGCTTACTTCGAAATATGTCTTGCTGTACACAATCAAATGCTTTCCGGAAGTCTAAGAACAAACGAAGAATATACTTTCTCTATTCAATATTATCAATAATTCTGTCTTTAATAGCAAGCAGCAGGTGCTCGTTCCGTCGATTTGCTTTTTAGAAAACCATACTGAGAGAGAGAGATATGACATTATACTTACTGTAGGATTTTCCTAATCTGCAGTTAATCATCCCATCAGCCACTTTAGTCCACACGGACAGTACAGAGATCGGTCGGTAAGTTGATATTTCAGTTCGGTCGCCACCATTATACAGGGTGTTTTCTTTTTTAAACAATACAGCTTTTTGTATATAAAGAAGGCTATAAGGGCAGCGCACGTGGCGTTCTTGCAGAGGAGTTCCTAGTCAACGCGGACATACTTTGCCGTTAAGAACGTGAGCATCAAAAGACTAATAAAAATAGTAATGAACGTTTTTATTAGTGCCATAGGGGCAGTTGTCTTGCGTCGTTCCATTTCATTCTGCTTTGTCTGGCTGATGTGCCCGTGGAGTGGCGTGATTGAAATCGAGATGTTCACTGCTTCAGTAATAGCTGCATCAGAACCATCGCGGCGGAAATAACTGTAATTATTAAAGGAAATATCGCGTCAGTCGTGGTGTCAACATTGTAAACGCGACTTGTTTTTGCCAATTCTGTTCAGCGGAAGCAAAGAAAACACAACTGACTTTGAGCTTAGGGTGAATGAAACCGTATGATCGATGTGTCTTCATTTCATTTTAATGTATTACTACAGATGATTATTTTGCTGAAAGCATGTTTGACGGGGCGTGCGACGTGCCGCGTTCTGGAAGAGAAATAATATTTTCTTTTTCACGTAATGAACTCGTCGCCAGGGGTTCATGGAGAACAAACGTGTCTCACATGGGCTCCCGCTTTTCGTGCCTCCCAGCCTGGAACAAGGCCAGTGACGAATCCAAGTTTTGTACCGGTGCAACTGGCAAGACGAGCGAAATCGGCGGACACTAACCAATTTCGGGTAAGTGCACCTTATTTCAAGATGTCAAGACGACCGCACACCCGCCCGGTTAAGCCTAACGCCAAAGCAGCTCCCGCAATCCTATCGGAAAAAACGCTGTCGCGGTGCGCGCCACTTAGGGAGCCTACATGCAAGCGCTGTTGCATGTATAGGCTCCCTAGCGCCACTTGAGCACGAGCGCTCGCCCACGCCGCGCCGAAGAGCCCCTACGATGAGCCGAAACGCAGCTGCAGCAAGCGAAATTTCAAAGAACCAAAAAGAAGAAGAAGCAAATGCAATGCAAACGGACCGGTTGGAAGAAAACACCGGAGAACATATCTGGAACTATGACAACGGCTATGTCAGCTGGTATACCCCTCAGGTAAACGGCAATTGCGTCACGAGCGCCAGTTTCTCCCCTGGTGCTTGGTAGGCCATGCTTCTGAGAAAAAGAAGAAGAAAAAAAAGCCTCCTGTTATGGCAACGGTATTGCTGACGTGCGAGGGGGAGACAGCCATCCCGCTTGTCTGCAATGCGCTCGACGGGTGTGCAATTTTCTGGGCAGATGCAAGAGGAAACTAGCACGAGTTCCGTTTGCTGCTACAGTCTGCATTGTTCTAACAGCTGTGATTCGCAGCGTCTTTGTTTTTGTAAGGATCATTTTCTTTTGCGTGTGTGGTTCATGTATTGAATAAACGCCAGCAGCGCATCTGTGTTTGCTAACTTTTTACCCTATTCTATACAATACGTGAGCGCCCGGCTACTGTGTTTCGGCAGGACAATAACAGGAAGTGAAATGTGCTTTATTTTGCAATTTTATTAGCAACTTTTGTAGAGCAAGACATACAATACACAAAAGAATGTTGCAGGCCTGAGTGTCTCGCATCTCCAGTACAAACTGTACATTCTATAGGCGCATATCCACAAAGCTTTCTTACAATTTCTCAATATCAAAAGTAAGGTTTTTTTTTGCTTTAGATGAGACAATCCTACCAACGGAAATCGTTTGTCGCAACAGTTACCAGTGATTACTCATGCAAAAAATTATAATTACGCGAGACCGGTCGAAAGGCTGAAGACAGCACATTTCGCAGACAGAAACACAGACGTGGTGAAGTTTTCCGTGCTGGAGCTGTGCATGGTCTGGGGAAAAAAAATGAAAGTAACAAGTTTTATGCTTACACACAACGCAATTGCAGGAACAAATTTCAGCACTCTTTCCGCAAAACAGTACTTTCAATTCATGTACGTCAACTCTTCTTATATTTTGTTGTGGAATTTATGCTAAAAGTATGACACAATAGTTTAACAATCCAAATTATTATTTTAACTTCTACTATATGTAAGTAACAGGTTTGTTAATGCTGCTTTCTCAACAGCTGTCTTAAAACACTGATCAATTTCTCACAGCTAAATTAGCTTGATCCCTGAATTTATTATTCACTTGTCGTTAAGGCACTGACGGATTAGTTTGTTCAACCTTTTTGTATACTCCTTGTCTATTCCTAGTTCTGCAGAATGCGTATTACGGGAAGACGATCATCTAAAAGTTGTAAGCCACTGGTCAACGGTCTATGAGCATTTCCTACTTTAGAAGAATTTGTTTAGCACAGGGGGAGAAATACTTCGCGGGAACACCGAAGTGCGTGGCTCGCTAAGCGCCGACGTAAGCAGCTTCGTATGCATTGCGCCCAAACGCGACTTGACACGAAGGTAAATTCGCGCGTTCTGAACAAAACCTGCTCGTCTACTTAGTTCTCAGTTAACAACCGCGAATAGTCGCACATCGCAGATGAATATTCGATAAAGAAGAACAGAAGAGCAGGCGCTTTTTTTTTTTTGGCGACACACAACATATCGCTGCGTAATGCTGACGTCGCACACGGCGCCGTAGCAGCCAACGCGAAGAAAACAGGGCTTGTAGTGCTGTCTGCACTAGCGCAGCGCTCCTTCAATTGGTTTCCGCACCTTGTGAAGATCTATAGGCGACTTGCAATACCTAACCGCGCGTTGACTTGCTGCAGACCATATCGCAAGTCAGTGCAGTACTGCCGCACCTGCGGCAACACGGGACACCGTCAAGACGTCTGTCCGAGACCAATCCCGGATTTCTGCCACAAATGCGGCAACACCGGACAACCACAAAACCACGATTGCAAACCGACCTGCAAGCTCTGCGGAGAAGGGCACGAAACTGCAAGTACAGAGTGCAACAAGAGACTGAAGGCAAGCCCGCCACCCTGTACAATATACGGCAACAGCGCCACAACAGGCTCCATGAAAGAGACAACCGTTGGAGCTCCAGCAGTGAAGAGTTCCCGCAGCTGGGCACCTCGGCCACCAGCTCGAGCAGTAACAGTGCTGGTAGCTCCCCAAGGCGCAGCAGGTTCAAGTCAATACTCGCGCTCCCGCTCGGTCAAGCGCGCGAGCTACGCCGACGTGGCAAGTGGCTCGAGCGACTCGAGTGGTACGAGCAGCTTGGACTCCTCGTCAGTGGAAGCCGCAGCCATACGAGTGCGGAAGACCCATGTGCTGCAATCTTTAACATCACCGTAATTTTGGCAGCTCGAAGGAACGTTGTCGCCCGTCATCAGGCGGCCTCGATTGAATTTCAATACATTGACAAGTCGCTTGACCCCACCTGTGGAACTTGCACCACGGGTGCGCCAGCCACAACACACCACTTGCTATGGACATGTCCTGGCCTATCCTCACTGCGAAGAATCTGCCTTGCTGGGCTGCAGAGCTCAGTCGTCACACTCAATGACTGGATCCTTCCTAGAGGGACCCCGCAACACCGCAAAGCTATATATGACAGCTTGCTCACCTACCTTATAAGAAGCGAAACCATTAACTTAATCTAGGCAGCCTCACCGGAAGAACCACTGGGGTTGCCTTTTCATACATGTACAATTTTCTATTTTTTATGATTTAATAAACGTATTTCTCTCTCGCTTGCCGCGAAGAAGGCACTCTTCAATTAGCGCTATCTTCCCGGGGCCACCGAGTGGAGGTCGCGCCAGCAGCTCGTCCCTGACGACCTCACGGGCGTAGTTCCTCCAGTCGGCGATGGCGTGCTCCGATAGAGGGCGCTCAGGAGGACACGGTAAGTAGTAATGAAGAATGTCCCTTAGGGGAACCTCTGACTAGCAGCATCGGTAACAACAGAAAAACAAGAACGCAAAGAGATCGCTGTGTAACAGGTTCAATTAAACATGCAGGGTGGTAGAAGAAAGGAAAAGTGGTTAGAGATTGAGGAGCAGTTAAATAGAGTACAAATAGGTGTGTATGCTGTTATTGAAACGCACCTTAGAGACTTAGAAGAACCACCGGTGATTGATAATTATGTTTGGGAAGGGTGCAACCGAACCAAACTGGAAAGAAAGCGAGGGAGAGTCAGAATGCTCATACATCAGGGAGCCAAATGGGAAAGAGTCAATTCAAAGTGTCAAGAGCATCTTTGGCTATCAGGTACAGTCAGTGGAAGGAAAACTTGGGTATATGGACAGGGAAAAATTGATAAGAAAAGAATCAAGAATTAGTGGAATGCCTAAGCGCGGATATTAAGAGTTTCCGGAATGAGGGTGAAATTATCCTGTTGGGTGACATGAGTGCACACATACAGGTTCTAGACGGTTATACCGACAACAACGGGAGGTTAATGCTAGATCTCTGTGTGCAACGTACCCTCGTTATTGTGAATACGGGACCTAAATGTGATGGCCAGATCACATGGGAAGGCGGAAATAGACAATCGGCCATCGATTACTGTCTGATGACAGAAGGAATTTATTATAACTTGAAAGAAATGGTCATTGACGAGGAAGGGGATAGCAGCATAGGGAGTGACCACAAACGCATCAAGTTGAAAATAAGATATGTAGTTGGGAAAGAGAGCAAGGAACGAAGAATGACCAGTCCAGATTTGAATGATGAACAAATAGCAAATATAGTCACAAAAGTCCAGAAAGAACTTGACAAATGGCCAAGCAATAAGGAGTGGGAATATAGTGAGCTGGTAAGTGTAATGGCGAGAGAAATGAGGAAAGAGAAGCAACATGCTTGTTGGAAATGAAAATGGAAGCCGAAAAGCTGGTGGGAACAGGGATATACGGGGAGGCGATCGATGAACGAAAGAAAGCATCACGAGAACACAGACAGGCAAAAAATGCACAATTGCCGCAGGATGAAATAGACAGAAAATGGGAAATATACCGCGGGGGAAAAAAACCATGGTTCAAATATTAGTTCAAGCAAAGATTAAAGGTGAAAAGTGAACGTTGTCAGAAATTCGTGAGAAAAAGAAGGCCGCGCCTAGAATATTTTGGAACCACATTAACTTATTGGGCAGGAAGTCGGGCACAGTACAGCAACATATCCTTGACGAAGATGGAAACGAACTGGAGCGGGACGCGTCATTAAAAACGTTCGAAAAATAATAGCCGATAATTTCAGGGCAATGGTGAGGTGGTCTCTGAGGAGAAAAAGAGAATGAACGAGAACCAGACGGAAAAGGAGTTGGTGCTGATCGAGTAATTTCAACTGGAAGGAAGCTGAAGAGAAAATTTTTAAACGCACAGCCACAGCAGTAAAACACGTTGTGGGGCTAGTTGGTGCATAGCTTTCAAAAGATGAAGCGCCATAAGGACGGCACACTAAGAAGGAATAAAGACAGGAAGCGCCTTGTCCTGTCTTTGTTCCTTCTTAGTGTGCCGTCCCTGTTGGTGCTTCATCTTTTGAAAACACAGCCACCGGTTTAGACGAGGTTCCCGTTAGGCTGATTGAGCTAGGACCAAAAAGTAAGGAGGCTCTGTTGAAAGCAGTAGAAAAATGCTTACAAGATAGGCGAATACCAGACAGTTGGCGACAAAGTAGAATGAAATTAACTTATAAAGGTAAGAGGGAAAAAGGTATATTCACTCAATAGACCGTTGACCATTACATCGGTAATATACAGGTTAGCAATGCAGGTCGATTAAATTGAAGTTGCAAGGCATGAGCAGAGAATAATGGCATATTGGGAGAACTGCGGAATGGTTTCAGAATCGGTAGGCGTCTGGATGACAACTTATTTGTCCTTACTCAGTGTATTGAAATATCCAGAGAAGAAAGGAGACCGCTATATGAGGCTTTTTTAGACATTACCGGAGCGTATGACAACGTAGACCGCAACATTTTGTGGAATATTCTGGAAGGAGAAGGTATAGGCAACTGACTGTGTACAGCTGTTGAAGAGATTTACTAAGAAAGTACCGTTTGCATTGAATGGGAAGGGTTGAGGAGCGAGGATAAAGTTGATATCAACAAGGGACTGAGACACTGTTGCCCTTTATCCCCGCTGCTGTTTATGATGTACATGGTAAGGATAGAGAGGGCGATAGAAGGAATCAATATCGGATTTAACCTCTCATATAAACAAGCCGGCACAATAGTTGAGCAGCAGGTTCCAGGTTTATTTTATGCGGACGACATTGTGCGGCTTGCTAACAAGCAAAGTGATATGCAACGCCTGGCTGATATCTGTGGAGAAGAATGTGAGGATTTAGGATTAAAATTTAGCGCTAAAAATCACTTTTTGTCTTATTAAATGAAAACAGTGAGCAGACAGTGTTGATACAGGGCCAAGAACTACCACGGGTAAAAGAATACAAATACCTGGGTGTATGGATAAACGAAAGCGATAGATATCTGGAGACACAGGAAAGAACAATAATAGGAAAAGGGAAGCGAAATGCGGCCTAAAGCGCTATGGGAATACAATAGGTACGAGGTGCTCCGGGGTATGTGGAAAGGTGTAATGGTTCCAGGGCTTACATTTACAAATGCGGTTGTTTGCTTGAAGTCAGGAGTGCACTCAGGACTCGATTGCAACCAAAGGTCAGTGGGACGCCTCGCATTGGGCGCTCACGGGAAGAGCTACTAATGAAGCTGTGCTGGGTGATATGGGCTGGACAATTTTTTAAGTAAGGGAGACTCAGAGTAAAATTGATTGTGAAGAACGACTGAGGAATATGGAAGAAAGTAGATGGGGTGCAAGAGGTGTTCAGGTATTTGTACAGGCAAAACATTGACTCACACTGGCAGTGGAAGCTAGGAAGCTTACCAGCAAATATGCGACCGGTACGGTCAGCAACACGGCAACAAAGAACGTCAAACGCAAAGTGAGAGAGGCTGAGACAATGCATGGGTGGCGGCAATGGAAAAGAAAGCTGCTATGACTAACTACCTCAAGAGAAAACACGAAATCAGGAAAGAAACAACTTATGAAAACTCAAAGGGAAGCTCCTTACTTTTAGAAGCCAGATCAGGATGCCTTAGAACGCGTAGTTATAATGCGAGGTACACCAAGGATGAAGACGCATGTGCTTGCTTCGGTAAAGCTAGAGAAACGGCTGAACATGTTTTATTAGAATGTGAAGAAATCTATCCAGCTGCACAGTCTAGGCTCCTCTGACCTTGAAGCCCTTGGGTTCAGGGATAGCAGGGGAAAGCAAACCTTGTCCGCTATAAAGATTAGTGAGAGGTGGTTGGAGGTTTGGTGGCAGAAAAGTAGGGAGACAACAAACAACGAGACGTACAGAAACAATGTTCCCAGTAACGGTTCAAAAAGTTTGATGCGTGGAATGCTGTGTATTTGTGTTTTCTCAAAAATAAAGGTAGAACATTAGGTAAAATAATAACAAGAGCTTGGTGGCGCAACCCACCACCCCGCTTTCAAAGGGGACGCTCATAGCATCCATTCATCCACCAGAGGAAACCAATCACCAGCCATCTCCTTCAACAGCCACACGTCTACGCTTTTGCTCAAGCAGTACGTGAGCCAAATCACTTGCCGTCTCGAGAGGTGGACATTCGGACGGCCGAGGCGGCCCGTGTTGGCGAAGTAACTTCCTTCGCCTCTCTACTCCCGCAGTGCAGTGGTAACAGTGGAGTGCCGTGGTAACTGCGAGAACTGCTTTCGGCACTTGTTGCACCGGAACACAGACCAACGTGCATTTATTTTTCGGCAAGAGCAACGCGGTGCTGAGCTGAGAGGCATTAACAATCTTGACCGCCGAAATATAACATGCACAACGCACTGTCATCGGTGATGTACTGAGCAACACTATCAAAAACAAAGCGCCGACTTTTGCTGGCTTATGCATACATCTTCTTAGGCTGTGATGGCCCCACAACACGGTTCATTGCCTGCATTGTGGCGACGTAGCGCACAGCAAATAATTATCGGCACGTCACTGTAGCTGCTTGCAAGGCGTCGGTGCGCCGTGGTGGACGACGATGCTGAGCAGCGCGTAGTGTTCTCCAACGACAACGTATCGCAGCTGTCATTTGAGATGGCTGCTCTGTCATTGGTGATGTATCGGAGCCGCAGTGACGCAAACACGGTCAGCGTCGAAAATCGCTCGCTTTTTTAGACCCATTGCGATTGCATTTCTTCATCACTGCACACCAAACTGTTCAAGCACCTTGAGGTGCACAACACACTCAAACACTACATACATGCGCACGGAGGCACCTTCCCTGGGGAAGCGATGACAAGCGATGAATTGTGTCGCTGGGCAGCACACTCTTCGTTGCAATTCATCGCTGAGGCTTCGCGCACGCTGATAAACTCGTACATTTTCACTGTGCTTTGTCACCGTACAGTCATTTTACCGCTGTTTCTTGGTTTGCACCCCTCCTGCAGTCCAAATAATTGATTGACAATTTTCTTGTCAGCTTCCTCCATTTTATGTCAACATTTCTCATGTACAAATAACTGAAAACTCTCCTTGCCCACCGCTTTTCTGCCATTTCTCTCAATCGCTCCTTAAGTTCTATCTTGCCGCTAGCTTCCCTGCCCCACCCACCATGGTTGCTCAGTGGCTATGGTGTTGGGCTGCTGAGCACGAGGCCGCGGGATCAAATCCCGGCCATGGCTGCCGCATTTCGATGGGGGCGAAATGTGAAAACATCGGTGTACTTAGATTTAGGTGCACGTTAAAGAACCCCAGGTGGTCCAAATTTGCGGAGTCCCCCACTACGGCGTGCCTCATAATCAGATCGTGGTTTTGGCACGTAAAACCCGATAATTTAATTTTAAATTTTAATAAATTTCCCAGCCCTCGAATGACGTCCATCCTATGTCACCCGGCCTGTACCCCCTGATTTGGTGTATTTCCGTGTGCTCCCAGAGCTAGTCTACCTACCCCTCGCTGCTTAATTTCCAACCTTGCTCGAACCTCAGATCTCTTGCACAGGACCGCATTGCCCGAAAGTCAAGCTAGGGACCATCACCCCTTTCGAAATCCCTCTCACCACTTCGTACCTATTGTAATTCCACAGTGCCCTATTTTTCATCACAGCTGCATCTCTGCTGCCTTTAGCCGTTACATATTTTTCATGTTCCGTTAGGTACTCAGCCCCATTGTTTATCCACACTCCAAGATATTTGTACTTATCCACTACCTCCAGCGTAACCTCCTGTATTCTATGCTCTCTCCCATGATTATCATTAAAAATCTGGACTGCCGATTTTTCTTTAATAAACTTCAAACCTAAGCTATCTCCCTCTTTACCACAGATGCCCAATAATTCCTGCAAGTCTTCCTTGCTGTCAGCCATAAATACAATGTCATCCGCGTACATCGGTTCTGGTAATGACTGTTTAATCCATTCTCCTTGCTTGAAAAAGGAAAGGTTGAAGCAAAGTCCGCTCCTCTCCAATTTTTTCTCCAATCCTTGTAAATACAGCATGAACAACAAAGGTGACAGATGGCACCCCTGCCTAAGCCCCTGCTGTATCTCTATAGGCTCAGATACCTTTTTTCCCCATTTTATAAGCCCCTTGTTACTTTTATAGATGTCTTTTAAAAGATTACTTACTCCACTTTCCACATCTAGAGTGCCCAGTATGTCCCAAAAATCTTTTTATTGCGATAGCAAATACATGGACACTTCAACCGGATTTCTGCCGTCAGCGTCGCCGTCGTCGTCGCCATCGCCGTGAGGTTCCGTATAAAGTCAAAGGGCGATAAAATCGTCGCCGCGCGCCGTATGCGCGAGTGAAAGCGCGCGGGGGACGCGCGCTATCACGGAGAGCGAACGCACGGCGGAAAGCAAGCGCGACCGTCGGTCGTGCGAAAGGCCGTGGGGGTATGGGAGGGAGGGAGGGAGGCGGGGCGACGCTGTGCTGCTTCACCAAATGTTTATCTTGCAACCGGGCGCAAGGGGAACTGGCCACTCAATCTCCCACGCGAAAGCAAGAAAGCGGGAAGGCAGCGCGGGAGGGAGGGGGGGCAGCTTCTCTTCTGCAAACAACTTCTCTGGACAACTCCTCTGCACGTTGCCCGGCGGTGGCGGTCGCCCGCACCGTCTCTTATTTCCACACGGCTCTGACCTTTGCATGCGCTGTGCATTCGCCGCTCAGTTTCCGTTGCAGCGATAGACCACGCGAGCCTTCGTTCGCTGCGGCGGCTGCGCTTGCTGCCAGCGTTTTGACAGCCGTTGTCTGCGGTCACTCAATGTGATCTATTCATGTTTGTTTGTGCGCGCTGACACCACGATTGTTAATTCAGTTAGTAAGAGAATGTGTCCAAGTTTATGCAGCCGATAAAACCACTATCCCTACTCCGAATAGCTCTCTACTAATGTGCTATCGCAATCGATGCTTCGCCTTTCGGGCGAAACTGCGGCATTTTTTTTTTTTGGATCACACTGTCATAGGCTCTCTTGATATCCACAAATGCGAGCCATAGAGGCCTGTGTTCCTTTTCTGCCATTTCAATACACTGCGTCAATGAGAACAGATTATCTTGTAACCTCCTTTGTTTCCGGAACCCATATTGTAGTTCCCCCAGACTTGCCGTGACTATTAACATTAAATGCGAGACTAGCACAGCACCGCCCCTGGCGACTGCTCACCGTATGAACTCGCTCGTGCGTGCGACCCACTTGAACGTATCCGCTTGTAAGTTTTCGCCTCACTGTCGCCACTCGCGGTCAAAAGTGCAAAATTTAATAATTCGCTCGATCTCCGTTTGCTATCAGAACTCAATAGTATTCAAAACCAAAAACAGATACTTTAAAAAATAAAATGCTTGTTACCTTATATGCTGTATTTTGACGTATTCGATTGAGGGAGAGTGTATGTGCAAGAATGCACCGCATGTGCCCTGTTCGCATTGGACGGAGGATAGAAAGATAATGCCCGGAAGAGGAGGCACGCCCTTGACGCGCCCGAGAAAGGCGTCGCAAGCGGCTCACGGCAAGTGTGCTGATAGACGGTGGGACAGTCGTGGTATTGCTAAATCGCGATAATACGTTGATAACAATACGCCGGGGTGGCACGTTTTGTTGCGCAGTCTTCTGTGCTTGAAGCGCGGAAGCACTGTGCCGCGCAGGGTGCGCTCATGTTGTCATACGCGGCTTTATCTCGACATTTCTTTTTGCCTGCTGTTTTTACGCGTTCCCTGCTATCGCCGTTCACTGACTGCCATCAAGCAAACTCGAGTAAAACTCTTGCGAACGAGGAACTCGGCGCATCCTGCATAGCACCCATGTGCCTTAAAGTTAAGAATAAAAAAGTTACTTAGTGAATCATTCCGATTAACCTACACGGGAATGCGATTGCCCGCAACAATTAACGCTTGTCTCTTCAGCATGAACATTCCGCATTGCCCTATACGCTGTATGCTACTTTTTTTTTTCGTAATTGTTCTAACAAAACAATGGCACGGTATAGTTAGACCTAGCCGTGAGTAAGAGCTCATGCAATTCAGATGTATAAACGAACCATTACTATTAGCAAACTAATCGCACTTCAAAAAGTACTCTCAGTGAGAGTGTACAACTACGAAAAACATTACAGTGCTCTCAATCAGCTAAGATGTACGGTACCATTGTTTCTTCATAACTTAGTTACCCAGAATCCCACCATAAAATTTACCCAAAATCCCACCATCAGGCCCATCGAAAGAGCCTCTGAAAAAGGCGCGCCCGTTGGATGAGGGAAACAGTGTGTGCAGAGATGAAACGTCGAAAGTCTCCCTTGCCTCTGTGAAACTGAACTAGCTTCAAGGTGGTAATGGAAGTCACGAAGTTGATTTCGCTAAATACTTGGAGGTAAGCTATTTTTCACTCTTTTACGCCGCAGAGACGCGTCCAGCCTCCGTGGCGCAATCGGCTAGCGCGTTCGGCTGTTAACCGAAAGGTTGGAGGTTCGAGCCCTCCCGGGGGCGGATGTGTTTTTTTTTTAATTTCTTGGCGAACATTCTCTACTGTGACAGTATCTGTGACAGCATGACCCTGTGCTACTGTCGCTGTGCTGTGCTACTGCCACTCTGCACTGGTACTGTGACAGTATTACAAAGTCGTAGCCACCTACGACTTTGTGCTCTCATGGTCGTGTCGTTAACTTGGTATGTACCAAAATTGGCACACTATGATAACAGTATATGACAAACATAAATGATATGTCATGACATGCGTGTCATGTAGGTCATGAAACAGCCGCCTACATCTTAGTGCTCTCATGGTCGTTTCGCTAACTTGGCAGGTACCGAATCTGACATATTATTACAGAAGTGTATGACTATCATAAGTGATAGGTCATGACATAAATGTCATGACATGCGATCATGTAAGTCATGACAATGACCTAGCGAAAAATATTTACACTCAACAACCACTGACCTGGGTTCGGACATGGGTACTAAGTGAAGGAAACCCTAAAGGATTCTGGTAGAAGTCACAGCTTTGAGCATGACTCAGCAAAAATGACAATGACTCAGCGAAAAGAGATTACCACTCAGAAACCACTGAAATGGGTGTGGACGTGGGTACTAAGTGAAGGAAACACTAAAGGATGGTGGTAGGGCATAGTCATGAGCATGACTCAGCAAAAGTGACGATGACTCAGCGAAAAAAGAATAACACTCAAAAACCACTGAAATGGGTTCGGACGTGGTACTAAGTGAAGGAAAAGTCATATTCACGAGCATGACTAAGCCTTTCGCATTAAGGTCTCTTAGGTGTAGCTAAAGGTACTCCCGAGGACTCATGACATGAATATCACGACATGCGTGTCATGTAGGTACCCAAAGAGCCGCCTACGTCTTGGTGCTCTCATGGTCGATTCGTTAACTTGGTTGGCTCCCCGCGCACTGCTTCGCATAACATCGATTCCCACAGGGCGTGGGATCTGCCGGCTTTTTTTACGTAATATGGTTTAGTTTTTACAACCGCCACCATTATGAGAAAGTGGCGCTGTCTAATACCTGGCTAGGACTTGGTCGTAGTGTTTGGATGTGCCGTTGGCTACTCCGGCGCTTGGCTACGGGAGAAGGGCTGCGCAGCGGGGTTTCGAGCACTTCTTTTGCGGTGGCTGTGTTGCTACATGCATTCTTGATTGCATGTGACAACACAGCTCGATTCTTTATCTTTCACAAACGTTTTCTCAAAAAGTATATTTGCAGCATTACACGGAGTGAAGCAAAACGTATCTGCATAAATACTGCTAGTGGCACAAATGAAATAACTACTACACATCGAAAAAGGCACAAGGATATGCACTTCTGTGTTTTAGCACTGCTTTTCGGCAATTGCCTTTCGCAGGCACTCACTGTAGCCTGTCACACTTCGGTCAACAACATGGCGGACGCTATAACGAGGGAAATAGTGCGTGCAAAGAATAAACGTCGAAAGTCTCCCTTGCATCTGGGAAACTGAACTAGCTTTAAGGTGGTAACAGGTGTCCCGAAGGTGACTTCCCCCAATTACTTAATGGTAAGCTATTTCTCACTATTTGACTCCCTACTCGATCGTCCAGCCTCCGTGGCGCAATCGGCTAGCGCGTTCGGCTGTTAACCGAAAGGTTGGAGGTTCGAGCCCTCCCGGGGGCGGTTGCTTTTCCTTTTCAATACGCTTTTGTTTTTACAGCCGCCACCGTTAGGAGAAAGTGGCACCGTCTAACAAACGGCTGTGCTCGGCCGCGGTGCTTGAATGTGTCGTTGGCTACTACGGCGTTTGTCTACGAGAGAAAGGCTGCGCATCGGCGTCTCCAGCACTTTTTTTTTGCAGTGGCTGTGTTGTCACATGCATTATTTTGCTGTGTATCGCTGCCTCTGTCCAGATCTGTGTCACAAATACTGTTGCTTAAGGATGATTGTAGCTTGCCGCAAGTGGACCTAGCTCTTGCGAAGGCTGCCGGCAAGTGCTCCGAGCGAGCGCCACTTTTCAAATGCGCCAGAGTCTGCAGTCTTGCAAAACACAGGCGAAAACATTGAGCGCAACAGGCTGCACACCCTCCATCCCACTTGGCCCTTGCTAGCCCGTTCACACGGCTCACAGTTCGAGCGTGTAACTGGAATCCCGCTGGAGTATACACGCCTCATACCTAATTGATTGTATTGATTGTATGGAGAGTTTTAGAAGAGGGGCCCCGAAAGTTTGGGGCCCCAAAGAGCTTTGCGGATGTTAGCGTTGGGGCATGCAGGAGTAAAGAGTTTTAGAATAAGGCTTTGCGTTTGCGAATAGCGTCTTGCGATTGCAGCGCCGCTACGGTGTCAAAGAAAAACTATTAAAAATATTAACACTATAGCATTCTATGATAAGAAGAGTAATTTTGACTTTTGTGTTTTTGCGTTTAATTACAATTTAGAGGTTATTCTATTAGCAGCACACGATTTATTGCGCTTAGTTTTTGAGTAACCAACTTTACGTGCCTTCACCAGCCAGGCTGATCCATCTTAGGCCTATGATAGGGTACCTACGAGCCATGAAATAGACAATCGAATTCGTAATCAGCGGCGTCTAATGAATCAAAGCCGTGTTAGGCCTACGAGCCATGAAATCGACAATCTAAGTCTTAATCAGCGGCGTCTAATGGATCAATCTTCATTACACATGTTAGTTCAGAGAAAGCGATAACCGCTGTCACTTCTCCTAGCTTACTAACTTCACGCGCTACCGACGAATCGATCCCAGTTTGGTGCTCCGTTAGAGCCGTAGCTTCGATGGGTGCCGCCATGTTTGTTGACGCAAAGCTTTTAGGGCAGCTTTTGGGGCTCCCTCTAAATCAGTGAAAAAGCGTGCCCGACGCAAAACGCAAAAGCAGTTCACGTCTCGCGCATGCGCAGTGGCTTCGACACTATTTCTTTGGGGCCCCAAAACGTTTGGGGCCCCTGTTCTAAAACTCTCTAATGCTCGGGGTTATGACGATATTTTTTTTGTTTCTGCTAATCTCAGCCTGACAGTTCTCAATGTCATTTTTTATTTCTTTCTCTCAAAGTTTTCTACAATTATAACAACCCCCAACTGCTCACAGTACACACCTTCGATTCTTCGGCGACATTGGAAATTCGCTTAAGTTGCGTAATGTGCGTGTAAAATGATCCAGTCCACCGCGCCAACAACCACGTTCAACGAGTTTCCAATAGAATCCATCTGGCCTGCACAGCACGAAACCTTCTATCCATGTCGTGCGACGGATCGGACGTCGTTGACAAATATTAAGCACTTTACGGAAGTCATCGTCATCGAAATCATCATTCTCTGAAACTTCGTTGCGCCATTTCACGATGAACCAACCGTTATGTGGCAGGCCTCTCGATCTCCAACATGTGCTGTACCTTGCTTTTCTTTTCTTTCTACAATGACACATATCCACTGCGGAGGATTGGCCTAGATTTGGATAGTATTACGAAGCTGTTGATACTAAAATTGGCAAAATCTATACTTTTAATGAAGAAGAAACTTCTGAGCGTTTTCTTGTTCCTTGCCGCCGTTCCGGCAGCTCGCTATAAAGCTCCCTTGAACTTCCTTTTCGCATTGCTGCGTTTACAACAACTGTTCCATATATGGCCGCTACCACAAGTTCATTGATTAATGGTCACATTGCCGTGCCATAGGGGTGGCCGTCTCTGCTGCGATTTACTTTTCATGTCATGTGTGTGTGTGTGTGTTTTGTTTTAGATAGATACTCTTCTTGTAGTTCCACTGCCCATTACGTTTTTTTAACAGCGAAGCTGTTTTATTTTGGCGCACATTTTTACATTTATTGCCGGTAATTTCGTATTTTGACGTGTGGCCGATACCACTCGTCAGCAGCTAGGTGTCACGTGTAAGAAATGAACATCATCTATTACATCGACTGTGCTTCTATAGCACGATTCTTGGCCAATCCCCTGTTGTGGATATGCACCATTTCAGTCGATCATCATTACCTACCGGCGTTTCAATTCTACGGCCCGCTTCTCGGCCAATGTCGAGCTGTGGGTATGCGCCAATATTTGGAATCAGTATCGACATTCACCAACCAACTGGTCACGCGCTCGCGGCGTACCATTGACCGTTAGTGTTAACGCTTTCTGCGCACACAGGTGCTCTGCATACAGCCATGGAGGAAGAGCACGCCGCCACCTCACCCGTCACCTCACCCGTCACCTCATCCGTCACCCCAGCCGCTGCCTCGGACGCTGCCGTCGCCCCCACCACCGCCGCCACCGCAGCTACCAGCGCCCCAGGCGAAGCTTGCACTCTCGGCGTCCTCTGAAGGGCACGCCGCGGAAACAACGACCACCGGTGCCGGTGAAAGCTCTGTCCGTCGACGGAGCTCCAAGCACCACCGTAAAGGCGGAAAGAAACACCAAGATAAAGCGCAGACATCGGACATTGACCAGTCACAGCCACGGCAGCCACAGGAGCAGCTTAGTGGCGTGGATGGGTAAGCCCTCGGCCCCGGGTGTCGCCACCTATTCTTGCCCCGGAACGAAGGGCTGCCTCAGTGACGTGGAAGGTAGGGGTCGCCTGCAGCCTCGTAGCCGCTGGGGCACCCCTTTCTCTATAAGAGTGTCAGCGGTTGTGGATTCATTCCAGTCCGTTTTGTCCTTCCGGCGTTCCTGCGACGTCGTACTTTCGAAATTTAGAGGCGGAAACTTCAAAGCAGTTTCCAGAGCAGATGTAAATGTCTTGCTGTGAGGGCAAACGCTCTTGAAATATGTGCACCCATTCGCATAAATCATAAACGCCCCCTACCTTATAACGAAAACAATCAAATAATTCGCCAAATTGATGTTCTTCGAGTCTTAGCGTGTTGCAAACAGTTGTAAGCGATTGCTGGGAACAGTAAGACGTAACAACTTGCACCTTTTTCTTAATCGTGATGCTGAATGGAAACATGAGTCTTCGCGAGAACGTTTGTGAAGTTGTTATTTGCCCAGAGCACTGTTCGGACGCGTTCATGGTGACCGTCGAAATATTTCGGGGCGCGTTAGTTTCTCGCTGCATTAGCGATTGATTTCACGACCATATTGGACGCATCGAAACAGTGCTTTCAAATGCAAACTCGGAACCGCAAAATTAAAGCCCCTTTCCTACCACGAAGATATCTTTGCATTCACATTTCCTGGAACTGGAAAGCCCGTGAATCTGCGGTCCAACAGACACAACTACAAAAGAATTTCGGCAGCAACAAAAAAGTCCGCTTCCATTCCAACCTGGGAGTGTGGATGCACCGCGAAGCTGTAGCCGACATCAGACGAGGTTAGACAAGCACCACCACCACCAGTGACATACGTCACGCGCACGTGTATGGAAGTGCAGCATACATCCTCATTCTTGTAGTCCATCCGCCAAGCGCAAGTGCCTCATTAAACTAATTAAAATTTTCAAAGTAAACTGCGTCGCAGAATTCGTACAGTACGACTTGCAGAGAAGCTACAGACATGATAGCTTCGGATTGTAATCTGAATTAGAGCACTGCACGGCCGATTTTTTCCGCCCAGGCCCTGCCCGGGCCCGTTTTTACGTTGGGCTGCCCGTCCCAGCCCGACCAAAAGTTTTATGGCGAGAGCCGGGCCCGGCCCGGGCCCGTAAATAATCTACGTTACCGGCCCGGCCAGCCACCCCTTTACCTTAGGCCCGAGCCCGGCCGAGACCGAAAAAGACATGTTTTTCAGAGTCGAGACGCTCGAGGATAACTCGCTGCACGTTAGATACCACCAGAAAGTCTCAGCACATCTGTCTCTGTCGCTTAGTATGAAGACAATCCTACACCTAATCTGCGTTGGTTGTGTATCACATACAGCTGTTATACAGTCCGGCCTCGGTTACTCCCGCCCCGCCGTGCCAGCACTAATACAACTAGCACTACCGCTCAGCGGGAGAGGAGCTCACTTTGCATCGGCGCCATCCGCGAAAAAGGGCGAAAGAGGCAAACAAAGCTTTTCGCTTCGAAATGTGGGCTACAGGTGGTCTACGCCCAGCGACGCTTAAGACGGCCAACGCGTCCATGATGGCCGTGGAAATGGGTCACGAATTCCGCTCACCTCCTCACATGGGAGTGACAGCTCCATTCCTCGCCAGCTATCTGCTTCTACGAATATGTATTTTGCGTACCGGCTACCCAGTGAGTCGGAATCTCGATTTCAGACTTTGGGCTTGTAAGCGCCTTTAGCTTTGCTTGGCTAACAGGGAGCTCTGTATAACAGAGCGTCCTGGCTGCTTCTATTGCAAGCGTTTTATATTACACGATTTATTGCGAAGCTTGTGCAATGTATCGAGCCGCACTTTTGCCATGGGACAAGGAGTTGGGAGCTCAGTCAAGCAGAAGCACAGACTCTAGTCCCGGCCCCTCTTTTTTCATAAGAAAAATAAGCTTATTATACACTGACTGATTGGTTGGTTTATTAATGCGAAAGCAATATATGCCCCATTACGCGAAAATCGGGTGTCGTCGTCGTACCGAAAATGGCCGACGGCATAAAGAGCAAGAACACGTCCAGAAATGCTCGCATTGAGGTCAAATTTCTCACAGTGGTTCCTGTAAACAATGTAAATGATTGGCTTTGGTAAGCAAATTAGGCAAATTTCGTTCTGGGTGGGGATCCAACCCGGGCCTCCCGGGTGCGAGACGAGCACGCTTTCCCGACGCCATGGCGGCTCTGCGGTTCTGGCTGATTAAAGGTGTGTCCTAGTGCGTGCGTCATTGCACACGTCACTTCGCAGCCATCTGGCTGAGTAAAGGTGTGGCCTATATAGTGCTTGCGTCATTAGACAAATGACGGCGCAGCCAATGGGGAGTAGGTGGCGCCACGTCATAAGTGTATAAAATGGGTGTATAAAATAAAAACGTTTCAACAAAGGGACTATAATGCTGTCACATTCCCATGCGTAAGCAGTCTGAAGTGTCTCTGCCGAATTTTGATTGATTGATTGATTGATTCATTCATTCATATGTGAATGTGGACCAACGCGACAGCCGCATCGGTTGTTTCACCATGTGCGAAACGTTTCCCACTTTGTGGAAGTGCTCTGGGCATTTTCATTAGACATTTTATCGCGAGATGCACCGCTTACGCCCCGCCCTTGACTCTCGGCATCACAGTACATCGATAACGCTCTTTATTGTCCGATAGACCATCGCACTCACAGGTGCTCTCTCCCACCGCAGAGTGACGCAAGCAGCTTCGGGCACGACGCTTGCGACGTCACCGTCCCAGTCATCGGACAAGGCGTTGTCGCCTCAGCCACCGGTGGGTGTCAAAAGCTTGCATTCTTACAGTATGGCACTTTAGGCCACGAAGTTTAGTATCCCCACCTGGAGTGAAATGTTCCAGCCTACATGTTTCGCTGGCTGGAACACTGAGCCACAGTTTGCTTACTCGGCTAGCACACAGGATTAAACAGTTCTTTCATCTATGCTTTCAATCATCCTCTACAGTCATGCATTATGATAGACCATCAAAATTACGTCAAGAATTTAGCAAGGCGGAGACTGCACTGGATCGAATCCCGGCCACGGCGGCCGCATTTATATGGGGGCGAAATGCAGAAAACACCCGTGTACTTGTATTTAGTTGTACGTTAAAGAAGCCCAGGTGGTCCAAATTATTCCGGAGTCCCCCACTACGGTGTGCCTCATAATCAGAAAGGGGTTTTGGTACCGAAAACCCTATAATTTAGTTTTTTTAATTTTTAAGGCGGACAGTATATTTTGCTATCCAGGAAGCTTGTCCCTTGTTATCGACAACCGCTGACTATCGCATCAACAGCGAGAAGATTGCTCTGGGACCTTTTACATGTTAGTATCAATGTGCTCATACCGTACTTCCTGCGGTATGTCGTATAAATCCCATGATGGTCGTATGTGTTGCTTCGTGTTCGTCGAAGTCTAACTTGGTGAAAAGAATTCATTGGCAATTTAGAGGTAAATGCGTAATGCCTTAGCATTACGCCACACTTCTGTGAGGTCCCGGATGCATACTTTAAGCCGCGTTCACCACATTGCTTAGTGTTGTTTCTGAGCTCACTCGACACACAGCCTGCCTCTTCGAAAAGGGAAAGTGCAACTCATTGTGGTCTGGAGCAGACCGCCGCCAGTTTCACTATACAGGGCGTCACACGTGACTTTGGCCAAACTTTAAAGATATGCAAATGCCCCTTAGTTGGACCGAACCAAGGTAATGCTGTTGGCCGTCGCTTGGAGATACTCAAATTATCTTTCTTGCATTCAGCCTAAGAACATAAGTAGTATTAATTAATTAATGAACTTCTATTCAGTATGTACCAACTGACCCAGACTGCTACTCTTCTCAAATATTTTAATTAGATCAAAAGTGTCAATGAGAAGATTGTAGAGCAACATAAAAAACTCCCGATACAGCTTTCTGTTGCTCAATACGTGCTACATAAAGTGTTTTTCCGAGCGGGAAAGAAACCCGCGAATACACGCAAAGTATCTCGAGTGGCCAGTTGCGCGGCAATTTTGCGTGTATTTGCGGGCTTCTTTCATGCTTCTTTCATTTCTCTTGATTATTTTCTGCATTTGAATTTCAACCACAGCTAATTACTTACATAACTTCCTTGGATTCATTGCCTGCGGGATTTATATGGTCGTAATTAACAAAGATTGTACTCAACTAAGAGGTATACCTCTATCTCATGACAGGTTTCCCACACTTTGAATACACGTTTTTGCACTTGGACACTCATTATGCGAACGCATTAAAAGGCACTGCACTCCCCTAATTAAAGTTCGCCTAAGTTTTATTGCGATAGCAATTATATGGACACTCAAAAGCAGATTTCTGCCGTCGGCGTCGCCGTCGCCGTGAGGTTCCGTATGACGTCATTTGGAGATGAAATCGTCGCCGCGCGCCGAACGCTGTATGTGCGAGTGAAAGGGCGCGAGGGGCGCGTCTTTCACGGGGAGTGAACGCACGGCGGAGAACAAACGCGCGTTCTGCGCCGTGCTCGCTTAAGGGCTGCAGAAGTAGGCGTCTCTTTTCTCCTTTACAATCACCATATATGTAGAGCAAACGCGCCTTCTTCGGACGCGCGAGAGGCCGTGGGGGAGGGGGAGGGAAGGGAGGCGACGTTTAGCTGCGGCACCAAGTGCCTATTTATATCAGAGGCTCCAGCAACAGTCACCAACGCCGCACGCATTTTGAGCTAACGCGGGCAAAACGCCGATGGCGTCGACAACAGTTCTGCGTGTTGTTTATCTACCGCACCTAACGTGTTATTTTGCAGATGCATAGCCGCGGTTTCACACGTGACCTTTTTTATTGCGATAGCAATTATATGGACACTCCAAAGCGGATTTCTGCCGTCGGCGTCGTCGTCGCCGTCGCCGTTGCCGTCGCCGTGAGGTTCCGTACGTCAACGGCGATGAAATCGTCGCCGCACTCCGGACGCTGTATATGCGAGTGAAAGGGCGCGAGGGACGCGTGTTTTCACGGGGAGCGAACTAACGTCGGAGAGCAAACGCGCGTTCTGCGCCGTGCTTGCTGAAGGGCTGCAGAATTAAGCGTCTCTCTCCTCCTTTAGATCAGCATATATAGAGAGCAAACGCGACTTCTTCTATTGCGCGAAAGGCCGTGGGGGGACGGGAAGGAGGGAGGGGAGGCGACGGTTAGCTGCGGCACCAAATGCGTATCTATATAAAAACGTTGCGAGGCGAGAAGGTGGGTCAGATTTCCGACGCTGCTCGACGAGCGTCCCATTCTGATCTCGTCGAGTGAGTAAGTGAGTAAACTTTTATTGTTCGTAAGGGGTGACACCGGAGCTCCAGTACCGCTCGTAGGCGTCCAGGGAGCCCGATGTCACCCCAAGGGGCGGGGGTTAGTCGAAAACCTCCGAGCCGCCCCCAGAGGCACCGGCAACTGTCACCAACGCCGCGCGCGTACGGTGCGAACGCGGGCAAAACAGCGACGGCGTCGACAACACTTCTGCGCGTTGCTGGTGGTGCTGCATGTCGAAGTTTATACAGCTGATAAAACCACTATCCTTACTCCGTATAGCTCTCTACTAATTTGCTATCGGAATTGATGCTTCGCCTTTCGGGCGAAACTGCGACATTTTTTTGAAAGGTCCGCGTCACGTAGAGAACAATGATGTTTGCCGTAGCGAAAAAATGAAAAAGGCCTTTATAGCCTGCTTTCGTCTTTTATCGGCAAATAAAACAATGAATGCTTACGTGAACGTGGTACCAACACAGCTTAAAATTAGGCCATTTCTACGGTGCTATGCAAACGCATGATCGACCACTGCGCACTCATTGCAGAATCGTGGTATTTAATGTTCTCTCTCGGCGTTCGCCGTCCTAAAAACAAACAAACAAAAAATAAAGAAAGAAAAATTATCTTGTCCTTTGTGTCCCTGGGTGCCGAGAAACATAAACAACGCACGATTTCCCCCCCCGTTGTAGGCTGCTCATATGTAAGCAAGGTACACCACACTTATTATGAGGGGTAACAAAACTTTGCAGTGTCTATAGACCTGACCCAGAATTTTTTTGAAGCATTCTCGTTCGAATCGCATTACGGGTAACGTCTAAATAAGAAAGACGCGAGATGCTTACATCACAGTTGTCTGGATATAACAGTGAATGTAATAGTAAACGGCCAAAATCTCACTGAACTAACGGAGCAGGCTGGTTTGGTCAGCGAAAAGCGTACAAATCGAAATGATATTCGGGAGACTTACGTACCAGAACGACAACGTGTTTATTAGACACGCCTTAGTGGGGGACTCCCGAGTATTTTTACCGCCTGGGCTTCTTAACTTACACGCAATGCACTGAACGCGGGCGTTTCTGTATTTCGCCCCCATCGAAATACGGCCGCCGTGTGCCAGGATCTGGCCCCACGAACTCGTGCATAGCAGCGCCCTACTATAGCCGCTAAGGGACCACAGCGGGTAAAACTGTAGTCCAAACAGCTCTTGAAGATCGCCGAAAGGATTCTCTTTGATGCTGAGGCCAGTTACACGTTGAAGACTTACCAGAGACGCTACCATACCAGGCGCACAGCTGGCTGCAACTAACACTTTCGCCACTCCTCTCCCGTATTCGAAAGTGCGGCTGTCGAGGACCAAGTGCCGTGATTTTGGTGCATACATGCGGTTGCTTTGAGAACGAGTCACCACGCTTTAACGACCGCTCCGGTTCCAGAGGGGCTAACGTTTCCGTCCACTGCCTCAAAGTAGTCGCCGTTCAGGCAGCTGGCATAGACACGGTAAGGTAGGAGACCGCCAAAGTTCGTCTTCCTCCTTGTTAAACAGCGCGTCACGATACAGAGGACGGCAAAACACGTGGGACGAAGACAAACGCTGTCTTTTGACTTGCCCGAGTCAAGTGCTGTATCTCGTTTCGTGCTGTTTCACTAGACTACGCTGCAGCAAAATCTGATGAATGTTAAAGGAAAAAGCACAATATTGGTAATATCGCTTAATGAACTGTTAAAGCAAAACAAAATATCCTCTTATTTAAAAAATAAGCGCTGCAACCGACCTAAATTACGCGGCCATACGATGGGAACCCTATACTACCCGGCGGCGCCATTGCCGACGCACCCACGTGACCCAACTTAACACGTCACTAGCGCGCTGGCAGTTGACGGCGCTATGTTATGTTCTCGCGTAGGGAGCCTGTATGCAATCGCTTGCATGTAGGCTCCCTAATCTCGCGCCGGGTAGGAACTGTAAACTTTTTTACAGCTAGCGGTTAGGTAATTTAACCTAACGGACTAATTTAGAGCTTCGACACAGACAAAAAAAGTCATTCCGCGAAGACTGAATAAACGTTTTGACCTATAGGAACTCGACTGGCACAGTCGAGTTCAAAAGTACAAGTGTCTGTTCCAAGGTGACCGTAGTCACTACCAAATATACCCATCGTTTACACCAGTCCTTGCTCACAACGTAGTTCGTGAGTCGTAATGGCCTGCATGTAAGGTGAGCTTACCGAAGAAATAGATATTTCGAATCTATTGAGCACCAGTTGTCGTCCTATAAACTTGAACCGTTACGTGCCGAACCGGTGACCACTATTATTTTCTCAGCTTAGTTTCTGTTTGGGTTCAGGCAAGTTCCCTGAATATCAGTTCTGGTTCCTATTCAATTCCAGCCAAAATATGCTCCGAGTACGTATTACGCCTTGGGTTCGGCTCGATATATGCCCTGTCTCAGGCACTGATTTTCTGCAATCGGTGACGTAACTTCCTGGGCAGATGTCTCGTCTAATTAGGATATCTGGAGCATACACGGCGATTCTATTAAAGTATTGATTATCCTTGACACCAGCGAATCAAATACCGTCTGCCCTAGTTGGTTGAACTAATCGATATCTGCTCTTAAGCCGAGATTGAACACACACAATGGCGAGGATGGCATTACAGATTTTTTTCTTACTACATGAAATTCTGCATACTGTATATGTTGCAAAGTACATAATTATATTGTTTCTGATCGTGAGGTGCGGTTCTGATTTGTCTCTCAGAAGGTGGGCGTTCGGAAGCTGAGGGGACGCAGCATTTTCGCCACCATTTCCACTGCTATATGCAAATTTCTTCATGAACTGCATTTGTGAATCGAGACAACTCAAACGTACTCAACCCCTGTTGAGCAGGTGCATGGAAGAAAAACACTCATATTTTATTCAAATAGCGCGCCATGTGCCATTATCTATGTATTTTGCCTGTTGGTAACAAATGAGGCTATCTCAACTGTCGAAAAGGATCCCGCCGCCTCCACACATGCATCGAGCGTTTTGATAACAGTGCACGATTAAACTGTGATTACAGCATGAAACCATCCCTTTGAAATGGGAAAGCACATCACTCTGCCTTTTAGGGGATGGTAACGACGAAAAACAATGACAGTTGCGTAGAGAGCTACAATGCTGGGCCAGGGGAGCGTCTCTTTCACCCGTTGCATCGCCTCAAGAAACAGCGTCATTGCCTTCGACAGTTTATATAGTTGCAGGTGATTTAGCGTTGGGCCTACTGACCCGTGGAAATTTCTGCTGAACGCTCGACCGCACAATGCTTCCGCGTCTGAAGATGGAGACGCGCACTTCAATACCGCACGCGATCCCACGTACGACCTGTCGGAACAACCAAATAGTTTGTTGTACGAACAACCAAACCGATACCAACAGCGTCTCGCAGACGTGTCACATACAAGCATTGTTTGTAGCACCTCGTAGGAGCCGCCGCTTACTACGTGAACCCTCTTTAAAATAAGTTGACATAAACATTGTGCTCCTGCTCAATCCGACACACATTTTCGCTATAATCAGTCTACATAGATTGATCTGTATCCTACTCCAATGCCGGCCTTGTAATGGATTGATAGAATCATGGATGAAATGAAATGAAATAGTGCTAGTGCACGAGCATGCGGTCAAGGTTGGCGGGTGCACTCGCTTGCATGGTGACGACCGGCAGGAGCCGCAAGCGGCGGTCGAGGTGAAGAAAGCGGCCGGGCGCGCAGGCGACGAGGAAAGGTTGGTTGTCTCGGAGCGCCGCGACAGTCCGCAGCCGACCGCCACCACAACCTCCGGACTGCTGGAGTACTGGCCCCTGGCCGCCACCATCGTGGTGCTCGTGGTGGTCATCCTGGTGCAGTTGCTGATTGCCGCACCTATCCGGCTGCAGAGGGCGCCTCGGGCCCACCGGGGGGGTAAAGTCTGCGAGTCCGAACCATGCCGCCACTACGCGAAACTGATCGCCGGCACCACGAACCTGAGCGCGTCGGCGTGCGACAACTTCTACGCGCACGTCTGCGGCAGGTACGTGCACTCGTGGCAACAGCGAGACGGAGCACCAGATTTCTTTCAATGCGAACTAGTGTGTACTAGACAAGTGCCGACCATTAATTTTCTCAATTTATGGCCTCCTGAGGATTCCGCAGCTGAGGGTTCCACCAATGGCAGTTTTGAACACGATCACGTGACACAAAGGTTGGCTGCCTTGAACCTCTCTCCTTAGTATTTAAATGAAAGGCGATGATTTTTGAGGTGATCTGCCTTTACTCGGCAGTGTATCGATTCTACTGTCCTACCTCTTAACCATCATTTGTTCTTCGAAGAGAACATTAAATTATCCCCATGCCTCGCATGGATCATATCTACCTCTTCGTGTGCCTTACAGGAATAGGCGGGGGTACCTACAAGAAAAGTTTAGTGCGAGAAGCTAATGTGAATGTTGATTCATTTCTGACAAGCTTTACGGGAATATTTCATTACTACTTACTGCGTATTTAGAGGCGATTTCTGATTATATTGAAGAAAACAAAGAAAATGGTGTGGATAGATGACGTTGAAACTCATGACGCTGCTAAGCTGCATATACAGCACTGCCTTCGCCTGCGCGTTTGATTCCTTCTCGCAACAATAATAAGATTCGTGATCTCAAACATACGCCATATTAATATATTGATTTGAATGTACTGCACGATATTATTCTGAGATCGTACCGTAAACATCGTATCTATATTCTACTGCCAACCTTGCTTGTTACGTTTGGCACGGTTTGTTAAGCAGCTTTTAGGACTGGATTTATCTTGCAAACCACAGTTTCGCATAGCAGGAAAGCTTGTTTATTTATTTATTTATTTATTAGCAGGAGCGTCAAAGTGCAAAAAAGTGTATGTGTGTTTGATGTGCGGGAAGCCGGTCACGTGGTAGAGATAGAGAGGGGATGGGAGAGCTTCGAAGAGCGTGATGTATCCATGTATATATATATATATATAATATATATATATATATATATATATAAATATAGGTACCTACATACATACATGTATGTATGTATGTATGTATGTATGTATGTATGTATGTATGTATAACTTCAAAGAAAAGGACACGACGTAAGTTCGCGTTGCGCAGCATATTTGTGACGTTTTGGACTGGTGGACCAGCCTTTGTCAAACATTTGTTTTTGAGAAAGCCGGAACGTCAGAAGTATACTGTGTAATACCAACGTACGTCGTACTCTTAGAACGTACGAGTACCGACAACGTAACTTAAAGCGTAAGGTGGTATTGCACAGTATATTTCTGACGTTCCAGTGCTGACACTCGCCCTGCCATTTTGAGGATCGAAGTGCAACTGACGACGGTTCGATGCATACCACCGGATGTTTCAATACACACACACACACACACACACACACACACACACACACACACGCACACGCACACGCACACGCAACGCACACGCACGCACGCACGCACGCACGCACGCACCACCACGCACGCACGCACGCACGCACACACACACACACACACACACACACACACACACACACACACACACACACACACACACACACACACACACACACACACACACACACACACACACACACACATATATATATATATATATATATATATATATATATATATATATATATATATATATAGTGAGCTCCATGAGCAATACTTCGCAATGTGGTGAACGCAGTTTAAATCATGAATCCGGGATCTCAAGGTACGGTGTAATGCTAACGCAGTTATCTCGCATTTGCGGCAAATTCGTCATCGCGTTTTTATTTATATGTAACATACAGAACAGAAAAAAAAGCACGCTAGACTGCAGCCATGTCCTTTGCGTCCTCTGCTTCTATATGACAAAGGTGGGACGCATCTCACTCGAGGAAGGGCGACAGCAGCGTCCTCGCCGAGTCCTGGCGACGGTTGGCCAGGAGAGCAGCATCGCTGCTCAGCATGGTTCAGGACAGCAGGGGCAAGCCGGAGCCCGTGCACAGGGCTTCGCACTTCATACACGTAAGAACCACGGCGCATATCACTCAGAACGTGCTGCTATCGCTCTGTTTAAACTGGAAAATAGTGAGAAAGCCAGAATTGCTGAAATGGGTTGGTCGAGAATGCTAGAACAGACGTAGCGTTCCGATTTTTCCAGGAGGTGAAAGGGAATGTCTTCGTATGGAAGCCGCACTAACTGTGTCCGATTATTCAGAGGAGGCACACAAAATAAATCATTCACTAGTGTGATCAAAATTTGGAAGTTTATTTACGCATGATCCATTCCTTTGTAGAAAAAGAATCTCCTTGTACTACAATAAGAACACATAGCTCTAAATAACAGAGCCAACAGATACATTAGGTCCTTGCTTTTGACTTAATTACGTTGACTGAAGTGAGAAAAACCAATGAAGAGAGATTTAATTCCGCATTCACTGTTCTTGCGAATTTTTGACCGAGAGGTGCAGTCGGTGGTGATCAAGAGCAGATAAAGAACGTAAGAGGACTCAGAGGATTTTTAAACAGGTTCTTGCTAGGCTCACAAAGACTTGGTGAAGCGACACCTTGCTGATGGCTGTATTTAGGCTATATAATGATATCATACCAGGTAACAGCCAAGAATCCTACCATGGGTTAAGATTACAGCAACATATTACATCGCCAGGACAAACGGCAGCTATTAATTGGGGCTGCCTAAGGATTGTGGCCCGGGGGGACGGAGGGGGAGGATGAGAGCAACTCTGACGCCCCCCCCCCCCCCCCCCTCGAAATGGAGGCTGATGAATGCAATACATAAGTAGGGACAAAAGTATTAGTTGGAATCGATGCTACATGTGGCTGATGCGCAGAGAATACAAATTTATTTTCGGTGGCAGTATTCGGTAACACGTTGGCATTACAGCACTTTGGTACATTTTCTAGGTCAGAGTTTAGTTTATTGAAACGAGATGAAACGATATGTCTGTGAAACGCAGATAAACATCATCACCTTGGAGAATATGTTTTGAGCATAAAAATAGTCATTCAAATTCTTTATATATATATATATATATATATATATAAACAGAAATGGCCCCAGAGAGATCCGTGAGGCACTTCAATAAATGTTGTTTGCTGTAGTGAATAAAATAAACATTACAAATACAAGCAACTTCTTTGTTGTATCAGTAGCCTTTTAGAGAAAAAGTGCCGGAACAGAAATGCCGATTCTCTATAGCTTAGTGAAATGACTATAATGGTCTGTACTATCAAATGCCCGGGGTAGACAAGTAACAATGAGTGTGCGCGATTCCTTCTTATATTGACTTCTATTAATCCGGAAAATTGTGAGCAATATGGATAAGTAAAATATTCCTGCTCTATAAAACACAAATGGCAAAATAACCTATTATTAAACAATAAAACAATTAAAAAGACAGATGATTAAAAAGTTACAACGTAATTTTTGATCCATATATTTCAATTATTTCTCGATAATATTCCGAGAGGTAGAACGCATAAAGAGGGGCACTGGCTATTGTTCTTAACGCTCCCAATCTATTTTACTACGCGTCTCAATTTTGCACTCACCCGACTAAACGCAGACATGCTTGGACATTATCAAAGTGCCGAGGGCGCCCGAGATCAAGGAGGTCCTCGAAAGGGGCAACATCACTTGGCCAAAGAGCAACGAGCGTCCGGACTTTCTCGGGGCGCTCTTCTACATGGCGAGACGGGTGTTCATCCCAGTCGCTTTTGATGTCGCGATTCTGGAGACGGACGCAAAAGCGACATCGACATCAAGGACCCTCTTCTTCGGCCTGCCCTCGCGTTTCCTCGGTCAGGCGAGGGCACTGGTGAGGCTTCGACGGTCGGGCAGGCTCTTCGACCACCTGCGCCTAACCTACGAGACCCTCGACCTGGCCGTCAACGAAACCAGGCTGAAAGAAATCGCCAACCACTTCGGCTACTTGGGCGACTTCTTCACACGCTATGAGGGGGCGTCCGACTACGTCACAAGGAGCGCCAACGCGTCCTTCTTTCTCCAGTACACGCCCTCGGTGTCGAAAGCTCGCTGGGACACCCTGACGAAGCGATACCTCAATGCCTCGCTCGTCCACGACCAAGACAATCTCCGAGGCGGCGTGGCCATCCAGGGCGCCGACGTTTTCTCAGCCGTGTTCGAAGTACACGCTAAGCATGGCGAGCACGTGACCGACGACATCGTCGGAGGCCTCTGCGTGCAGGCGCTCGTCGGCTACACGAGCTCCAACCTTCTGACAAGCCTGCTTGGAGGAAGTCGAGAGCTGGCCACCGAGTCCGTCTACGACAGGTGCTTCTCGGACGCGTACAGATTCTACGGCGCCGCCATCGAAGCCTACTTCCACCCACCGCTGAGCCGCGAGGTCGTGGATCTCCGGCGAGTGGCTACGCTTGTCCACGAGGCATTCTCCGACACGCTACGCCGCCGCTTCGCGATGCCTGGCGTCGTCGCTTCCGGTTCAGCGAGTAAGAACTCTTCTTCAGCGCACAGGAACTTCGACTTGGCCCTGTCTAGCTTGTACGGTCTAAACACGAAGACGTTCGCTGACTCGTACGACCGTTATCCGCCGGAGACGGACAGCGGTCTGTACAACTGGATGCGGCACGCGGCCTTCGCCTCTGCCAGCGGCAAGTCGCGTACAGGGGTGTCGCTGTGGGACTCCTTGAACGAAGGCGTTGGACGCGCCGCAGGCAGGTTTCGAAACTTCCGCTTGCGCCTCGCGCACATGGAGGACCCCTTCTATGCGGTCAACGTCAGCGCCGCGGTGCTGATGGCAGGAGTCGGAACGCGCTTGGCGGCGGCGCTCTTTTACGACCACATCGCGGTCAGCAGCCGGGATGACCCTTCGAAGGTCTACACTGAGAACCAGGAGTGCTTATTTCCTGGGACCGGTGGTGGATCGTCGGACCTGGAGATTCAGGGCGCCGTAGCCTCCATCGACGTTGCCTGGTCTGCACTGAAAACTGCGAGCGTGGCGAGATCTTCCACCGGCACGGCCATCGCCCCTCGGGACTCCGGTGTGGCCTTCCTTGCGGATGAAGAGCTTTTCTTTTCCTTCTTCTGCTACCTGCTCTGCGGGGAGCCGGACGGGGAACGCCTGTGCAATGTGCCGCTCCGTCACAGCAGTGGCTTCGGGCGCGTGTTCGGGTGCGAGAGCGTGTCGGCGATGAACCCCGATAAAAAATGCCACATGGGCGTGTAGTGATCATGGTGCGTTGTCTGTCTCTGTGTGCATGAGATGCTCAACTTAGGTGGTGCACAAGGCTTGCCTGTGCAAGCTTAAGTTTGAGGCAAAATTTTTAGGCGCTGAGCAGTCGTGGTGGAACTAATTTTGTATTGGGCTATAATATATACGTAACAAGTTAAAAAGACAATGAGCAGAACGCTCACCAAATTTGCGTTGTCTTGCAAGGGTTTGTTCAAGAACGCCGAGAAAAATGGTGTTTCCTTAAGGGTTAGATGTTACAACTCCTTAAAAACAACACCATTTTCGTTGCCGTGCTGTATAGCGTGTTTCTACATGAATCTACTACTCGTCCAGACGAGATGAAGTCCAATTATTGATTTCATAAGTCGCCAGGCTTAGTCTGTTTGTTTTACGGCTTAGTTTGATCGATCCGGATAGAATATAGACGGATTTTCCTAAGGGCAAGTGGCATGATGTTACTTTTTTACAGCAAAGCTGTTTCGTCAGCAAAACTATCCGTCAGCTCCGTCCGAGAGCTGACGCGTCCAGATGATAGTGCGAGACGAGTTTCCGGCTAACACCGGACGCCAGTAGCGCACCCAGGATCTCTACCAGGGGGGTTGACAGTTTGCCAATACCATCTAAACAGCCCTAATTTCAATTTCTTCACGGGAAATTGTCAAAAAATGCGCTTTTGCGAGTGTGCAGACGATTGCGCGTCTTACATGTTAGTTGCAGTACTCAAATGCGCAAGGAAAGAAAAGGGGTTAAACAAAAGGGGGGGTTAAGTGGGCCTCAGGAGGGGGGGGGGGGTTACAACCCCCGAAACCACCCCCGTCGGTGCGCCACTGCCGGACGCGAGTACGAAACGAGCGGTCGGGCGGGTCCGCATGATACCGGTTTCCCGCGCACACCTCACGGAAGCGGGCCGCTCCGTGACGTGCGCGGAGTCTCCTTCATCTGCGGCGCGCGGCAAACCGCAAAACATCGGTCCAGGAACGATCCCCGCCGCGGCAACAAAAACCTGTTTTGCGGCTGTTTCCGCGGCGCGCGTCTTGCCGCCGGCAGCGAGCCGCGCGCGTATTGCCGCTAGTGTGTCCGTGACATAACAGTGTCGACAACGGCGTTTAGCCGTTCCGTTACGTAGGCAGCGTTTTGACAGCGGTTGTATGCGGTCACACAAACAACGCGCACAACTATCTCGACGGCGGCGGCGTTGTGCCCGCGTTCGCAACGAACGCGCGCGGCGTTGGCGACGTGTTTATGAAGAACGTGCCAACCTTTGCCGTACACCCTACGGTGGTGTACCGTAGCGACCACAAGGCCATGGTCCCTGTGGCCACTAAATAAATGAAAACCACCGGATCACATATATTTCTTATTCTTTAATACTTTAAATAACCAATTACACCATCACATCTTAATAGTCATAATGGAAAATACATAATTCCCACCATGGTACAGCTTCACTGGTATTCCATCTACACCCCGGTGGAAGGGCTGACAGTTTTTTTTTTTTTTTTTTGACGACGCATTCTACAAACGTGGGGTCTTGTCGTCGTCTTGCTGAGGCGCGCGGCATACAGGAGGGAAGTGGTCGACCAGTGCGACGAGCTGGTTCGGGTGTGGTTGACGATCAGCATTGAGGGAAGAGAAGCATGCTATGAGAGTGTCAATTCAAAGTTTCGAATGGAAACTCTTTATATTTAATAATTTTAGGTCGTAGGTGGTCTGAAAATTATTTTCCCGTTCCCACCAAACTCCCAATAACGTGCTCACGCAACGCTTGGTTGTCGAGACCAGCAATAACTAGAGCAGAAAACTGTCGCAGGTCGGGGTTCGCAAATTCCTATTGGAGGGAATGCACTCTCAGATGGATGGCCATGAATCGATCGGGTTGTAGGGGGGTTAAGAAAATAAACTCAAAACTTTTTTACTAAATAATGTGAATTGAAGAGTTAGATTATACAGATATGAAGGAAATAACTAAGTGGTTTATTGAAGAAATGAGAATAAGAACAAGCGAGAGGTTAAAAATTCTGGTTTACACATAAATGTGCAGAGCGTAAGAAAAACATTCCTGTGGCTAAAAACCGAGTTCCTCTTGTCTGAATTTGATTCTTTGTCCTGCTGCAAACGTATCCCTTCATTCTGGCACTAGTTTACTAATAAAGTACATAAGAATCTTCAAAAGCAAAAGTAGGATTTCAAAAAATGGTGCACAAAATTGGCGGGTCTCACGCACTTGTGGGAATCGATTGTAAGCGAAACGATCGTCGTTTCCATGAAATATTCACTTCTATGTGGCTCGACACAACGTTACCACTCTAGTAATGTTGGCTCAACACTCTCTCTCAATGCACGCATCTGGTCAACATCTTCAATATATATATATATATATATATATATATATATATATATATATATATATATATATATATATATTAGTGGGGAATATGCATGTAGGCGCCGTGGGCATTGCCATCGCTTCGGCGCGAGACCCGAGCTCGAGCTACGGATGCCAACAGCTAGGACTGTGCCTACAAAGCTACTTGCGATCCCTCGGACGAGTCTCAATAAATCCCCCTTTCATTTGGTGGAGGTGCTGGGTAACCTCGAAAACTGGAACTCCGAAGCCGGACACTCCCCACTGCTACGACCATGCCTGACGACACCGCCCAGGAAGATACACAGCCTCCAGCGGTCATCGTTTCCGGTGTGCTGCGCCAGCGTGATCCTGCCGTCTTTAGCGGCACCGATGATCATGACGGGGAGGATTGGTTGTCATCGTACGAGCTGGTAAGCCGGCACAATAAGTGGGACGACGCCACCAAGTTGCATAACGTGTTGTTTTACCTTACCGGCGTCGCGAACCTCTGGTTCCGAAACCACGAACACGATTTCACCACATGGACTACATTCAAGACCAGTTTTGCAGAAGTGTTCGGGCGTCCTGCTGTGCGCAAGCTTCGCGCTGAACAACGCCTACGTGGGCGCGCGCAACTTCACGGTGAAACGTTCACCAGCTATATCGAAGATGTCATTGACCTGTGTAGGCGGGTGAATTCGTCAATGGCTGAACAGGACAAGATAAAACACATTATGAAAGGCATTGATGAGGACGCCTTTCAAATGTTGTTAGCGTAGGATCCGCGTACTGTGGCTGACGTCATCAACTTGTGCCAAAGTTTTGACGAGCTACGGAAACAACGCATCTTAGCTCGACGCCCACCAACCACGGAAGATTCTCTAGCAGCATTGGTTATTGGCGACAACCAGACAACTTTGCTGACTCAGATAAAAGAATTTGTGCGGGAGGAGGTTGCGCGACAGCTCTGCATTTTGCCGACCACGGAGAAGCCTTCTCACTCTTTGGCTCCAGCGATCCGGCAGATGATTCAAGAGCAAGTGACCGAAGCTCTTCCATCTTCGTCTCAGCCGGCTCCCGTGAACGCACCTCTGACGTATGCGGAGGCGGCTGCACGGGCTCCTCGCCTACCGGTGTTCTCTCCTCCGCCTTCAGCGCCTCGCCCGCCGCTGTTCTCTCCTGCTCCTTTGCCTCGGCAGCCGGCGGCTCACTTCTTCGGTGCACAACAGCAGGATACAAATCCTTGGCGCACTGCTGATAACCGCCCCATATGCTACGCCTGCGGCACCCCGGGACATGTAGCGCGCTTCTGCCGCCGGCGTTTCCCGGCCTTCATGGGCACCACGCGAGCCCCCAACTACGGATTCCGACCATTTCGTATGCCACAACAGCCGCCACCGGAAGTCTACGTTGCTGATGGCGTACCAGCTCCGGAGTACCAGCCCTTTGGTGCTCGTCGCTCGCCTTCCCCTCGCCGCCACTCCCTCTCACCTATGCGTCGTCGGCCCAGCGCCAGTACTGAGGCGGAAAACTGATTTCCGCAGTTCCTGAGGCACGAACTGCGTCGTCGTCGGAAAATCGAAGTCCTCGCTTCTCCCCCGCTAACGTTATTGAAGTGTCAGTGGATGGCATCAAATCTTTTGCGCTCGTCGATACAGGTGCCGCCATATCCGTGATTAGTGAAAAGCTTTGCCGTTTATTACGTAAAGTGACCATGACGCCTTCGGTAATATCGCTTCGAACAGCCACCGCTCAACAAGTTCAGCCCATCGCTATGTGCACTGCCAGGGTGCTGATTCGAGACATTTTGTACTCGATTGAATTTTTTGTGCTAACCTGTTGCTCCTACGATGTGATTCTCGGCTGGGATTTTCTGTCGCGCCATCATGCCGTCATTGACTGTGCACATGCTGAGGTTCAGTTCTCCGTTTTGTTCGATTTGCCAACTCACGACTTGCAAGTTCCTGATGTTAGCAGGATCTGTGTAGCTTCAGATACTGAACTTCCTCCACACAGTGCTGTATTTGTCCCTCTTTCATGCACATCGCTTGCCGACGCGACGGTCTTGTTCAAACCCGCTGCCATCTTCAGTCGCCGCCACCCTATATCGTTGCCTTTCGCCCTCCTCACGGTTCACCATGGTGCTGCGGAAATACTGGTTTCTAACCCAAATTCGCACGTTTTGGCTTTGCGCTGTGGCGAGACTATTGGCACCATCCAGACTGTGGACGATAGCGTTATTCTGTCTTTCCCTGCTGCCGACGACCAGGCTACAACTAACGTAGCAGCACTGACGCCCCATGTCCCATCTGACCGCATCTCACCAGATGTTTTTTGTCGCTCTATTGCCGATGACCTCGACCCGACACAACGTGAGCACCTACTTACCCTTTTAACTGACTTTCACGCCTTTTTTGACTTGAACCAAGCGTCATTAGGCCGCACAAGTACCGTTTCTCGCCACACTGATACGGGGCGACACGCACCATTACGCCAGCGACCGTACCGCGTGTCATCCACCGAGCGTCGTGTCATTACTGAGCAAGTTTCGGACATGCTTGAACGTGGCGTTATCAGACCTTCATGTAGTCCTTGGTCGTCTCCCGTGGTACTGGTTAAGAAAAAAGATGGCTCGATTCGTTTCTGTGTGGACTATCGTCGCCTTAACAAGATTACACGAAAAGATGTCTACCCTCTACCGCGTATAGATGACGCCCTGGATTGTCTACATGGTGCCGAATTCTTTTCTTCTTTGGACTTGCGATCGGGTTATTGGCAAGTCCAGATGGATGAGTCCGACCGCTCGAAGACAGCTTTCATTACGCCTGACGGCCTGTATGAATTTACGGTGATGCCATTCGGCCTATGCAATGCACCTGCGACATTCGAAAGAATGATAGACAATCTTTTGCGAGACCTCAAATGGAAGACGTGTTTGTGCTACTTAGACGACGTAGTAGTTTTCTCCCCTGATTTCACCACTCACCTCACTCGTCTACGCGAAGTTCTGACTTGCCTTGCCACCGCCGGCCTTCAACTTAACTTGAAAAAGTGCCGCTTCGCAGCCCGCCAGTTGACCATACTTGGTCACGTCGTTTCCAAAGACGGCGTCCGCCCCGACCCTGACAAGCTTCGTGTTGTCGCAGAATTTCCGCGGCCGACTACAGTGAAAGAGCTCAGAAGTTTTGTCGGTCTCTGCTCTTATTTTCGTCGCTTTGTGCGCAATTTCGCCTGCATTGTCGCACCTCTGACGAAGCTCCTGGCTGGGCCTGGTGACCTTCGTGATTTGACTCCGGCATGTGAACAAGCCTTCATCACTCTGCGTCGTCTACTTACCTCACCGCCCATTCTCCGTCACTACGACCCGAGTGCTCCGCCCGAAGTTCACACGGACGCCAGCGGCGTTGGTCTTGGAGCCGTCCTTGCGCAACGCAAGCCTGGCTTCCCGGAATATGTGGTTGCCTACGCTAGTCGTGCCCTCACAAATGCAGAAACCAATTACTCTGTAACAGAAAAAGAGTGTTTGGCTATAGTTTTGGGCTTTAAGCAAATTTCGCCCTTACTTGTATGGCCATCCCTTTGACGTCGTGACAGACCACCACGCGCTGTGCTGGCTTGATCACTGAAAAACCCGTCGGGGCGTCTTGGACGTTGGGCTCTTCGACTCCAGGAATTTGACATTCGCGTCATCTATCGCTCCGGGCGTAAACATTCTGACGCGGATGCCCTCTCCCGGTCACCCATGCGATCCGACGACACGCAACCCGCATCCACGGACTGCCCGGTTGCTGCACTTACTGTTTCTGACATGCCTTCTGAACAGAGAAAGGATCCGTGGATTGCGTCGGTCATTGACATTCTAACTACTTCTTCAACGGATACATGCCCTCGAGCCCTTCGCCGCCAAGCCAACCATTTTGTGCTGCGGAACGCCATCTTGTACCGCCGGAACTATCAGCCAGACGGTCGCAAATGGCTGCTCGTCATCCCTCGCCATTTGCGTTCCGACATATGCACTTAATTCCACGCCGACCCACAACAAGCACATGTTGGCGTCCTGAAAACGTACGAGCGGCTCCGCCAGCGGTACTACTGGAGAGGCATGTATTCTTATGTGCGCAAATACATTCGGTCATGTGCAGCCTGTCAGCGACGCAAGACAACTCCTCATACGACAGGCCCACTGCAACCTTTACCGTGTCCTGCACGTCCTTTTGACCGAGTCGGGATCGACCTTTATGGGCCCTTTTCATGCACTGCTCACGGAAATCGTTGGATAATTGTCGCAGTAGACCACCTAACAAGATACGCCGAAACTGCTGCTTTTGCTTCGGCTGCTGCTCGCGATGTCGCAGCGTTCCTCTTACGGCATTTCATTTTACGGCACGGCGCACCGCGAGAGCTGCTCAGCGACCGAGGCCGCGTCTTCTTGTCGGACGTTATTAATGAGCTACTGGCAGCGTGCCGCACTATTCACCGCACCAATACGGCGTATCACCCACAGACTAACGGTCTAACGGAACGGTTCAACCGCACTCTTGGTGACATGCTCACAATGTACGTTGCGTCGGATCATTCCAATTGGGACGACGTCCTCCCTTTTGTGACTTACGCGTACAATACCGCCACTCAGGCTACCACAGGCTTCTCACCATTTTTTCTTCTTTATGGACGTGAACCATCCTCTACCCTTGACACCGTACTTCCGTATCACCCGCACGCCTCTGAATTCACGCCGCTTTCAGAAGTTGCTCGACATGTTGAAGAGTGCCGTCAACTGGCTCGCTCATTCACATCGGATACCCAAGGCATCCAAAAAGATCGCCGCGACCACGATCAGCCAACACAGTCCTTCGCCGTGGATTCTCACGTTTGGCTTCGGCTGCCATTCCAATCTCCAGGCCTTAGCCCAAAGCTTGCTCCAAAATATCAGGCTCCGTACTGGATCGTCGAATGTACATCGCCTGTCAACTACGTGGTCGAACCGGTGACACCGTCTTCGGACAAGCGCCGCCGTGGCCGCGAGACGGTTCACATCAGCCGCCTGAAGCCGTACCACGACCCCCTCATCGTGTCATCACCTTAGGTCGCCAGGATGGCTCACCTTTGCAGCGGGGGCAATTGTAGTGGGGAATATGCATGTATATATAGACGCCGTGGGCATTGCCATCGCTTCGGCGCGAGACCCGAGCTCGAGCTACGGATGCCAACAGCTAGGACTGTGCCTACAAAGCCACTTGCGATCCCTCGGACGAGTCTCAATAAATCCCCCTTTCAATATATATATATATATATATATATATATATATATATATATATATATATATATATATATACCCAGTGGTATATACTCATGTGGCCTGAGTTGTATTATCGGCAAGACAGCAACACAAGCGGCAGCGGGAAAATCGTAGGAGGAGGCAGAGGAAGCTTCGCTTTCCAAAATCGATGATGATTGTTAAAGTCAGCCATATTTTTCTTGTATAACTTGATGCATATGCGCATGCCATCCGTGAATTACGAAACCGTATGAGCGCAGCAGCATACACACGATGGGGCAATCTCGCTGTCTGCCACATTGCCAAATCATACTGAGAAACGTGATAGCTTGTTGCAATCGCAGCACCCCAGTGAAACCTGAATACACCCGCTAGTCCTAGCCTGCTAGCTGCAACTTCTTTGCAATGGCTGCACATCAAGCGCAGCGCTCCACGGTGGAAGGTCTAGGAGAAATTAAATGCAGATTTGAGTTTATTGGTCGTACTCCATTTGTCATGGTTGTATATACAATCCGCGGCATTTCCTGAAAATCGCGGCTTAACCCTGCTCCCGGTGAACGTGGATGTTAGTGTGATTAGCATTGCAGCAACGTAACCTCACACAGTTTTGCCAACGACGCAGCTTGTGCGTAGCCGGGCTACTCTCTCGCGCTTGCCACTACAAACGTGGCACTGTCTAGCGGCAATGCTACTAAGTCTGAGCGTAGCGCGGTTGCGATTCTGTCATGCAGCGGATACATTTTAGAGAATTTTGTTCTGTTGTTCAAGAGTGTCGCGTACCCAGTGACCCAAGTTGTTCCGGCGCGTGGTTTCAAACCCTTTTTTTCAGCAGAGCAGCCCGATGCTGTTCTGATGCCAAGCGAACCCAGTTGGCGGGCAAACGGTTAATTAAATCCCGGCAACACTAGGCCTACACCACAGCGATACTGGCCTGTTGACTATTGGCGACAGCGTTCTCCGTAATGTCGACCCTCTGTCAGACTGCGACGACGCCAACCGTCTGCGAACGGAGTGCCAGCGTCTGTGTCGGCAGCGCGTCGGCTAGAATGGACTCGTCGACAGGCAGTCGAGCGATTTTGTTGTCACAATGTAACTATAAGTCCATGCACGAGTGTTAAACGTGGGAAACATGGCGGCGCCTTCTAAGCGACAGCCGCCCGCTTTGTATCTATCAAGTCGTCGTCCTATCCACTGTTTCGTCTTATGACTCAAGCGCTTTGTAAAAGTACCTTTAAGCGGCTGCCCCATCTTTTTCGAAACAAAAGTAGGCAATATAAATTATTTGATTTGGTTTAATTGTTTCCAACCGATACTTGTGTTTGCTTTAGATTTGAGCCGTGATGCGTCACCTGCGAAGCGTAGATAACTTTGGGCGCTGTTTCCGAGATACGTTCTCGTTTTCTAGGCCTATTAGCCGCAGAAATTTGGCTACGTGAAACCCGATATTTTAAAGCACCCACAGAAAGCTATGTACGCGGTTAGACCTGAGAGCCTACAAGCCTACAAGAGCCGCCAGCAAACACCCTACGAGTGTTTGCTGGCGCGATGGATGGCGCCACAACTCTTCGACTTTGAATACCGATTTACATGAGCGGCGCATTTGTGTCCATCGGCAGGCATAGGGCATGCTCCTACTCACTCCCTCATACCTTTTTCAACGTGCAGAAGCATCTTTGTTCCAACATTCAAAGACCATAGCTCTCCCTAATGATGCAATCATTCATCCCAATGAGCGTTTTCCAGGTCACGTATACCCCCCCCCCCCCCCCCCCCCAATCTGTCAGATCTGTGGGAAGCAACTGAAAGCGCTACACACGCACTGGGCCTGTCCCCGCGCGTTCTTAGTCTAAATTATCATACGCGCCAACATCCCCCATTCCATGCCTTACACCTGGGCGAGCTGGGCCGCAGCACCTGAAGACCTGCGCCAGAATCTTTGGCCCCTCCTGGTCCGCCATGTTCACCACATCCACAGCGCGATGACACTCGTCGCTAATCTGGCACCGTTGAGCGCCACCTATACAAGTGGGGACTACTCGGAATGGAGTCGTCATGCAATAACGTGTTCTTCGTTCCTACTTGAATGAACCTCTCTATCGCCAACGTGGATCAGTGGGCATGTTCCGCTCTGTAATATTTCAGGAATTCTTTGCATTTATACAGTGCTAGGCACAATCGAACCCGCGACACACACACACACACACACACACACACACACACACACACACACACACACACACACACACACACACACACACACACACACACACACACACACATACACACACACACACACACACACACACACACACACACACACACACACACACACACACACACACACACACACACACACACACACACACATAAATATATATATATATATATATATATATATATATAGAAAAAATTTTGCCTGAATATATTGCTACGGAACAGTTATGTCAATGATCAAGAGCAAGCTTTCACGATTAAAGAGACGATGAGGACAACGACGTTATAGCCTGGCACGGGCTATTCGTTCTGGGCAGTGCTGCATGCATATGCGCTTGTCAGATGTATATAGTCATTCCCGTGCCTCTTACCACGTGACAGCTTAACATAACGTAACAGTCACATAGCTAGTAGGCGCCTGGTGTAGACTTCAGATGGCGCAGCGTGTGCTTCTCCCGGCCAGATGGCGCAGCCTGTGCTAAAACCTAAAAACAATTCTTCGATGTCGTTGGCATCCTTGTTTAAGTACCTTGCACAAACAGTAAGCTGTTCGATTCCAGCAATACCCGTCGTTTCGTCAGCAAATATGGAGAAGCGGCCTGCACCATTTACTTTTGCATTTAGGCTTTCTTTGATAATTTCAGCACAAATTTCTATAATTTGGTTTTGTACAGCTGGCCTTAAATACGAGGCATTACTGGGGCAACTTTCCAAGTGGTTCTTCAGATAGGCATGTCCACGATCAGCTCGCATATGAAGACGCGCTCTGAAAATACCAGTATTTTCAGCGGGGGCTTCGCTTAAATCCCTAAGACCACTGTCCCTATGGCCACGGAGAGCCAGACCTTGTCGCCTGCAAAAAAGAACTGTCTCGATAATAGGCCGTTAGCTTTCCTCTGTTTTCTCTTATTTTACCTTGCCTGCCCTGGTCCAGCTGATGGATCGCATTGGGCACTCTTCCTGAAAATGTTTGGAGAAAATTATCAGCTGCCAGCTGACAGTCACGGTGATATTTAGTGTTTTCGTGTGTGTGGAAGATTGCGAGCGCGTGCTTTTATTTCTGGAACGGCTTGGACATGAGCGCTCCAGTGTGCGCATGTTGGCCCAAGTTTATAAGAACATTCAGCCTATAGAGTTCTAGAATTGAAAATCTAAAGCACACCTTTGGAAATGTCAGTGCACCTTCCGCGTCAAAAATTTATGAGAACTTTATACCCATAAGGTTTCGGAATGGAAATCCATGCGCTCCGTAGATTCCGCGGCCGCAGCGATATGCCGCGACGCGCCCGCTCGCCATCGAAACGCCCTTGAAACATTGCGCTCGGATGGGGCGCCTTGCTTTATGTGACTCCAGGTGCATGGACGTTGCCACGAAATCCGGCCCGAGTTCGCAATGTTCGTGCCGAAATGTCTTTTCGAGCGTGAAAAAGACATTGTAGCCAAAATGCAGAATGATTCCTGGCGCCGGTGGTTGTTTTGGTTGGCCGGTGCATGACAGCACGAAAAAATTTCGGGGGAGGGGCGGCTGAAGCCCCATCAGCCCCTCCCCCCTCTGGCTACGCCCCTGACGCCGACGCTGTTCCCACGGAAATGCTCGACATTGGCCCCTTGCAAGACTTGGTCACCTCTCCGTGAGGGTCAGCATGTCAGGGTCAGGAGACTGGCCATGGCGGAACCTACCGCCAAGCCCCGTCGTAGTCCGGGCGGACGCTGGTGCTTCACGGAAACACACCAAGAGCGACGTGGCCGTTTTAGCACCGCACGAGGCCGAAGACCCATTGCAGCCTGGGGTCCCAGAAGTCGTCTCTCCCATCGGCTGTTAGCAGTCGAACCACCGAAGATACGAAACATAATCGCTCGTTCATTAGTCCCAGGTGGCGCTGACTTATTCGCCAGCTCCTTGACCTCGAGAAAAACGACAGCTGCACGTGTGCCGTTGAGGCATCCTTTGTCCCGAGGGACCACCAGGCACGACAGCATATAGGCCTCATACAGGACGCGCTTCTGTGGTGTGTGGGGATGCACGACTCTCACGCGTCCCCTGAAGTTGTTTTCCCCGCATGGCTCCCGTCTCCTGTAATCCGGCTTCACCGCGTGGCTTTACGGCGGTGTGGTAGCAGCTTATTGCGAGAGATGGCCCGAGTGTTGCGCTATTAGGGCCACCTAGAGGCGGGGTTACTTGGGCGCAAAAGGAAGAAGGCACTTCCTTTTTGCTTGGGGGTCGGCGAGCAGCACGCACGAACTGTTCGCGCGTGCGACGGCCCGCTTCGCGGTACTATCTCGGGAAGGCTTAGGAGCAGGACACCGGTATGGACGAACGCGTATCTTTCGAATTCGCCACCGTTCGCATAAATGTACATATGAACGACCAGGCGATGGTGTCATAGCATGGGGCGAACATATTCGCTCGCTATCCGGTCGCGGTGAGTCGGACTTCCTTGATTTGTCGCGGGCCCATGTGAATATTCTGTGGGTAGTAATTCGGCTAGCATGTATTAGTGTATGAAATGTGCAATAAATGCCCTTTTGATTGTTTGCACTACTGTGTTGTCATTCCTTTGTCCCAAGAGCAAGTGTGAGACCCAACATCTGGAGCCCAACGTGGTGCTCTTGGGGCATCGGATGATTATTTTGTCAGTTTGGCTCGGTTCGAGACAACCTTTGTTTGAACCAAAGCCTATTCCTAGCGTGGATTTTGATAGCTAGCGTCGGCGACGTGCTTTCTTGAGCGAAGCGACGGCTGATGTAGCGTGTTTGAACTTTTCAACATGCTAAGCTTTTTCGCGAGTGCTTTGAAGAACACTCATCGGTACGAGATCTACGTGGTCTGCATCCTGGGAGAGCGAGGGCGCTTCGACATCGTCTGGGAGGGTGGGCGCAATCAACTAGGATGCTTTGTGCACCGAGCGGGGTAGGATCACATCACAGAGCTAACGTCTCCTCGAGGCTGCCTGCTCTTGTGCTTATTTTAGGTGCTTTTGGATGCCAGTTGTTGTCAGGGTAGCGACGCATTAGGCCTAAGGCTTTACGAAGCCGCCTGCCGCACGTGGAGGGACACAACCTGGTGGACTGTGGTGTTGGGGTGTCGCACTTTGCTTCCCTCATTCTAGTTAGCCTCGCACGAATGGAAATTACTTGTTCGACTGAAGAAAACAAGCTTTGTTCACGTGAACTTAGCATCTCAATAGCCGGCCGAAATTTTGCTAGTCGAATTAAACATCGTACCGCGTGGGCGATGTGTATGCCGAAGTCCTTTCCCTTGCACTACTTTAGTGTTTGTCGAGTGCGTTGAGTGTACGCAGCATGAGCGGAGTCAACCCTGGTTTGCGGCCACCTGCACATTACCTGCACTGCTGCCCCGGCCAACGAACGAGTCACCCCTGGCAACGGAGATGCCTGTGGCCAGTTCAGAGCAGCGACTTCGGCGGCCGCCTGTGTCCGGCTCGCAAACCTCGGCGGCTGGGTAAAGAGCCGGCAGTCTCCAATGGCTACTGCGGCTTTCGCCAGCAGGGTGCGTCGGCGCGAGCGACGCTTGCTTGTGCCGACTTTTGCGCCGCCTTTTCCGGATCCTGGCCTAGAGTCGCGCCGTCGAGTCTGTAATGCTGCTCCTGTGACCAACAAACGGCAACGGTGTGCCCCAGAAACATTGTCGGCGCGCAGTTTGCGGACAACGCGTGGACATTTCCTCGGCGCGGCCACTGTTGCATGTACTACCTCTTGTTCGCGAAGCACGCGGTTTCGCCGGAGTATGCCGTGATTTAAGTTGGGGGGATGGTGGGGATGCACGACTCTCACGCGTCCCCTGATGTTGTTTTCACCGCATGGCTCCCGTCTCCTGTAATCCGGCTTCGCCGCGTGGCTTTACGGCGGTGTGGTTGCGGCATATTGCGAGAGATGGCGCGAGTGTTGCGCTGCTAGGCCCACCTAGCGGCGGGGTTACTTGGGCGCAAAAGGAAGAAGGCGCTTCCTTTTGGATTTTGGGTCCGCGAGCAGCATGCACGAACTGTTCGCGCGTGCGCCGGCCCGCTTCGTGGGATCGTCCCGAAAAGGCTTAGGAGCAGGACACCGGTATGGACGAACGCGGATCGTTCGAACTCGCCACCGTTCGCGTAAATGTACACGTGAACAACTAGGCAGTGGTGTCATAGCATGGGGCGAAAGTATTCGCTCGCTATATCCGCTCGCGATGAGTCGGACTTCTTTTATTTGTCGCGCGCTCATGTGAATGTTGTACGGATGCTAATTCGGCTAGCATGCATTAGTGTATAAAAAGTGCAATAAATGCCCTTTTGATTGTTTGCACTACTGTGTTGTCGTTCCTTTGTCCCAAGAGCACGCGTGACACCTCACAGGTGGCAATACAGTATCTCGTATATCGTTTCAATGATAATCGCAATAACGTCGGCGTCTGTAGTGATATGGGTTCAGCCGGAATTCCTTCCTCATATTTCCACGTTACCTTACTCCATTTATGTCTTTTTGTCGTTTTGTGCGAATGTTTAAATTTGTTTCTGGTCATTTGATATTTCGATGTGTGGCCGATACACTTCGTCGTCATCTGTCTGTCTGAACAACTTTATGCAAAATACACCGAGGAAGCTTGACGTGGCCCGGAGAGGGCCACCTCTCGCGCTCACTAGGTGGGCTCCTCATTACAGGAGTCCATTGGCGACCGCCGCGGTTTGCACTCGGTTGACCAAGGCCTTCTGGCTCGCCAGGTCGAAGCAGCCGAGCTTCAGGTAGTACGACTTCTACCGCCCGCTTCTTGGCCAATCATTTATTCTGATCACGTGCCATTGTAGTGGATCGTCATCACCTACCTTCATTTTTATTCTACGGCTCGTTTCTCGACCCAATGTCGAGCTGTGGGTATGCTCCAATATTTCGAATCAATATCCACATTATCCAGTCAACTGGTCATATGCTCGTGGCGTACCGTTGAACGTTAGTGTGAACACTTTCTGTGGACACAGGTGCTCTGCATACAACCATGGAGGAAGAGCACGCCGCGCCCACACCCGTCGCCCCAGCCGCTGCCTCGGAAACTGCCGTCGCCCCGACCACAGCCGCCACCGCAGCTACCAGTGCCGCAAGTGAGGCTGCACTTTCGGCGTCCACCGAAGTGGGTGCGGCGGAAACAACGACCACCGGCGCCGGAGAAAGCTCTATCCGTCGACGCAGCTCCAAGCATCACCGCAAAGGCGGCAAGAAACACCACGAGAAAGCGCAGGCATCCGACATTAACCAATCACAGCCACAGCAGCAGCTTACTGGCGTGGACGGGTAAGCCCTAGGCGACGGGTATAACTACTTATTCTGGCCGAAGAACGATGGGCTGCCTCAGTGACGTAGAAGGTAGGCGCCGCCTGCGGCGCTGTAGCTGCTGGGAACCCATTTCTGGGTCAGCGGTAGTGGTTTCTTTCGTATCTGTTAAGGTGGTTAGCATTGTTTTCCTATTTCAGCTGTTTTCAGCGTATTGTAGTGTCGCACCCGAGCCGGCCGACGGGAAGGCCTATAGCGTCCAGGAGTACGACAAAGTGAGTCCAGGCGGAGACGCTTCTCCCAGGTGAGAGGGTCTGGCCAACGTGGCGTTTATTCAATAGATATACCATTTCACAAGCAGATGGCATCATGCCATTGGCTGATACAGCAGTGGTGTGATCACATTGACAGGTCGCGTGATCACACCTGATTGGCTGAATGCATTCATACAAACGCACAGATATGGAGGTCATGGCTCCATCATGCGGACATTGCAGATAACAAATGCAGCCAGTGCTACATTATGACACCAGAGGACAGCACGACACAACATCGGCTCCCCCTGGGAGAATTACTTCCTTATACAAATCCAAAATAAAAAAAAGATGGCTGACTAATGGAGTAGCACCCGAGGAATAAGAATTATAAACAGGGAGAAGGTGCCTCAGAAAGGCTGGCCAACGTTTCGATAGGAGGACCTATCTTCGTCAAGGGCGGCCTCGTCATCCTCGGCGGGTTAGTTTTAAAGGGTTAGTGGAGTGACGTCACGTCGATGTCCGCTGTGGCTCTCTGTAAAGGGGGAGACTGAAAAGAGAATGAGCGCCGGCGCTTGACTGGCTAGGCGCGGTTTCTAAGACGAGGGGACAAGAGCGGTAGAGCGAGAAAGTGGCAAAAAATTATATATATAAAAAAAAAACACCGTCAGAGGGGGTTGGGGGAGCGAGAGGCGAGTGAGCGTTCGGAGGAGTCGTGGTCGGCGTGCGTTTGGGGTCCCTGAAGAGCCGGTCAGTGTGCAGGTCACAATACGAGTTGAAAGCATGACTTGAGTAGCGTAGCATCAAGGCATCGGGTAATTTTGTGGTTGACAGGGAGCAGCTTGGTCCGTCAAGGGACGTTAGCCTCACTAGTTCGCCCTAGGCGTCGTCGCGGCGGTATACATAATTGGCGAGACCTAGTGTGGTCAAGGCGCCGAAAAAGGTATCCTGGCGTCTGGGATTTTGGACTGTCTCGGTGTGGATCTCGTGTGGAGAAAAAAAAAAAAGAAAACGCGCGTTTGAGGAAAAAAAAAAAACCCAGCGCAGGAGGGTGACAGTGTAGAAAAAAATATAATTAGAAATTTAAACCTGGGGGGGAGACAGGTGTACCTGGAAAAGCGCTCGTATGGTTGATCAATGCGTAAAAGCATGGAGGACGATAATCAATTGAGTGGCAGGGGAGATGCAGGGAAGAACTGGAAATGGAAGAATAGGTGAGGTTGAGGGAAAAAAAAAACCGGCACAGGTGAGTGACAGCGGAAGAAATATAACTTGAAACATGAACACTGAGGGGACAGGTGTACCTGGAAAAGCGTTCGTATGGTTTATCAATGAAAAAAAGCATGGAGGAGGATAATAAATTCAGTGGTAGGGAAGATACAGTGAAGAACTGGAAATGGAAGAATAGGTGAGGTTGAGCATCGATATTAGCTGGAGGTTTAACTTGTTTTGTCTGAGGCACCTTCTCCCTGTTTATAATCCTTATTCCTTATACAAACTTAGATATAGCCCAATGAAGACTACACTGTAAGAGGTACATTTTCCGTATATAATGTAACGCATGCTACAAGATGAATTATTCTATTCAGATGTATGCAGTAAGTATACACAGTATATTTCCCATCATTGAGTGACAATCCTGAAGACATTTTCACAAGTATTATCCCAGTGTATTAGCAGGACTATGTACTATAGAGACTTTTAAGCATAAAGATTACCTGTATTATACAGTGACTAGAGACGCTACAGAAGAGCTGAAAGACTTCCATACTTAATATATGTAAAACTATTTGACTAACACAAGTAAGCACAGTCAGGCAGTGCAGAACTTGCCTCTTTCACTCAGCATTTCACAACATTATGAAATCTAAAAGACCCACGCAAACATGTAGAAGTACACAAGAAATAGAGCAATAAATACGAATGATATAAACTAAGTGAAGAAGCGTTCTGCACACTCGTCAGCAGACTAAAGAACACAACAAGTAATGAAAAGAATACACTGCAACTCGCAGCAAACTTCGCACATCACACACGTCCACTGCGGCTCCACTGCCAGACTTCAAAGCAGTAGAGCCCCAGGGGAACACAGGCTGTAACAGTTTATGCCACATAATCGTGAAGCCAGGCCGGAGGTTTTCGTGTCCTCTGTGGTCTACTTTCCTCCGGATCGCCAGTAGGACTTGGAGAGTCGCGACTACAAGTAGCCGTCTTTGATGTTCCGCACCCACCATTTTCCTCCCCCGTATTGAAAGATTGCGTATCCTCTGATGACTGTACGTCACCCTGTACTGAGGAGGGTTGCTCAGGAAGCTCCTCCTGAAGTCCCCAATGATGGTCATGGGAAACATCCAACTCTCCCTCTGGAATAAGAGATGCTTCTGCCTGTGTGGAATCCGACTGAACAAATGCTGTCTGTCCCCCTGTTCACTGTCAACAGACTGCCTAGCCAACTGCTGACCGGTAGTGGAAGTATTGGGAGGATTATCTAAGTCAGCATAAGAATGTAAGCAATCCCTATCTGGCACCGGCTCATAGCTGTCTGTCACAGGATGAGAGGTTGAACTTAGAATACGCGTTAACATGGATGAGTTCCATTTATTTCTATCACTAAACAGAAATGTAGGACTAAGGTTTTCCTTAACTGTAAGTGGCTTACTGTATTTGAATTACCGTTTCCTATGAAGCTTTATTTTCACAGTATCGCCTACATTGATCTGAATCGGTTTGGCCCCTCTACGCTCATGCACATACAACCTAGTCTGTTGCTGCTTCTAATTGACCTTTTGTCTGACTTCTGTAGTAGAGGTATTCTGCAAAGAAGATACTTTGAGCTTACTGATGTCTAACTTTTGATCGCGGCTGCCACCCGCGAAGTAAAATAGCTGGTGAAATACCAGTTGTAGCATGCGGAGTAATCTTGTAAGATCCTAAAAACTTGGTACTTCTATAGACATCTTTCCCTTCCAGCTTAGAACCCGGTCAAACATTTCTATTAGCCCGTTTGCCTGTGGGTAATAGTTAGAGGAAAAGTAGTGAGTAATACCTCTTTCAGTCAAAAAGTCCTGGAATTGTTTAGAGGTAAACTGCGGCGCATTATCTGTAACTATGGCTTCCGGTAGTCCTTCACGACTGAAAGCAGAAGTCAGTAGCGGAATAACCTCATTTGTAGAAACGGACCTTGTAAAAAGTACTTCAGGCCATTTAGAAAAGTAGTCCATCAAGGTTATGACATAAACTGGGTTTGGAGCTGTACTTAATGGACCACCAATGTCCATGCCCAACTTCTGCCATGACCCTCTAGGCTACACTGTACAGTACACTGTACTGGCTGCAATGGAGTTACTATGGGTTTAGCTGACTTATCAGCTAACTGACAGATGTGACATTGTTTTACAAACTGAGACCACCATGCAGTAGCACGCTCGGAGAAGCTGTTTAGTGCGGACAATGCCCTGGTGAGACTCGTGTGCTAACGGCAAGAAAGTAGGTATTAGCGTATTGGGGATGACTATGCGTTCGCCCCGCATCAGTAATTCGTCTACGAAAAATAGCTCCTCCTGTACAGGAAATTAAGACATGAGCGATGTGTCTAGAACTTTTTTGTGCTCGCCTAGCACCCCGGAAGCCTGGGTTCGATTCTCACCCAGACCGAAATGTACGAAATTTTCTTTTCAAAGCTACTAATTTACTTTGTTTAGAGGAACCTTCCTGAGAAATGTGACGTCAATTCGAGCATATTCGTTGACGTGATTTTACTCTTTGCGGCGTCAGCTATATTTCGTCACGGCGCAGTTTCGCTGAGGTCACGCCGAGGTCACCGCCAAGGTCATGCCGAAGACATTGCCACCGTAGCCACTAAGGCTTTCGCCTTAATAACCATGTCGGCGCTCGGCGGGCAAACGCACCCCGAAACACCGTTCACATCCTGCTTGGTTTGCTCAAGAGTATGCGCCCTTTGCCAAGGCTGCGCTTCATCCAAGGAGCTTTAAAAAGAAATTCCAGAGATGCCGCTTCCGCAGATCCTTACCCGCAGAGCTGAAGCCAGCTCTTGCATCTACTACACCCTTGAAAGTGTGCAGCACTTGCTGGATACTGGTCACAGACCGCTCTTGCTTTTCTAGGCCGATTGAAAAAAAAAACAATAATCGCGCGGGTTCTTTTGGGCCGATCTATAACCATTGGCTGATATCTTCATTGTCCATACAATTTGCCAAGGCGTTCAAGTGTCATTCTAACATCAGTGACACAAATAGTTCCATTGATCTGTATCTATGGGGCAAAATTGGCCGTGTTAAAGCCGCTTCCTGTTCTCCGTCTTATCGCAGCTTAATTCCTCTAGTAAGATAGCGGTGGCCGGCCTCTCCTTTAGGGAATCATATCCAGTAGGGAATATTTTTCTAGACCTCCTTATCTCGAACCATTGAGGTTAGAGAAAAACATAACTTCCTTGGCCGAACGCAGCAATGACACACAAGATGGCGCTTCTCTGTGTCTCTTCTTTTTCCTGTTCTCCAGCTTCATGTTCTTCGACTTCGTGTCAGGAAGAATATGTATACTAAGCCTATAAACACCAACCTGCCCAATAGCAAGGTATTTTAGAGCAGTAACACAGTATGCCTTTGCATCGGTGTGAACCACAAAAACGGACTAAAGAAGCTAGGAAAGATTTTGGCTTTGAATAGTTGGCTACAGACGGCTTGCGAGTCCATGATGGCCGTTGAGATCTGTCACGAATGCCACTCTTCTCTACGGATGCGAGCAACAGCAGCATTTCTCGCCAGCTATCTACTTTTGTGCATCTGAATTTTGCCTCCCGACGCTCAAAGAATGTCAGTCTCGATTACAGAGGTTGTCACTAATCGCCTCCCGTGTTGCTTTGCTGCAAAGAGATGCAGTATGATAGTGTGCCGAGTTCTCCGATCACGTCCTGCCTGCGTCTGCGACTGTTTACCCGTGCTGTTTACCAACGTGACAGCTGTGCTAGTTGATTCAACTCGCACGGAAGCTTTTCTTACGGCAAGAAAGAAGTGCCTGCATTTTCATTAGATACTCCATAGCGAGATGTCGCTCTTGTGTCCCACGCTTTAAAGAACCTGTATCTTCTAAAAGTCACGACAACTTCCGAGAGCGCCTCGCCGTTTTTACCAAGAAGAGAATATTTATTTGCACTAGCGCTACGAGCCTGGTTACCACCGGGTGCGCTGGAGTTATCTTCCAATCGCGTAGCTCTGTGGCGATGTTGAGAACGTTCGCTACGTTTCAGATACCCAGGGGTATCCGAAACGTTTTTTCGTTTCGATGCGTTTGCCTCTCGGCATCACAGCACATCCGCCCATACATTAGGACAACGCTCTTTGTTGTCCGATAGACATTCGCTCTAATCGGCGCTATTTCCGCCGCAGCGTGACGCAAGCAGCATCGGGCACGACGCTACCGACGTCACCGTCGCTTTCTTCGGACAAGGCACTGTCGCCTCAGCCGCCGGTGAGTTACAACGGCTTCGCATTTCGGGGTACGATACTTTGCGCCACAGAGTTAGTTTACTGTCTCCACCTAGAGTTAATGGTTTCGCCTTACACGTTAAAAAGAAAGGGACTCGAAAGACTCCATTTGAGGAAGTCTCTACTTGTCCGCCGTTTAACACGTTTCTCGAGAATTCTCTTTTGCACTGTTCGCTTACTTTTCTGGGACACAAGAAAAGTAAACGTGTCTCCCTTTTATGCTTTCACCCTACAGTTACGCATTAGGATAGACCATTAATAATTACGTCAATGATGAACAATATATTTGCACGGCGGATATCATGTTTTCGTATATTGCTATACGCGAACATTGTCCTTTGGTACCGACAATCGCTACTATCATATTGGCAGCTAAAGAAATAAAAAAGGCACAGTTTCGCCTGAAAGGCAAAACATCGATTCGATAGCCAATTAGTGGACAGCTATACGAAGTAAAGATAGTACTTTGATCGGCCCTATAAACTTGTAAACATAGGCTCATTATAACTACATGAACAAGCCTGGTGTTCCACGCGCTCAAGCAAACATGAACACATCTCACTCTATGACAGCGGCAACTCGCTGTCAAAACGCTGGAGCGAGGAAGCGCAGCAGCAGCAGTGCGCGAATTAACCTTCGTGCTGCGTCTCGCATCAACGTGAACTAAGCCATCAAAACACAGCGCATGGGGGACTGTGTCCCGGATGCGACTTTTCCAATTGCTAGTAGGTAGTAGGTACAGCGGGGGCGTGGCACTGCGGGTGACGTCACTTCCGCTTAACACGTGTTGTCATGGCAATCGTGGAGCTCCTAGGTGCCTAGGGACATAATCGCTTCGGGACTTTGAGGCACTGGCCTGCGCGCACGGCGGCTGCTAGTTACTGAGCGTGGCTCTCTTATCTCCGGGACCGGTGTTGCTACGCTGCGCTCCGCAACACCGGGCTCAACGACCGGCGCTCAAACGCGAGCAGCATCCGCTTGTTTACACCACCACAGTTCACCGAGATCAAAAGCCGTCATGCCACACCACCACTACTGCAAGAATTTCCGCCACTAGAACAAACGCTACAATAATAAAGCGTGGCCGGCGTGGGCATAAAAAAATAAAGCGTGGCCGGCGTGGGCCAGACACCGCCGGCCACGCTTTATTATTGTAGCGTTTGTTCTAGTGGCGGAAATTCTTGCAGTAGTGGTGGTGTGGCATGACGGCTTTTCAATGCGCCCTAAACAATTCGCTCCCTACGCACGTAGGAGCTGCGCTCGGCAAGGTCGCTGCGCCCGGTCCCGGAAATAAGAGAGCCACGCTCAGTAACTAGCAGCCGCCGCGCGCGCAGGCCAGTGCCTCAAAGTGCCTAAGCGATTATGTCCCTAGGTACCTAGGAGCTCCACGATTGCCGTGACAACACGTGTTAAGCGGAAGTCACGTGACCCGCAGCGCCACGCCCCCGCTGTAACTACTAGCAATTGTAAAGACGCGTCCCGGACGCAGATGGCTGTCAAGATACAGCGGCCCGTGCGAGCGCACGCTGAAACCCGGGCCGCCCGGAGTACAAGCCCCCCCTCCCTACCCGCCCCCAGGAGCATTGTGCGCGACGGAAGACGGCGCGCTTCCTTCCCACTTTCTTCCCTTGCGTGCGCGAGATTGAGTCGCGATCGCCGATTCACCCTCGCACGCTTTCACTCACACATGCAGCATACGGTGCGCGGCGACGATATTATCACCCTGGGACTTTATACGGAACCTGACGACGACGGTGATGGTGACGCCGACGGCAACAATACGCCTGGAGTGTCCATATAACTGTCAGCATGCCTACATGTATGAAAGGAATACGACATTTAGCCTGAAAGCTAACATAACCTTGCACGGTGTAGACCTGGCCCAGCATTTTTGAAACATTTTCGGACTAATCACGTTGCGGCTAAGGCTCAAATAAGGAAGACGCGACATGTTTACGTCACAGAGTTTTGCAGATATTAAGGATACAGGGTAGCGCAAAATTTAAAAAAATAGATTTTTGGTTTTTCACTTTTTTTGAATGCTCAGGCCTTCCTCAACAATATCCAGTGCCCCACATGTTTTTCCGCGTTTTGATTGAGCCAAAAAGACCAGGTTTCCGAAACCAAGTGACGAGCGGCCGCGCCCGCTTTTTTCACCTAGCACAACCTAGCAATCGCTCATGTTTCTTCCAAACGTAAATTTTGTGGAAATCACGAAAGAAGAGTGCATTGGGCACGTACGAAAGAGAACGGGTGCCAGGCTAAGAATGTTGAAGAAAGAAAGCAAGGGCACAAAGCTATCTGATGGCAAAGGTCTGTCAGGGCGGGGGCGGTTGACTGACACTTGCATTGACAAAATACAAACCTATTATGGCTTAGCCATAAGAAGAAACACTAGAGACTTGATAAGCATGCGGAAAGCTGTTTGGGCAACATATTTTCACATGTTGGCTACGGATATCGACCCAAGTCACGGGCTCTGTCCAAAATATGCCGGCACTTGGTTTGCATACAACAAGGCTCAATTGACACAGGAGCTTTTTGTGCACAAAGAATACTTGCCTGCACCAGTCCTTCATGCCATTAAGACAATATTTCAACAGTTAGCTCACCCAGATATGCTGAAAAAGTGCTTGCACGGCAAGACACAAAATGCTAATGAGTCATTTAACCATGTCGTGTGGGAGCGCGCACCGAAAATGTGTTCCTCGGAATGGAGATGCTCAAAACTGCCACCTTTAATGCTGTGCTCACGTTCCATGAAGGTTGCATGGCAAGAGTTAACGTCCTGAAGGCATTTGGCATATAACCAGGGCGTAACACTGTGATGTGGTTGGGTGAAGTGGACCGTCGTCGACTGTATTTTGCCAAGAGAGAGGCCGAAGACATGACAAAACAAGCCAGGGAAACAAGAAAACCAGCAAAGAAGTGAAACGCTGACTCTGGCAATGACTATATGGCTGGTGACTATTAGGAAAATGGTTCAGTGCATCTTGTTTTTGAAAGAAAATGAAGTGGACATGTTTTTTGTCTTTGACCCTCAATATCTCGAAATAATTTTTTTGTTACATTTGCCCCATTTTTATAAAAACTTCAAATGGCAGCAGGTTGATTTTTAGCCAGCATAAAGCAGACATCTATGCACAGCTACTGAACTAGAATGGTACACATGCACTGAACAGTTAATTTTCTGTGAATGGTTTTCTTTGGAAAAAACACCAAAAACTGGCTGTGTTAGTAAAAGAATTGCGAAACTGTTGATCTTTGACAAATAATCTTAGTTCTAGTTCCACTGCAAGACGAAATAATCGCGAATCAAATGAAACAAACCCGAATGCGCTACACGGAGTAGTTGCTGAGAAAATGGGTCTCAAATAAGGCTCAAAATACATGGCAGGTATAGGGCCTACCCTGTGCCCTTAAAGAGCATGTAAGGGAAAACTCGCGAATACGATTATCCGACTGAACTATAGATTTGGGCTATAGTGTGGTGAGCAAAAAGCCGTACTACAGGTTTTTTCTTTTTTTTTTAAATTACATTTTGGAGTTCACGTGCCAAAACCACAACATGAATACCGGTTACGGTATAGTGGGGAACTCCGGAATAGTTTTGACGGCTCGGGCTTCTTTAACGCGGATGCACCCGACGCACATTACGAGGGCGTTTTCCATTTCGCCCACATAAAAATGCGGCCGCTGTGGCCGGGATATGATGCCGCGACCTCGTGATTATTAGCGATACACCATAGACGCTAAAGGACCACAGTGGGTAAGACTGTAATACGAACAGCTCTTGAAATTGCCGAAGGGATTCTCTTTCATGCTTAAATCAGGCAAACGTCGAAGACTTAGCCGCTACGCTGCGTTAGCACTCGCACTTCTGCCGCAACTCACTTTCGCCATTCCTCTGCCGTATTCGAATGCGTGGATGTCGAGGGCCAAGTGCCGTGATTTGGTGCATATATGCGGTAGCTTTAACAGTGAGCCACCCCGTTTGAATTTTAGCGACTACTCGGGTTCCGGAGACGCTATCGCTTCCGTCCACTTCCTCAGAGTACTCGCTCAGAGTACTCGCAGGCACCATAGACACAGCAAAATTAGGTGATAGAGAACGAAACAATGCAGCATCTTTTATAATAGCATGAAAAGTAGTCAAATCCATACAAAATACCCTATTCATTGCAAATAAGGGCTTGTAATTGGCCTAAATTGCGCGACCATATGGTGGGGAACATATACTACCTGGCGGCGCCATTTCCGACGCAACCACGTGTTACAACTTGACACGTCACTCGGGCGCTGGAGGTAGATGGCGCTACGGTATGTTCTCGCGCCGAGTAGCAGCGGACTTCTTTTTTACGGCCAGCGTTTAAGTCAACTAACCTAACGGCCGAATTTAGAGCTTCGACAAAAAAAGTAATTCCGTGAAGACACTGAAAAAAAAAAAAACGGCAAAGCTTGCACTAGGCCGCGCAAAGCTCGAGGCACAGCGAAGCTGGCCAATCGATTGCGTCATAACCTGGCTAAGAGATACCTGGCATAACCAAGCTCAACTCAGGCATAGCCAAGGCTGAACCTAGCTGCTACCAAGTTCGACCTAGATACTGGCTCAGCCAAGCTCAAAAGTGCGATTGTCTGTTCCATGGTGGCCGCAGTCACCACTAAATATGCCCATCATTTACCCCAGTCCTCGCGCACAGCGTAGTTCGCGAGTTGTAATGCCTTCAAGTGGGGATATAGCCTGCACTGACCGTAGAAATAGCTATGTCGAAAAATAGCGAAATTATTCAGTAGCCCTTGTTACCCTCTACGTTTCCACCGCTTCGCGCAAAACTGGTGACCATTTGTATTTTTTTCCCGCTCCGGATTCTGTTTGAGTTGAAGCACGATTCATGAATATGAGTTCGGGTTCGGGTTCAGCTTCCGCCAATATAGCGGTTCCGCTACGGTTCGATACCTTGTCTCAGGCATTTACTTCGTACAATCGGTGACGTCAATTCCGGCACAGATGCTTCGCTTTATAAGGATATCTAGAAGACACAGCTATAAAATGCTGCCTTTAAATACCGGTCACCCTAGATGCCAGCAAATGAAATAATTTCTGCGCGAGTTGCTCCAGCGAATCGTAATCTGCTATCACGTCGAGATTGAACCCACTGAACGGCAACGCATGCATTTACAGATTTTTTTTTTATTGTACGAAATTGTGGATACTGTCTGTGTTGCAAAAGACGTGTTAATGTTTTTTTCTGGTCGTGTTTTGTGCTTGTGCATTATCACTCTGATAGTGCAGGTTCGGAAGAGGAGGTGGGAACTGTCAAGCTGCATGGCGTGAGTCAGCATTTCCGCAGCCATCCCCACTGTTTAGGCACACATCTTCGTATTCTGCGTTTGTGAACCAGTACAACTCAAACGTGCTCAACCGCTGTCGACTGGATGGACAAAAGACACTCACGCTTCAAATAGTGCACCATGGGCCATTATCCCTTTGTATTTATCCTGCTTGTACCAAATTCTGTCACCTTAACTGTCGAAAAGTATTACGCAATCTCCACTGAGGACTTGAACGCATTAATAATAGCCCAGGACTATACTACGAACTTAGTGTTGGAACCTGAAACCATCTCTGTGAAATTGGGCAGCACACCAGTTATCCTTTATTTTAGGGATAGTAACAACAACAAACAATGACATATGGGTATACAGCTATAATCCTGCGCACGGGAAGCCTCTGCGTTATCCCGCGCATGGGCTCGAGAAACGGCGTGTTTGTCTTTCACAGTTCGCATCAAGGTATACAGATCTTGGTTCGCAAAGTCACAGATGGTTCAGCGTCGGGCATGTTGGCCTGCGCAAATTTCTGTGCAACACTCGACCGCGAAAGGCTTCCGCGCTTAAAGCTTGAGACGCGCGCTTCGATACCGCGTGCAATTCGACGTACGACCTGCCGTACGCACAACCAAACATTCAGCATGTTTGTAACTCGCCTCAACAGCGTCTCGTTGATGTGCCACACTCAAGGATCTGTGGTGGCACTTCGTATGAGACGCCGTTGGTAACCATGTTCCTCCCTGCTTTAACTAAGTCGACGTATCGTGACTGTGCTCGCGCGTGTTGCGGCAGATGCTTTTCTTACAGCCAGCTACATAGACGATATGTATCCCTCCAATATTAGCACTGTAAGGAAGTGATATATAAAAATATATAAATGAAATGAATAAATGAAGTACAAGTGCACGAGTATGCGGTCAAGGTTTGCTGCTGCACTCGCTTGCATGGTGACGGCCGGCAGGAGCCCCAAGCCGCGGTCGACGTGCCGAAAGCGGCCGTGCGTGCCGGCGAAAAGGAGAGGTTGGTAGTCTCGGAGCACCGCGACAGTCCGCAGCCGACCGCCTCCACATCCACTGGACTGCTGGAGTATTGGCCCCTGGTCGCGACCATCGTAGTGCTCGTGGTGGTCATCCTGCTGCAGTTGCTGATCGCCGCTCCTCTTCGGCTACAGAGGGCGCCTCAAGCCCACCATGTGGCTAACGTCTGCGAGTCCGAACCATGCCGCCACTACGCCCAACTGTTCGCCGGCGCCATGAACCTGAGCGCGCCTCCGTGCGACAACTTCTACGCGCACGTCTGCGGCAGGTACGTACACTCGTGTACGATCATGAGAGGGACCCGCACATTCATTTTAATGCGAACTAGAAGAGTGTACTTGAATAATGCCAGCTATTGTTAGCATCAATTTCTCTCCTCCGGTAAGGTCAGTGGCTCGGCGACGCTACGCAAACGCTTCCACCAATGACAGTGTTGCACACGGTCACCTGACGAGAAGGTTGGTTGTCTTGAACACCACCCGAGTGTTTAATTGAAAAGCGATGGTTCATGAGGTGGCGCGAAAGCTCCCTTTACACGGTGATGCGTTGATTTGACTCTCCTGCCTCTCAAACCTTTTTTATTTATTTCAACAGAATATTTAATTATCACATGCCTCACATGTATCAATTCGATCTCTTCCGATGGCTCACCGGAATACACGGGAACACCTGCAAGAACATCCAATGAAAGAAGATAATCTCAACTTTGCTTAATTTTTGGGTATTATTTACAATTACATATTCTTATAATAATTAGAGGGTATTTCTGATCAATGTGAGCAGACGAAGACAATGGTATCGATAGATGACGTTGGAACTCTTGAAGGGTGCCCAGAACAACTTTTTATCGTAGAAGAGAAATGCATTTGAAGTTACACTAGACTCTGTCAGAAATACCTTGCTGCAAAACGTTCTTCAATGCATTCAGCCGAAGCGGAGTTATTGGCAATAAAACACACCGCTCGTGGTGCTTCCGCTCCTTCTTCAATGGTTTGCACTGCGAAAGCTACGACCGAGCCGGCTGTGCCCACAACGCTCCGCCTACTGAACGTCCCCGTGGCGTGCAGTTCAAGTTTCATTTATGGATGTACACCTAGACGCCACTATTTCCGATTTTGTCGCCTACGACGCGACAAACAGCCAAACGCAGGTTGTCCTCAGCGAACCGCAATGCGCTCAGCCAATTAGGGTGTCCGCATGGAGGAGGACATCGAGGCACCCTAAAGCCAGTGGACTCGTCGCGGCACCCCGCGGCGGCCGCGGTATCTACGCTAAGTAGAAGACCGCAGCTACATGCAGCAAGTGCAGCGCTTGCTTTATGCACGACTTTAAAGCGCTCGCGCTGATATGCTCCTGTCTCGCTGTGCTCCGTGGTGCGGACCCGCTTTGTCCTGCACAAGCTTGACGGACGGATAGTAGCCACATCCAACGTGCGCATTTTAAATCGTTACCAATAACTCGATACGAAACTCAGTGTGCCAAGGCGTCGAACCAGCAGCAGCCAGGAGTGAGCGTGCGCTGGCAAGCGTGTGTGGGGTTTGACCTTAAGTTTCGCGTGGTTCGCGGCTATTTGAGTGTTCAAAACTAGTTGAAATTATCGACACCCGACGGCTACGACACCGGTAAGCAGGGTTGGCCATAGTTCTTATGCGGGCGGCCGCGGCCGAACGTGAGCAGACGATAGTCGGCTTCTTCATGAAGTAAGTAATTATTATCGAAATTCCAAACCACACTTTCGCTTACTTCAGCCTGTTTAATGAAATTCGTCCATAAATATACACAGCAACAGTAGGAAGGCGCGCACTTATCCTAACACCCTTCTTGATTGACATCAGGTATGGAGCAATAGCAGCAGCTTATGGGAATCCGCTATATTACAAAATAAAGCGTCCAGAAAAGAGTGAGTAGTAGCAGGCTTCAGTTGAAAAGAGAGCGCTTGGTAGAACGGCGACTTCGCATTCCGCTTGCGCAGGGGCGGTTCCAGGTTTTTTCTGAGGGGGGGGGTCAGCTTTTGTCGATGATGATGATGATGATGATGATGATGATAGTAGCCTCTCTCATTTACCGAAATTCACCGTTTCTGCTCACGATAAACCCGCGTTTTATACGGCTAGAGCAACACCTGTAGCCCGCCGTGATGGCTCAGTCAGCTCGGGCGTTGCGCTGATGAGCACGAGATCGCGGGATCGAATCCCGGCCGCGGCGGCCGCATTTCGATGGAGGCGAAATGCAATAACGCCCGTGTGCTTACGTTGTAGTGCACGTTATAGAACCCCAGGAGGTCAAAATTAATCCGGAGCCTTCCACTAGGGCGTGCCTCATAATCAGAACTGGTTTTGGCACGTAAAACCCCAGAAAGATGAAGAAGCCCTATAGCGAAGCCAGGTATCGGTTTCGCCGAGCTTATAGGAAAATGACATTCCCCAATACAGCCATGTGCTTGGCGGCTGTGCCTGATAATACAGTGTGTTCAAAACTAAGCTTGATGCTTTTCTTAAAATTAGGCACTGGTAGGCACGCGAAGACCACCTGTACAATTATGTTATGTGGCCAGGGGGGCACAAAGTGAGATGATAATTATAGCTGTGAGCAGCCAAATTAACTAAAATTGAACAATTATTTTTTGTCGACTGCAGTAAGTGGATATGTTTGTATTGAAAACTTAGAGGCAGTCGTGTTTCTACACAGTATCAGTCAGAAGAATTATTCTAGCACATTCGTGCTTCGAGATATCCGACTCCAAATTTCCATTGTACTGCGCAGAGTTATCGACTCGACGCGAGAGCGGTTTATGCTTTGCGTTGCTGTGGAAGGGAGTCATTTTGAACATTTTTAGGGCATTGACATCTTGATGGGTTAAGTGTTGTCATGAAATTTGTGCATGACAACACCAAATTTAAAGCGGCAGTATGAAATATTCGTTAGCATAGCTAAAAAGGTTTCTGCTGTTCATGGTACCGTTGTTGCTTTTGATTTCGATAAAACTTACAATACTTGGAAATCAGCAGTCACTTTATTTGCGTAGCCCAGGCAAGGACCATGCCCGGTCGTCTGGTCACCATTACGCACGCGCACTGCCCTCCGGCTTCTCTGCGCGCGCCATTATCTCGGCATGGCAGCTGCCGCCATCTTTACAGGCTTCGCGGTCGCGTGTTACGACAGCGGTTACGGGTTCTTCGATTTTTTTTATTTCGCCAGCCGTGAGGGGAAGGGGGACAGTTGTTATCTTTGCCAATGCCTCCGCCGCGTTGTCAGACTAAGCGCCGTACCCAACAGCCACGGCACATCAGGGGGGAGCTTTGCGCCGATCCTCACTCTCGCATGCGTAATCATGCAAACGACAATTAAAATTTGTAGTTGGATATCTAGGAGCATAGACACGCTATACTCGCGGACAACTTTCTGTGGCAATGAAGGGAAAGCTACGGGCGCGTGGATGCTGCACATGTGTTACCGCGCCATGTAGTCCGGCAGCGTTTGACAGTGCTTTTGGTTGCTCGGAACAGACGCTGAATCGAAGCAACTTCCACGTGCGACGATTTCGCGTTTGCCCAGACGCGGAAGGGAAAAGCCGCAAAATGAGTAAACTTTTACACTCAGTGGTGTGTTCTGTCTTATTTAACTGTTACTAATAAGCTGTTTATGTTTACTCTTCGCCAACATAAACCAACGTGGATTAAAACGCGGGACTCTTTTCAGAAGCACCCTCACTTGTGAGCGCTTTGCCTCCGTAGCTTTCCCTTCATTGCCACATAAAGTTGTCCGCCAGTAAAGAAGGATTCTTCGAAGTGAAACTGTGTAGAAACACGACTGCCTCTAACTTTTGAATACAAACATACACACTTACTGCCGTCAATAAAAAGTTAATTATTCAATTTTAGTCAATTCGGCTGCTGACTAGCGATAATTATCATCTCACTTTGTGTCCCCCTGGCCACATAAGTTATTTGCACAGGTGGTTTTCACGTGCCTCCCAGTGCCTCATTTTAAGAAAACCATAAAGCTTAATTTTGAACACCCGGTATATCTAGCCTGTATTGTTTCTTAAAATAAAATTTGGGATGATCTGTCGCAGGTTCGTTATAAACGTGTAAGCACGGGTCCATCTTTGGAGTTCTGTTGGGACACCTTGATTTCCTTAAGAAGATTCCTTGTGTTCGGCTGAGACACCTTTGTTTGCTTTGGAGCAACGCTCCGCTCCAACGCGGCAACCACTACGCTGGTTCTTTACGATATGCGAATCACCGCGTATGAAGACTCACGACGGAACCTACAGGAAGAACGATGTGGCGTAGTGGCCGTGAGCGCGAGCCAGCTAGCGTCTTGATATTTTGTTTCCCACGCGAGGTCATCCTTTTACACAAGGCGCGCATCTGCTCCCGTTTCTCTAACCACGCGACGCCATCCTATGCCCGCGCAATTCCTTTCTCTATGCCCGCGCGCTGGCGTTGGCCGCTGACGTCATGCTCCCCCATTTCGCAGCCGCTGCTAGAGGTTTCGCCCCGCTCCGCGAGCACGGCCACTCAGATAAACGGATCTGGCGGCTTTGAGCCTCCTATGCTTAATGTATGACAATACAGCTGCGAAATTACAATGAAAAACTTGTAGCATACGAAGGGTATCGTGCTCGTACTGGATATTGTCAACGTGTAACTGTGATCACAATTGGTGCTACAGTTTAAAAAAAAATTGCCTATGCGTAGTCCTTAGTTTAGCTGTTAGTTGTTATTATTTATATATGAACACTTCAGCAAGAGAGATCTTTCATTGAGCAGGTTGGTCGCGGAACCGATGACAGCCAATGAGGCAACCGTTGACACCCCAATGGGGAACTAAGTTGATCAGGCGCGAAGGCGCTCGCGCGGACATCGGCATGCTTGGCAAAAGGGACGTCCCCTCGTTCATTCGACGCCACCGACGGTACGAGTAAGGCACGGCCGGCGCCAGGAGGTCCAAGGTGTGCATGAGAAAAAATAACTACGGCAATCTCGCGACACCACACCCCTACGGAAGACTTGTGAGCGAGCTAGCTTTACTTCTACATGGCTGTTACCACTGGTACTCGCGAAAAATAATTTTGAAGAATGCTGGTGGCCATATTTTTTGCGACAGGGCCATTCCCCTGTCAGCGCGGGGGCGATGCAGAAATCTGAGGGGGGGGGGGGGGTCAGGACATCCGGACATCCCCCCTGGATCCGCGCCTGCGCTTGCGAGCGCCACGCGCCACGCGCCGCGCACGACTGTAGAACTTGGCAGAGATGTTCACAGCAGTGTATGCTATCCGTGGACTGTTTTTTCACCAAGCCCGAGGGGTGGTTCAGGGCCCCTTTAAGCCCAGCTGGACTGTATATAGGGTGCCCAACGTAACTCGTGCCAAAATTTCAATATATGGAAGTGCCATGTAACTGGACAGAACCAAGAAAATGTTGTTTGCCGTCACTTGGAGCAAATCACATTTTTTTTTTACAGCGGAGCTGGCTGTGGCTAGGGTTCTATGAGTTTTTCGTGTCCGTCAACAGATATGCGTGTGCAACAACTCAGCTCTCGAATTTGATGCAAAATTGCTTCATTCTAAGCAAAACCTTGTACGTCTCATCACTTTGATATGCATTTTGATTAAATTATTAACAGCGTAGCTGTTTAAGCTTGAGTTCCAGCCGTGCCCGGCGACCGCTCAAAACTCGGCACAGCTATGCAAAGTGAAGTGGAGAGAAGGAAAGACTGAGGAGCGTGCGTCGCGGCGAAGGTGTTTGGGTGAGGAGGTGCGCGGGAGGAAGAGGCGGCCAATAAGAGGCCGCGCTGGGTGCCAGGATAGGCGATGGGCATAAGAGAACGTGTTTCTGTGCGGTACAACCCCTTTCGCATCACGAACTCGCATTGCAGCACCGACGAGGCAACGCGCAGAGCGGCTGCTGACGTCGTCCGCGTTTCCCCGCGTTCGCTCCGAACGCGCGCGGTGTCAGTGACTGCAGCCGATGCCTCTGGTGGCGGCTCGGCAGGTTTCGACCAGAGAACTGGACACTTGTCGAGTAGCGTCGGAAGTCGCTGCCTTTTCTCGCCTGGCAACGTTTCAATATAACTTCCTGTTGTAGATCTGTGTTCACTTGTTTTACGCAATTTGCATCACGTGCAACACGTGCACATGTAACACTCGTAACACTCGGTATAATTAAGACAGCTTCGCTGTTCGACCATCTTCACGGAGTGGAAGGGGCGGTGATTTTTTTTATCAATAGGCATAATTTTCAAGATCAGTAGACTCTCTGGAAGATAATAAGCGTTTCTCAAAGATTTACGGCTGTGCGGCCTGCGTCGGCCCCGTCTACGTTCACACCTCCCTCTCTTTTCGTCGTTCCAAGCTCGTGCGTGCCTAGTTTCCTTCCGCTGTCCCGGAGTGGCGCCACCATCGTGCGTTGTCGGCAAGGAGGACGGTAAACAAGCTGCCGTTCTCCATTTTGAATTTACGTCTTTTCTCTCGTCGTAATGGGAAGACCGTGCATAGTGTGAATTCCCGAGGAGCAGCGCCCCTGCGAATAGCGACGGCGACAACAGATGCGAGAATGCCATTGGTGGCGACGGGCGGCGAACACAGATGAAGATCGTTCCCGAGAGGCCAACCGCAAGCGGCTTGTCATGGAAGACGATGCAAGTGGTGTGCACTCCATCGTGTGCTAAACAGCTTCGCTGGTCATCCACCTTCGCAGAGTGGAATGGCTCATGATATCTTTTTGTATGTTTCCTAATTGCAGAATTATTTATTAGTAAACAATTGACTTCTCTAATATTGTACTAACTGGAAAATTATCAATCAGAAAACTGTAGGCCATGATGAAAAATTCCCGATCCATCTTTCTGTTGCTCAATACGTCGCATACAAAAGTTTTTTTTTCCAAAACATTAAAGAAGGCTCGAAAAAGCAAGCGAAATGTGCCGGCACTTTTTTTATCGATATCGTACTGCCAACGTTGCTGGTTAGGTTTGGGGAGTTTTGTGAAGCCGTCATTGGGACTTTATTTGATCTTGCGAACCTCCGTTTCCTTTTACAGGAAACTATTATTTAATTTACTTACAACATACAGAACAGAAAAAAAAGCACGCTAGACTGCAGCGATGTCATTTGCGTCCTTTGCTTCTATATGACAAAGGTGGGACGCATCTCACTCGAGGAAGGGCGACAGCAGCGTCCTCGCCGAGTCCTGGCGACGGTTGGCCAGGAGAGCAGCATCGCGGCTCAGCATGGTTCCGGACACCAGGGGAAAGCCGGAGCCCATGCACAGGGTCTCGCAATTCATATACGTAAGAACCATAGCGAATCGCTCAGACAGTGCTGCTATGACTCTGTTTCAACGATAAAAAAATAGAGGGAGAGAAAGAAAGTCAATAATGCCGACACGGGCTAGTTGAGAATCTTTCGTTGCGCCTTAAGCAGCGTGTCTAGTCACGATGTCGTTGAGAATGCTTCTGTAGTCACACGCGACCCAAGAATTAAGGAAAAGCTCATCCGGCAAAACCGTGCATCGTTCCTCGTGGGAGCAGCGTGAGAGACGACGACACACCAAACACAATGCACGCAGGAGTCGATCCCGGCAAACGCGCGTTACGCGTGATGTCCTTGCCCTATACAGCTTTCCGATAACTATTCGCACGTGCGTGGAAAGACGGCGCTGGTTCATTCAGCAGTGAATAATTTTAATGTTCCCGCACTCACGCTTGCAGCACAATCACGCTGAGTCTTAAAAGATTGAAAACAGGACCAAATGTCATCTTGTGCGAGCTCTCCCTTTTCATGTTTTAGGGACCAGCGTCTGGCTGTCTGCCTTCATCAATGCGGGTTATTTTCCAATGCAGGCACCTTTACAATGCGCATAGCTTATATTTCAATGCGTAAGCATTTCTACGCTTACCCAACGAAAAAACTGTCCGTGCGTCCATCCGTAAGTCCCGTAAGACGATCGTTTTCAAGATATAGCCCAGATCAACGCTTCAACGCGGATGAAGCGGCGAGAACACAGCGCTCACGAAGATCTCAGCACCCACAACGCGCCCTGCCCCTTTCGCAGATCGGTTTCAAGATATGGACCCGCGCGTCTCTCTTAAACGCGAAGCGGCGAAAACACAGCTCGCGGAGTTATCAGCAGTCGGCGCTCTCTGTCCGCTTCGCAGATCGCTTTCACGATACGGTCCGCGCGGCCGTGCCAGTGCATGTTTGATCGGTCCGTGCCGCCGCCGGAGTCCTTCGATCACGGTTCATAGTGGTTCGACACGGATGTTCAAGGAGCTAAAGAGCGATAACGGCTTACGATAATCGGAACGTCATCAGCGCACCTGGCGCCGCCGCCTGCAGTACTTTGCTTGCGTTATCAATGTACCTTGCGCCGCCGTCCGCAACAGTTCTTGCCGCCGCAGCGCTGTCGTTGGTACTGGCCAGATCAAGTGTCATAACACTGATAATGACACCGGGCTGCGTGGAGATAAGCAAGAGGCACAATGCTTACGAATACTTAGACAAGTCCAAGAGAAGCTTCTGCGTGCTCTTGTTTTCGTTGAGTCAAGCCCGACTATTAAGGTATTTTACCATATCATGTTCCGCCAGCGTTGAATTACTTTTAGAAGAGTCGCCTAAGTACCTAAGTGATTTGTGCTGTGTGGTACATGTGCGCTGCACCACGAAAACTGACCGGTGAGCGAGGACGTTTCTGAAGCTACTTTCGACGGCCTCCTTCGGTCTCCCCTTCGTATTTTAAGCATTCCTCCACTAAGCTGTTGAACTAACACGTCGAAAGGCGCTGCCTGTGCACTTCGGCTTGAAGGCGGCAGAGCTCCTCGGATTTAAGTGCTCGATGCTCTTCTGTGAAGACCTTCGGCGAAGCATACCATGAGAGGTTTCCTGAGAAACATTCACCTGCACAATTCAGTGGCCTCGTATTAACATCAATTGCAGATATGCGCATGTCAAGCGACGGACTGCAACGATGCTTTAAGATACGAAGGTCACGGTAAGCTTGTAGCGAGAGTTCGTGCTTAGATACCTTGTTGTAGCCTGTGCGAACAATACGTACATAAAAAAAATAAGGGCAAACTGTCAGTAAGTTCAAATTGTTCTTCCACACTAATCTTGTTGTCCTGTAAATAATAAGGTTACATGAAGAAAATGTGATTGGTGGTAGCTCATTATTCACGATTCTGTAGAAGAAAGTATATGAGTTGTATTTGATGAAGCCTGCAATGGTTAGGATGTTATTCACGTGTAGTAGGGGTTTGGCACTAGCGAAGCATGAACTCATTAAGATAAGAACTCTGATGGCTTGGTTTTGAACTAACGCGAGGGACGCAAGGTGAGCATTTTAATTTTTTCCCCGACATATTATAACATACTTAATGTGGGAGTGAACGAAGATGTGGAAATATTTGTGTGAATTGAGGACGTGTTTCATCAAGGCAATTTCCAATAGAAGCGGGTAGAACCATTAGAACAAGCTGGCTTTGAGAAGGGGTATTCTAGAATTTATCACACCCATGTCATTAATAAGATAATTGAGAAATATGCCGGGTATAATATACCTCTGTATATGTGGCTTCCATATGTTACCAAATTGCACTTGATTCAGTTGAGATAGCAATAGCATAGAGATAGCAATAGCAAGGAGTAGAAGAAACATATGTGAATATCCTAGTAAATATACCTACAGGCTCCACAGCTACCTTAATTCTTCACAAGAAAAGCGGAAAGATACCGACCAGGAAATGGAGAGGCAAGGAGAAGCACTCTGTCCAGTGCTGTTCACTGCATGCTTAGAAAAAGTATTCAAGCTATTAAACTGGGGAAGATAAGGAGTGAGGATCAACGGTGAATATCTCCGCAATCTTCGCTTTGCAGACGACATTGTCTTGTTCAGCAACACTGTAGATGAATTGCGACAAATGGTTGAGGGCCTTAACTGAGAAAGTGTTAATGTAGGGTGGAAGATTAATATGCAGGAGACAAAGGTAATCTTTAATATATATCCTAGCAAGAGCTCAAGGGTTCATGATTGGCTGCCAGTCTCTGGAATTTGTATAAGAGTACGTTCATGTAGGTCATTTACTCACAGGGTACCCTGATCAAGACAAGAAAAATTTTAAAATAAAAATGTGTTGGAGCGCATACAGCTCGTGATTACCAAATAATGGCCGGTAGCACATTAACAAATCACGACCAGTAGCGAACTGCTATTCATGGAAGGAAATCTGCACAATCATTGCATTTTACCGGTTAGAGGCGGAAACGTGAAGGTTAACGGGACCGGCAAGCTCTATTTAGGGATCCACTTTTTTTTTCTTTTTTACAGCGGAGCTGTTATACGCTAGATTCTGGCGGTTGGTGTGCGTAGGCAAAAATAAGACGGGTATGGCCCAGCTGCGTTTAATCGCGAGAAGTGTAAAACGTATTGTGATAAAAAAATACCGTGATAAAAAATAAAACCGGAATAGACACTGTTTAGTATGGATTGCGGTTTGACGTCACGGGATCTATGGGCAAACCACGTAACCTTATCCCGGTTCCCTTCCACCCGTGCATTGAGTAGGCCACGTGCGGTGAGGACTGCGGAAAAACTGTCTACAAAGAACACCGTCGTGAACAGAAGCGGGAATGTGCGCGGCGACGGCCGGCGGCACGGAAATACGGACGAAGACCGTGCCGCAAACGCCAAGCGTATGCACCTTTGGCTGGATCACTTCTCCCGACTCCACTCCCATCGTAATTGTGGGTAATTTCGACATAGATGTGTCTCGGCCAAACGGAAAGTGGTTCGTGGCGTTTGTCTTGGAAAGGTTCGGCATTCAATGTTGCACAAACATCAGTGTGCCCACGACGCGTCATCGGTCGTGCATAGACCTCACATACAGCTCCGCTCGTCATCCACCTTCACAGAGTGCAATGACTGTGAATTTGTTTTTATTTGTGGGGGGGGGGGGGGGGGGACACAAGAAAAATCTTATCTTTCTTGGAAGTGTTTAGAGGTGCAGCGGTTACATCCCCCCCAAAAAGTCGCAGTTTCGCCCGAAAGGCGAAGCATCAATTGCGATAGCAAATTAGTAGAGATCTATACGGAGTAAGGATAGTAGTTTTATCCCCTGCATAAACTTCGACACATTAGCTTCCTAACTGAATTAACAAGCATGCCGTCAGCGTGCACAAGCGAACATTAATAGATCGCACTCGATGACCGCAGACAGCCGCTGTGAAAACGCTGGCGTGAGGAAGCCCGGTAGCAGCAGCGAGCGAAGGTTCGTGCGGTCTATCACTTAAATGGAAGCTGAGCGGCGAAAGGCACAGCGCATACAGAGGTAGGAGCCGTGTGCAGATCGCTTTCAACTTTCAAGATGCGGTGCGCGCGACCGCTCGCAGCCGCGCAAATTACGCAGTTGCTGGCAGAGTGGAAGCCGCACCCCCTCCCTCCCGCGCGCTGCCTTCCGACTTTCCTCCTTTCGCGCTCGAGATTGAATCGCGAGATACACTTGCGCCGGGTCGCTAAATGCGCAGTTGGTTCCGGAGCACAACGGCGCCCCCCCCCCCCCCCTCTCGCTTCCTACCCCCCCCCCCCCGGCCTCTCGCGCGACGGAGACGTCGCGTTTGCTCTACGCCGCGCGTTCGCTCTCCGTGAAAACGCGCGTCCCTCGCACGCTTTCACTCGCACATACAGCATACGGCGTGCGGCGACGATTTTATCGCCCTTGAACTTAATTGACCCTTTTCGCGGCGATCCCGTGGGCGCTGCTATGTTTGATAATTTGTTGACGCGTCCTCAACTGCCTCCATGTTTACAATGGATGTGTATGACGCCGGTGCAGCTTAGCAAACATCTGTTTCGGGAGATATTGTAGACGGTGACTGGGTGGACGACACGAAGCTTTGGCCACAGCTTCAGGGAACATGCAAAAGCACTTTCAGAGCTTATTAAGCTACGTCCAAACGGCACGGGAAGCGTATATATGGTGCTTGTTCTAAAAGCGGGGCTAAATACGTATTCCAAGCTATCCAAACTTTCCGCTCATGAACTAAATCAGGATTAGTGTGTTTTGTTCTTAGTTTTTTTATTTGGCAAATATTTTGAAGCGACGGCTTGTCCCGTTTCTGACTCAGTAAGGTTCTTCGGTGCGGTCACTATCTGATCATTTTCTGCCTAATCGCTCGTGGGTGTGCTCAGTTCAGATAGATTTTTTCTTGCATGCTGCGGACAAGGCTTGAAACGTACTGTTCTGTACATTGTAATACCTTGTACCAAAGACGTATTATCGCTAGTAACTCTCTCACTCTTGTGGACGTTACGAGACATTCAGCTTCGACCAACCGTGCGCTATCAGAGTAGTATACCGTCATTAATTTTGCGTATATAGTGCGCATATATTCAAGTGTGCGCCCATTCGCTGATTCTTGACACGTTGGCGAAAGAATGGGCGTAAGTTTCCGTGTCAGTTGGGGTAGCTGTGTCTAGATACTGTGCGTGAAACCTACTATCACAGGAAGCGGCGCTACTCCCTTTATCATTGTTTAACGAGCGGTACTCACTTTTGCCGACGAATGCTGGGGCTGAAGCCCTTCCTTTGAAGGTTAACGATACAACGTGGGCGTATGAGCAAATTTCTGTATCCTCGAGGAAAGCCGTACATCTCGAAGTGCTGGAAACACGTACCGACGCTTGCAGCAGCGGTCCGCGAACTTCGCCACACCTATTCATTGCATTCCTTAGTATGCCAGTCACTATTTTTGGAGCCAACTATTGCACACGTCTTCAATACACATGATTCAATCCAGCATGATTGGATCGCAGTACGTTAGCGAAAACTCAGTTGCATTTCCGACAGCTGATCGCACAGAATCAGGGTAGAAGCGGCAATGGTTTCGTATTCGTGCGTGGTCGCTGAGGCAACGTATGGCGCGCCGACGAAAGCGCCATCTCGTATCTGTAGAACAAACTGCTCCGCGAAAAGGGTCAATACGGAACCTCACGGCGACGGCCCCTTCGATAACGATGGCGACGGCAGCAATCTGCTTGGAGTGTCCATATAATTGCTATCGCAATAAAAGCGCGTGTAAATATTGTATGCAGAATTTGTTTATCTAAGAAATCTGCATATAAATAGGAGTTCCGACGCCAGCAACACTGAGAAGTGATAGCAAGACCGGTAGCCCGTCTAGAAATTGGGGAAGCAGAATGTTGGGTGGCTTTTGCGGGATTGAGTGCAACTTTTGTGAGCCATTCGCATTTCGACCTCCTTTTGAAAATAAAAAGCTGGGGCAATAAGTGTGTGTTGTTGTGCATACTTGCGTATATCATTCTTCTTTTCCTTTAAAGTACACGCTTATGTTATGGATCGCCCCGGTGTCCTTATTCTGCCGATAGACAAGCCACGACAACTCATTAAAAATAAACCACGCTATTGCCCGTGACAGCACGGCAGCATTGCGTCGTGCAATGCGCAGGTAGCGTGCAATTCGCGAAGGTAGCGGCACTTTTCTACTCCAAAAAATGAAAGATGCATTGTAAATTAGGAAAAAAAAAAGCTTATAGTAGAAAAACATTTTACCGGCGATTGCGATACTCCCTAACGCGAAATTTGAGTGCAGCTGTATACGTGTTTTCATTTCGCAATATATTGGATGGCGTGGATAATATGTCTCGTGCGTCACGTTGCAAATGGAGTGAAGTGTGGCGCGACTACCTCACTAATCCGGAGATCGCGAGAGGCAGCGCGCCGGTGACGCGTGGACGCGATTCACTGCAGCTGTCGCAGAAACACTACCGCTCATGCAGCGCTTTGTTTCCATATATGGTATCATTGGACGCCCTCGCCGCATGCCATCGGTGAATAGATGACGGCGTGATACTCTGGCGCCATCTCGTAGCGGTCGTCGCAGCAAAGCCCGTCTAGCGCGGCACTACGCTTTCCTTTTCACGCTTTCGTCATGCCCTCCTCCTTCGCTTTGCTCCTCGCGCTCTCTTCGCTATCACCGTCATTCATCTCCCGCTGCGCTCCGCGTTCGCTTTCATCCTTCGCTGTGCTCGTTTGCTCGGTTACGAGGGACAATGCGGGCGCCGACGCTCGCCGCCAGAACGGGCCCCTAAGCGCTCTAAAAAACGTATGGCACTTATACTAAAAGTAGACACCGGAACCGCGTACGCTAATGAAAAGTCACGTGATAGGGCATCCTAATTGTCGTGCTCTTGCCATGTGGAGCGCGAAACGTGATGTGTTGCGACTGGTTGCGAAGGAATCAAAATATCAATCTACGCTTAAAGAGGAAAACAGTGCTGGTTTCAGTCAATATTAGACACGATCGTTCCAGTGGCTGAACTTTCTAGATTCATGTACTGACCGGTAGTATGTCTCATTAATAAAGAAGCTTGAAAGGAAATTAAGGACCACGCAACAAGCGATGAAACGAGAAATGTTAGGCCCAACGTTTAGAGAAAGAAAAGCAGCGGTGTTGATAAGAGAGCACACGGGGGTAGGCGATGTTCTAGTTGACAATAAGAGAAATAATAATAAAACTGGGCAGGCCATGTAATAGGTAGATTGGATAATTGCCGGTGGTCTATTAGAGTTGTGGAATGAGTGCCGCAAGCGAACGGACAGCTACGCAAATGCTGATTTGCTTGAGCTTAGAGAAAGACATTATGGTTTATGCTAGCAAATACATGCGGTAGATAAACAAGGATCATCCTGAAACTTTTCCTTCATAGATTTATTGTTTTAATTAGGAAGTTTGTCAGCAAGATGAATGAGCTTCAGCTCTGTAGACTATCTGCGACGAAAGACAAACTGGCATGAAGAGAGAGGGAAACTTACAATGGTAGTTTTTAGTAATACTTAAATTATTAGTCATACTGAAATTAGGTAGGTATGTGCTAGTGCTCTTAACTTTCTAATCCATTTATTTTAATGTGTCTATTCCGCGTTCAACCAACGAAACGCAGACATGCTTGAGCATCATCGAAGTGCCGAGGGCGCCCGAGATCAAGGAGGTCCTCGAAAGGGGCAACATTACTTGGCCGAAGCGCAACGAGCGTCCGGACTTCCTGGGTGCGCTGTTCTATATGGCGAGACGGATGTTCATCCCCGTCGCTTTTGATGTCGCGACCCTTGAGACAGACGAAAGAGCGACATCGACATCAAGGACCCAAACCCTCTTCTTTGGCCTGCCCTCGCGTTTCCTAGCTCACGCCAGGGCGCTGGCGAGGCTTCGACGGTCGGGCAGGCTGCTCGACCACCTGCACCTAACCTACGAGACACTCGAATTAGCTCTCAACGAAACCAGGTTGAAAGAAATCGCCAGCCATTTCGGTTACTTGGGCGACTTCTTTGCACGCTATGAGGCTGCGTCCGACTACGTCACAAGTAGCGCCAACGCGTCCTTCTTTCTCCAGTACACGCCCTCGGTTTCGAAGGTTCGCTGGGACGCCCTGACCAAGCGATACTTCAACGTCTCACTCATCGACGACGAAGACGATCTCAGAGGCGGCGTGGTAATCCAGGGCGCCAATGTTTTCTCTGCCGTGTTCGAAGTACACGCTAAGCTTGGCGAGCACTTGACTGACGACATCGTTGGAGGCCTCTGCGTGCAGGCGCTTGTCGACTACACGAGCTCCGACCTTCTGGCAAGCCTGCTTGGAGGAAGTCGAGAGCTCGCGACCGAGTCTGTCTACGACAGATGCTTCTCGGACGCCTACAGGTTCTACGGCTCCGCCGTCGACGCCTACTTCCACCCGCCGCTGAGCCGCGAGGTCATGTTTCTCCGGCGAGTGGCTACGCTTGTCCACGAGACATTCTCCGACACGCTGCGCCGCCACGACACGATGCCTGGCACTGTCGTTCCCGGTTCAGCGACTAAGGACTCTTCTTCAACGCCGCCTCGCAAGCATAGGAACTTCGACTTGGCCCTGTCTAGCTTGTACGGTCTAAACACGAAGATGTTAGCTGACTCGTACGACCATTATCCACCGGAGACGGACAGCAGCCTAGAAGACTGGATGCGGCACGCGGCGTTCGCCTCTATCGGCGGCAAATCGCCTACAGGGGAGTCGCTGTGGGAGTCCTTGAACGAAGACGTTGGACGCGCCGCAGGCAGGTTTCGAAACTTCCGCTTGCGCCTCGCGCACATGGAAGATCCGTTCTATGCGGTCAACGTCAGCGCCGCGGTGCTGATGGCAGGAGTCGGAGCGCGCTTGGCGGCGGCGCTGTTTTACGACCACGTCGCGGCCAGCAGCCTGGATGACCCTTCAAAGGCCTACACTGAGAACCAGGAGTGCTTATTTCCTGGGACTGGTGGTGGATCGTCGGACCTGGAGATTCAGGGCGCCGTAGCCTCCATCGACGTTGCCTGGTCTGCTCTGAAAGCTGCGAGCGGGGCGAGATCTTCCTCCGGCACGGCCATCGCCCCTTGGGACTCCGGTGCGGGCTTGCTCGCGGATGAAGAGCTCTTCTTTTCCTTCTTCTGCTACCTGTTCTGCGGGGAGCCGGACGGGGAACGCCTCTGCAATGTCCCGCTCCGTCATAGCAGCGGCTTTTCGCGCGTGTTTCGGTGCGAGAAGGCGTCGGCCATGAACCCGGAGCAAAAATGCCGCATGGGCTCAACTTAGACGGTGCGCAAGTCTAGCGTGTGCACACTTAAGGTGGAGTATAAATGTTTATTTAGGTGCTCAGAAGTGTAGTTCTCAAACTAACTTTATATATAGGGCTTATGTATGTAGCCAGTTAGAAACACGATAAACGAATTGCCGATCAAAATGTTGTTGTTTAGAAGAGGTTAGACGTTTAGGCTTGCACAAGGAAGCCGGAAACTCTTCACGAACACACCATTTTGGTCGTCGTTCTGTTCATCGCGTTTCTAATATGAATCTATGCTACCCGACCAGACGAGGTGTCGTCCAGTTATTGATTTCATACGCAGCCAAGTTTTATCTTTGGCAACGCTCAGTCGGAGAACTTCGACTACAGTGCGAGCAACACTACTAAGGACAATGACAGAAAGACAAAACAGTAGTATATATCACACTAAACACAAAAACATCCAGATGGACATTTTTCGCTTGTCCTCTAGCTCATTCCCATCTGTACACGTTTTTGCTGCGTAATGGGCGTACGATAAAACTCCCATTTAGGTGGGCATTCCTTCGGCATTCAATAGGAGGACCCTACATGTCCAATTTACCTCGATTTGACTTGGAGGTTTTGCAGGCCACAATGGGAGTTTAATCATTTCCAAATGGGAGCATATTGCGTTGAAACTAAGCCGACATTTAGGGCGTTTTTTTGGTATTAATTAGAGAGCTCGTCGATAGAAATAAATGCATTTTAGTTTACGTGGGGCGAGCATGAAGCGAAATGCTTGGTGGCGCGGCTCACGCGCTTAATTACACATCAACAGACGGAACACCGCAGGCCGAAATGTCGGACGCCGGCAATGAAGGCTCAAGGAGCGCCGCCGTACGTGGAATCACCCGAGAAGGCGTCTCGCCAGCACGAATATCGTCGCTCCGAGCGATCGCCGGCATTCGACACTTTAGCCTGCTGTATTCCGTCTGCCACATGCGTAGGCGCAGCATCCCGCCACGCAACATTTCGCCGCGTGCACGCCACACGTGGCCTAATCGACGGCACAGGGCCATCGCTGAAGTGACGAAGTCACGCGCACGCGTGGTCCAATGGCGAATGAACCCGCCGCCGCACTTCGACATCTTCGCTTTCACCGATCACAGAGCCCCTCTTTGCAAACCTCGTGTTGTCATGCAGTCGTCCTTCCGAAAATGCTAGTGATCAGCAGTGCCTCCGAGGCCAGCAAGCGCCTTCGAGAGCAGTTGCTACTCGCTGAAAGGAAAAATATACGATACACACACACACAGCGAAGGAAGAGAAAATTTGTTATAGCCACCAAATGTAACAAATATAATAAAATGTTCTCTTTCTGGCAAAAAGAGCATTCCTTTGTATCATAAAAAACTGTCTGGATTAAAAAAAAGCACTGTACATGGTAAACATGCAAGTCGCTAGTATTCTACATGTCCGAACACAATAAAATTACTAAACGAAAGAAGTGTTAATTCAAGAATCTGATCGTCTCATATTAATCTGTAAACAAAGAACCGCCTGTTTGAACTGTTTATTTTGTGCAGACATTCCACACTTTTGCACAGACTATATGTTGAAGTTGCAAGACTAAGCCACCCAAAATTAACAGTGGATTGTATAATGAGGCCAATAAGTGGTATTTTGCATGGACTAGCACAAAAAATATGATAATGCTGAAGTGCTAAATGAAGAAATTTGGACTCGTCACACGAACAAGCTAAATGATTTGGTCTAGTGATTGCGCTGCATTTTCGAGCAGGCTACTAAAAATTAAAAATTTAATTGTGTCTTACGAGCCATAACCACCATCTTATTGTGAGGCACGCCGTAGTGAGGGACTCTGGATTAATTTGGACCACCTGGGATTCTTTAATGTGCACCTAAATCTAAGTAAAACAGTGTTTTTGCTTTTCGCTCCCATCGAAATGCGGCCGCCGTGGCCGAGATCTGATTCTTGGCCATTTTGTTTACGACTACATTTCTGAAAGTACCAATCAGGGTCCCCTATATACATTTATTTTCTGATAGTGCATGAGTCGTGTTCTGCATGACTAGCATGTTTAGTTGAATATCGTGCAATTAGTGACTTTTTGTTCTACCCAGTGCAAAATAATAAGCTAGCATTGTAACATGTTGCAAATTCAGCCACGAATAAGTACCTTCCCTTATCATATCCAGTAGCAGCAACTTTAGACAAAATAAGTCATGCATTCTCATGTTCAAGTGCCTTGTTCTGAGAAATGAAAACCTCCCCTACCATCATGTGGTCTCCCGAGCTGAGGTCTTTTGAAATTGCATTTAGTTGCACTTCAAATAGCATCTCACTCTTATTTAAAAAGCACATCCCTTTGCAGTCACCATCCAGATATAAAATACTTGTTTGCATGGAGCTTTGATGCAGCAGCACATTTTATGTGGAAAAAGCCTTACTCTTCTTTTGAATCGGGCTACATACTCAAAACACTACTACGCAATTGCAGACAGGACTGGTAGTCTAGCAACCAGGACAGTTTGAACCAACATAAACGAGCAAACCTGTGTCAGTTTCAAAGTATTCTCTCCGAGGAACCATGCTTCCCAATTATACCTTGGGGATCAAAATAAAGTAACGGGCAAGCAAATCTGCATTTCATTCGAGTAACTAAAATACTGTTCATGTTACCTTGCAGGGTGTGCATTACATTACATTTGTTCGAACGTGAATTTACCTTGCCATGGGTTGCTAACTGTATTGATGTATTGTTGATAAAGACTGGTCAAACGGAAGATGTATGTCTCAGGCTAGAGCAAATGTTCCGACAAGGGGACTTGTCAGGTCGAACAAGGAATGTCTCAGGCCATTTGGTTCCCTTGTAAAGATGTTGACTCCAGCTTGAGATGTCTTTCCCTGGACAAATCTTGATCACTAATGTCGCCATCTTTCTGTTTACCCTCGCCTTATTCAGCCTATTGCTGCACACAGAACCTGCATTTTCTTTAAAAAGTATTAAGGAGCTCAAGAGCTTTGTGCGTGGCTGCGTCTGCAAGTACAAAATTATTTTTCAATTAATGGCAGTTTTTGTACCTTTCTTGAGAATTCAATAGGGAAGAACCAAGAAATAAGCTAAGAGACTGGCTAGGCCAAGAAGTAAGCATGAAGCGGGGAAATCAGGCTCCCATTGAATGTGGAGTGCCATTACTTCATTTCACACTAAGCTAGGGGTCAGCAGGGCTTCTTCCTAAAATTGAGAATTTTTTCTAATGAAATACATATTAAGAGCATTCTCTTGATAATCTGAAGAAATAAATGCCTATTTGGTAACATATATTTAGGTGGGAACAGCGCCAAGGACACTGCCAAAGTAAGGGCTTACAGAGTAACGACACCTAGTGCTCACTGACAACTGATTTAATTTTACAACAGACAAACAGTTAAGTACTCTAGAACGCTTCATAAAAGCCATAAAAAATCTAAGAGGCAGGAAGTGGTTACACATAATAATCTAGGTGCACAGAAAATGCACCTGGTCATCTTATTGCTGAAAATCTTGTCATTTCCATATCAGTTCACAAAACAGGTGCTACACTGAAACATTTCTCCTTCAATTCGGTAATTCTGTGGGCTTGGTTATTGCTCGAGTGAGTTCGTTGCTGTTCTTAATGCTATTAGAGTATGGTGAAGCGCCATAGATGGGACAACGTGAGGCGCGACAGACGGGACAGGCACTAGCGACAACTGTGAGAGCTTACTGGAAAATTTCTGAAGCACCCCGAAACACCCCGAATCCAGCAACAAACAGAGCAGGCGCAAAAAACAAGGAAATATGGCAAAAATTGCTAGCACGTGCACAGTTTCTTCCTAAAACGTGATAATTGGGAAGTACGTGCATACGCTGTCAACTGCACACAACAGACACAAGGGTAATAAAAACATAACCGAAGTAGAAGAACCAACTTGGCTGTGGCTACCCATATACCGCGCTTCTTTGTTTAAAATTGCCACAGAAGCCAGGCTGATGCACATATCAGATCCAGAATTTTCAATTAACACCGTTTAGAACAGCTCATGTTCTAATTTTGTTTTTCCGCGACCTACAACTCGGCATTCTTCAACCGCGGATAGCAAGCGCAACTTTTGCAGTGGAAGGCAAGATCCAACCCTTCTCCTCATTTCAAACACCTGAAGTGCTGTTGCAGCCTATGTTTCAGGCACTGGCCAGTCTGTCCGAAGTAATAAACACCACCGCTGCTTAAAGGACTTCTGTACACGGCAGAAGTAACGCATGGGACATACTGATACTCATGTTTCGTCGTACAGTATTTCCTTACTTGACTACCCGTGATCCGTTTGCACAGTTCTGCCAACTCGCATGGCGCAGAAAACACAAGATCTACCCATACTTCCCTGCGACTTAAGCAGGGAAGTATGGGTGGTAAATTCACAGTTGTCGGTAGTGCCTGTCCCGTCTGTCTCGCCTCACCTTGTCCCATCTATTGCACTTCACCGTACTCTAATATGCATCACCAACTGGCCCAAGATTCCACTCTTCTGAAGTTCTTACTGCTACGCCGCACTTGTAAAATTCAAGCCGACAGCCACAATGCGTACTGTGCATAACTACATGGACTGGCAGTTCATACTATGGATTTCTTCTGGCGTAATGGCACCACAGAAACAAACGAAGACAGACACGCAGGACACAAGCGCCTACTCTTAACTCTAGCTTTAATAAGAAAACAGTCATCATATATAACACGTGGCGACATAAAGTGACGTCCTTCATTCAAAAACAAATCCTTCATGCCATGTAACCGAGAATGACTGAGACATTTGTCCTTTTGGTTGTGAATGTACCAAAGGTTAATTCTCTTATGTACTGTCTGGTCATAATTTCTCTTCAACGCAGAAGTTTGGGCTCGTTGGTGATAGCAGAAATTGGACATCATAACACGTGCAAATGGACGCGAACACAGAGAAGAGACACAGACTAGCGCCCGTCCAGTCTATGCGACTCTTGTTTGTGTTCGCGATCTTTTGAGCTTGTTATGATGTCCAAATTTCATAATTTCTGGCTACGAGTTTTGTGGAACACAGAAATGAACCCACATTTTTGACAGTGTTTCGTAATGTGCAATGTGCGGATGACAGTTTTTGCGCACAAACAACTTGATTCGCCCCGATCTCAAATTAGTACAATGTCTGTCTACGCAATGTAGGCCCAATCAGATGGCAATGGAACGCTTTACACAACCTCCGTTCCACAGTACACCGCCTGCAAATTGTGCCACACACCCGCCGGGGTGGCTCAGTCAGCTAAGGCGTTGCGCTGCTGAGCACGAGGTCGCGGGATCGAATCCCGGCCCCGGCGGCCGCATTTAGGTGGAGGCGAAATGCAAAAACGCCCGTGTGCTTGCGTTGTAGTGCACGTTAAAGAACCCCAGGTGGTCAAAATTAATCCGGAGCCCTCCACTACGGCGTGCCTTGTGAGGTAGGCTTGTGAACGTAGGCTTAGTCTGCGCGAGAAACGTCTCTTGTTTGCGATTGCGCCCCTACGGAAGGCTGGTAATTACTGTTGTGTTGTTGAATCTCAAACCAGCAATTACGGAAGGCTGGCAGTTGCTGTTTTGTTGTGGAATCCCAAATCAGAAATGTACACACGAAGGGGTTGATGACAGCAGTGAAATTCCACCGACTCGCAACAGAATGCACGAAACAGACAGCCGACAAGCATGGATTACTGCTGTGCGCAGTACAGCGTAAATAAACTCTTGTTGCAGGCGCTGACAGTTCTCGTCGGAGTTCACGCGTCCTGAGAAATTGAATATGTGCACTATGCCCTGAACAAGACCGGAATTCATTCCTGCATCACTAGTACACCAATAAGTCGAGATTCTGTGACGTACAAGGCCGCTTCCTGTTTGCACCGGCGTAAGTGAAGCAGAAATAAGTTGCATGCACTACTTAAAATGCATACACATGCCATGTATATGCTGTGCGGTGAAATATTCTGTACAATTCTGAATCTGTTGACGTAGAGGCAAATGACTTCTACTGCACGCTCGCACACAGCAGAAGACACAGCTGCCCATGCACTTGCCGCAGGAAATGCAACCCTCTCGTATGAGGGAGCAGGGCGACGAAAGCTTCGAAAAATAATTACGCGTTTTTGCGCGTATTTAAGTTTTCTAGCGCAAAGATGCAGCGAACAAGCTATTGCTATGGCAGAAGGTATAGCCTGGTCACACGTGCATTTTCACGTGTATAGCCGTCCTTGACTTGTGAAACACATTTCGGCCCGACGATGACGCCATCGACGCTTAACGGAGATTAACAATCAAAGATGTCTTCTCCAATCGGGCGGGTTGTCTCAATGATGCGTTTTCGAAGACTGGTCCATTCAGTGGCGCGATGAGAGACCGTTGCTCCAAACGCCCGCTGTACCTGTCGTACTTACTGTATTTTACTGAGCTTACTTTACTTTATACTTAATTTCTTCACAAGCACACGTGAGGGAGGGGGGGGGGGTTCCCATGTCTTCGAGATACATGTATAGAGTCTGCTTAAACTACCGATATTTATTATCAATCACGTCACGTAGAGGAAAGCAGACGCTGGCCCCCTCGCCCCCGCCCCTGGTCGGGCGGGGGGAGGGGGGATAAGCATTCTATATCGATAAGCATTGTGGTCACACAAAATTTACTTTATTCCTACATGTACGGGCGTGGCCGAGTGTGAGCAGACAGTCTGCTTTTGCCGGCAGTACGCACAGTTAAACCTCGACATAACGAAGTCAGTAAAGTCAGAAATTTGCTTTGTTGTACTGAAAGTCGACCTTTTAGTCACATAAATACATTCGTCAATGAATTGTTTTCACACGGAAGCCCCCCTCCGCAATCAGAAAAAAAAGCAAATTTGGGGTGCTATAACGTAAAATGATTCCAAACTATTTTGATTCCAATTTCTGTAATCAGCCTTCACGATTGGTCAAAACATTTTACCCGCCGTGGTTGCTCAGTGGCTATGGTGTTGGGCTGATGAGCACGAGGTCGCGGGATCGAATCCCGGCCACGGCGGCCGCATTTCGATGGGGGCGAAATGCGAAAACACCCGTGTACTTAGATTTAGGTGCACGTTAAAGAACCCCAGGTGGTCCAAATTTCCGGAGTCCCCCACTACGGCGTGCCTCATAATCAGAACTGGTTTTGGCACGTAAAACCCCATAATTTAATTTTTTTTTTAAATTTTCGGTCCACTCCCAACTTCGCCTGTCTGTTACGCGACGTCAGGAAAACCGCGATAGCTCCCCATGTGATATAACGTGTACACACTGATTATGCATGATTAAACCGCACAAAAGAAAAATAATAATTCCTGATTTGACGCCTTTTCACCCTCTGCTATTGGTCGAATGTTTTATGGCTACGCCCACTTGGCCTGTTTGTCACGCTACCTCAGAAAACCGCAAAAACTCACCACGTCAAAATGACGTGTACGCGAAAAAAAGCCATTAATATGCCAAACAACACTGAAAATTTTTCTGAATAGCCACAGACTGCCCTGTTCCGACAGGAATAGAAGATGGCTGCCCGCCGATCGCTCAGGCCCTCGCTACTCGCACCTGCCGGTGAGCATGTATTTATTTGCGCATGATAAACCTTTTTGCGTGGCAGTAAAACGTTATCGAGCCCTTTAGGCATGCATTCGACATCGCTCTGCCAACTCTTCTTTGCTGAGGATCCGTTTTAGTGGAATTCTTATCCCTCCGTTGCACGCCGCCGCGATTTCCGGCCAGCCACCGCACGTTAAGTAAGGCGAAGCGGACCACTCGGAGAAGCCGGCACCACCCTCTTCATGCGGTTATCTATTTTCACTGTGCTGGCCCGGCCCCATCGAAACCCTCTCCACTAGAGCGTGCTCCTCGCCTCTTGTCAGCCAATTAGATAAGAAAAACCACTGACAATGTTATTGGTTTTGAAAGCGAACAAAGGTGACCTCCTATAAACGAGGAGAGTGTTTGATTGGTTGTGCAGACAAAGCTGCGGGTCACCGCCCGATGCTTGCGTCGAGGGTTACGTAAATTTGACGTCAGGAATTTGGAATCAAAGCAGTTTGGAATCATTTTACGTTATAGCACCCTTGAATGAGAAAAAACAATGGAATGTGAAAGTCGGCGACCAAAGATAGTTTCACGCTGTGTAAACGATACCTTCAAATCGGCAGTATGAAGCGAGCCCATCCGTGCTTTCGCATTCACTCTGACCTCATGGCTGATACTGTCACACGCAAATAGGACGTTGCTATCATGGAAAGCGCCGGCAACGGGGGCGAATGCTTCGTCTTCCTCTGTCTTCAATGCATCTCTGAAACTTTAGATTATGCAACCTCCAGTACTAAACAAGCGGGAAGACAATGCACATAATGCCACACCGTGTCAGCACGTCCACTCTTTGCGTACGCAGCAGATAACCTCTAGAAGAAGGTGCACAGGCTGCATATGTGCTCAGCTGCGCCAACAGCCATGTGCAGTGATGGCTGCGCTAGAAAAATGCACACCAACTGCTCCCTAGTGGGCCCCTCTAAAGGCCCCTTTAAAAGCTAAGTTTGTCACTTTTTGTTCCTGTTCTAGGCTAGTGCAAACAAGTGAATTCATTTCACTCCCATTAAGAAATGTACATAAGTGAGAAAATTTATGAAAGTGCAGAGTATTTTATTACTTTTCACCTCTCTCAGTCGAAATATCGTACAAATGCATAAGCAGCACTTTTCGTCTTGTTTCATCTAACGTTTTCTTTCACGCTGAAAGAAAGGCATGTGTTTGAATGTAAGCTTGGTTGCAACACGGGAAAGAGTTGCCTCATGTCACATAAAGAGTTGCTGAAATCAAAATATAGTCGCGACTTCCCTACGGATGACCTTATCTGACACTAGAAAGGAAAATGACCTTTTAAACAACAGACTAAAAAAAGAAAAACAAAAAGCCACAGCACATGCACCCATACTAAGCAAGGGATTGTATCAAGCTGATATGAGAAAATACTTTCCAAGCAAGAACATTTCACAGTTTGGTAAAATTCTTCAAACGATGGCTTACACCTGGCCCCGTGCTTTAAATCTATAAGGAATGAAGTTCTTAGGTTACTCCGAGTTGTTTCTTGAACACAACTGTGCCAAGAAAAATGGGCCACGTCTACATTTGTGGCAAGGTGTGAACAAGAAACTCCCTTTCGCTGGCCGCATGCCCCCTGTGGTGAATATTCAGGCAGAAAATTGTTTGCCCGATGTGACTATGCCCGCAAACAAAACAAATGCGGGAGACTACATCACCCGCCGGGGTGGCTCAGTCAGCTAAGGCGTTGCGCTGCTGAGCACGAGGTCGCGGGATTGAATCCCGGCCGCGGCAGTCGCATTTCGATGGAGGCGAAATGCAAAAACGCCCGTGTGCTTCCGTTGTAGTGCACGTTAAAGAACTCCAGGTGGTCAAAATTAATCCGAAGCCCTCCACTACGGCGTGCCTCATAATCAGAACTGGTTTTGCAGGTAAAACCCCAGAAAGAAGAAGAAGAAGAAGAAGAAGAAGGGAGACTACATCACATGGGAAACACCGAATATAACCACCATCACATGCACATACACCGAATATAACCACTCGATTCATGGCCAATCCCCCAATGTGGGTATGCGCCACAACCACTCAGGTCAACAACAATAACAACAACAAAATAGGAAAATCTGTAGTCCGTGCTTGCTGACACCCTGTGTCTGTATTGGCCATGAAGACATACTGTGACGGCCATCTGCTCGAATCTTTCTATGGCGTAAAAAACATCGTGTGATGCCAACTGCGAGGTTTTTGACTTCTCCAGCAGTTTAACCACGGTTAATTCCAAGTGTTCGTATGTTTTAAGTGTTGTATGTGGGCATCTTGGTCGCAAAAGAACCTATATCTTACATGCATGTCTGATGTGTAGGGCATAAAAGGCTTTTATCGGAGCCATCAAAGGATTTAATATTGGTTATTCAGTTCGCATCATCTTGGAAAAAAGTTGCTATAAGCATTTTTGCCGCAATAACAGTACCGTTCGCAGCATTTGTCACAGGGAGTGCGGCTTGCCACTTCGCCAGAATTATCACTGCACGATGATTTATTGCTGGTCTATTATAATGTGCGGAACTTAAAAGCCTATATTTTGATACCCCCCGTCCGCCGTGTACACGCACACAAGTCACAAGCATCACTGTATAGGGTGTTTTGACTGATGTCATACTAAGTGAGCACGCTACAATCCCTGTGTGCATCACTTGCTCGACTCTTTCGGTGACCATATTATTTTTTCTTCATCAATTAACCATCTAGCGGCAGCTTGAATTTGAAGTACACGTCACAACTCGTACCAGGCTCAGTCGAATACGCCTGGACTGTGGTACTGACCAGTAAACCATGCTGTAAGAGTTGGCAACTAAATTGCTGCCTTGGGAATGAAACAAATTATTCACAAACTTACAATCAAGGCTTCAATTGCCCATCCAGGAAACTGCAGGAAAGACGTGAACTCGAGCCACGTGATGTAACTTTCTACGTAATAGCGACAGCAGAGTTGAATTCTCCAGTGGTGGCCCTGGAGGCCAATAGGCATCCCTTTTCTGTGCAAGTGCTTGTGTAGGACTAGGCAGATGGTGCCAATTCATTTTTGTACATTAGCGCTATGTTTACGCTGTATTGGGTATACATTTTCTTACTCAATGTGATAGCCCTTGAACCTACACAATTACCACCAAGAGCCCTTTGTCCAGCAACCTTTCCTTTGCAATGTCTCTCGCTTCTGCCTTGATGTCATAGAGGCACTTCAGCTAGCTCAAGCAATAATGTGTTTGCGTATACACGCAGCCTTGCAGCTTTCGAACCTGGGCTCTGCTTCATTAAAAGCTGGCATGACTTGGTCTTAGTAGACAGAAGTCATAATAATATAACCTGATAAATTTCTTTCGAAGTCATTCTAACCTTGTCAATAATCCCGTGCCTTTTGGTGCGTCCATTCACCAGTGGCCAAGGCAAGTCATCTCTTAACAAATCAAAATAATAACTTTGCAAGGCCAGATACAAGGCTACCATTATCTCCTCAGCCGGCCTGAAGTGTCTCACAGCCATCAAGGCAGGAGTGGAAAAAACGACAATGGGAAGTGTTGCAGACAAAACGTTATTCGCAGAAATTCCATACGTAGATAGACTACTACACTGACTGAAAATGAAAGTGGTTTCGCAATGCAGTCTGGATGTAGTTTTTTACGGTGAGGAACAAACAGTCATTTTCCTAGTCCTGCACAAGCACTGTGCACAACTGTCCATAGATTAAAGTTTGCTGCCTGTGCATGTGGGGCAGTACACATTTCATTTTGCTACGGGTACAGTATATTTGGTAGACTAGTCGCTACTTCAATAATAGGCCCTTAAGAGTATCACAGCTCGTTAAACAAGGCCCTTTGTTCCCATTTTGCTGCAAATTGTATCAAATGCGAATGTGAATCGCTTTTGCAGGACACATCAGTTGAGTTCAAGAAACGAGATTTAGTAACCCAAGAAATAGTTTACGCCTTCAATACACAAACTGTCATTCTTAAGAAATGGTCTTTCTTATAATGTTTAATTACCGTCCCTAGTTTAGTACATGTTTTAGTATGATGTTTTGGTTTCTTCTACAGTACAATACTGTGGCTTGTTAGGCACTGGTGTTTTGATGTGCACGCTCTCTTGTGTTGCTATAATGACAACTGTTAACAAAGATTTTCCTTTGCAATTAAAGTTTGGAGACAGTGCCTGTAAGCTCACCTTTTAATCTGTTTTTTTATTTCATCCGTGCAATCACACCACACATAAAGTACAAAAATATCAGTACATAGAATCACACAAGTAGACACCCGTGTAATTATTCTGCTGAGATCCTTGGAGTGGTCAGCCACACAATGCAGCACAGGTAGAATGGCATCCTGAGTTATAACAAAGAAGAATTGCAAGAAGCACATCAAAATTTTATATTCTCTGGGACTTTTAGCATGTATACTAACTACCAAATTTGTATGTAAAACAGTTCTGCATAATAATTGAGCACAGTAAATCAATATCTGGCCCTGGGACTGTCAGTCGGTGCTACTCATGGGAAGGCTGGCGTATATGGCACATTGTTTCAAGTGCACCTTTTGCGGGACACATGCATTCAAAAAAGCTTAGGTCCACATAATACATGACACCTGCAGTTAGAAGAATTTGTTACATGCAGCAGCAAGGCCACGAGTGGCACTGCCTAACGCTTCCAGTGGCAGACTTAGTACACACACAGAAATGCGCAACAAAGTGAACAGGAGGAGGAGCTACTGCTGTAACTCAATTAATTGAAAGATTGCATGCATTCTGCAGATGTGAATACAACTCCCATCAGCAGCGAGTTGCCCTTTGGTCCACTTCACTTCTCTTCCTCTTTTTTTCTCTTGTCTTCACCGCTTGTTGGCGCCATATGTTTGTGACGAACAAAAATCAAGCACCTCAGTTCCTATTTTTGTTTTACTACATGCTGTAAAGTCATCCAAATGTGCTTAAGACTCTTAATGTATGCTTTAACCAATTTGTTTGAAAGATATGTTTCTCATTGCTTCACTACACCTTAATGTACTGCTAAGAAATTCTAGACAATGCTTTACAGAAAAACCTATATCCACACAATGACACATCTGAATAAAACTGCATAGTCTATGACTTCAAGATGTGTACATACACAATTTATACATATCTACAATAAAAATATGTGATTGTTGTAATACGCACACTGAACATACTGCATAATGGTCACCTGGTTCCAAAGTGTTTTTTTTTTGTTATCACACAAAAGACGGCTACAATCATAAATTTAATGCTTGCAGTGACTCAAGACACCGCTGAGACCTTCCGAGTGCAATCAACGACACCACCTCCTGTTGGAGAAAAATAAGGCAAATAGTTTTATAATGCTGAATAATAAACTGTTATGCTACATGGCTGTAAAAGGCCATGCTCCTGAAACATAGGCACTATTTATCATATAAGCACATCCATACATTTTTACTTACTTTCTTAGGGATTGCGTCGAGAGACTTGCTCATGTGAAAATGTTTGCTGCATAGCTGTATCGTGTTATCACTTGTTTTTTCACAGTTGTCTTAATACTGCTTTGTGTGCATGCAAACGTGCCAATACTACCTCCAGCTGAAGGCTGAACAGTATGCTGTACAATGTACATGCATTTCATAGCACCAAGCAGTGGTCTTAGAGAATGAGCAACTCTATTAAAAAGTGTGGTTCTTTGGACACACATGAAATGACATATACCTGGAAAACAAACACTTTGCTAAAATGATGACTTAATCCAATTGGTACTACGCATAATACATCACACAAGAAACTTGCTCACAATGTGCTCAAGCTGGCTGTAAACATTGGAAAGTGTAAACAATATTTTTTAATAGGTGGGCAAACTTGAGAACGACCTAAAATTAGGGTCGGAGAAACAAAGCAAAGTTTTAGGTTTCTTTATGTTTCTATGGATGTGATGGTGAAGGCAAATGATGTATTGGAACTGTTTTTTAACCATGAAATATGACGATAATGCCGCACAAAATAACCTACTGAATATTTTTTAAAACTTGCACCAGGTTTTCGTCGTTATGCTGATGCAAACACCTGCACACTGTGCACCAAGTCTTGTTCTTTTGGTTTCTTAGTCACATATACATGTTAAATTTATCCTGAAGTACGTCATATGTTGGGCTCCTTCAGTATTTTTATGTTTTTACTGGAACACACATACGCGGTGTTCAAAATTAAGCTTTGCGGAATTGTTAAATATCGCCTGTGGCAGGTAGCATAATTCTTATCGTTGAGCTGGGTTATACGAAGATGCGGACATTAGTAGCGCAAGAAATCGAAACACATATTCAACCAATTAACAAAACCTGACTAATGAACTTCTTAGTTAATTACTTTACGACACATATTGCAATTTACGAATTGTAGCCGGTGAGTTTGCAAGACGCATACACTTGAAATGAATGTCCAGTATGACACGAGTTTCGAGATATTATTTGCCAAGGTGTGGGACGAAATAGATGAGCGTTCCAGTTACTTTTGTGCTTCAATGTATAAAACAGCATTTTGATAAAAAAGTAAGTGGAATAACAGCGCATTTTTACGGTGAGTTTGATGGCGCATATCTCCAATCTGGGGTTATTCTGGAAATTCATACCAAGTGGATACGCCTTACAAGCTAACCGGCTACAATTCGTAAATTGCAATATGTGTCATAAAGTAATGAACTAAACAGTAAATTTTTGTTAATTAGTTGAATCATCATCATCATTATCAGCCTATAGTTTATGTACACTGCAGGACGAAGGCCTCTCCCTGCGATCTCCGATTACCCCTGTCTTGGGTTAGCGTATTCCAACTTGCGCCTGCAAATTTTCTAACTTCATCATCCCATCTGGTTTTCTGCCGACCTCGACTGCGCTTCCCTTCTCTTGGTATCCATTCTGTAGCCCTAATGGTCCACCGGTTATCCATCCTACGCATTACATGGCCTGCCCAGCTCCATTTCTTCTGCTTAATGTCAACTAGAATACTGGCTATCCCCGTTTGTTCTCGGATCCACACCGCTCTCTTCCTGTCTCTTAACGTTAGTCCTAAGATTTTCGTTCAATCGCTCTTTGTGCGGTCCTTAACTTGTTCTCGAGCTTCTTTGTTAACCTCCAAGTTTCTGCCCCATATGTTAGCACCGGTAGAATGCAATGATTGTACACTTTTCTTTTCAACGACAGTGGTAAGCTCCCAGTCAGGATTTGGCAATGCCTGCCGTATGCACTCCAACCCAATTTTATTCTTCTGTAAATTCCTTTCTCGTGATGAGGGTCCCCTGTGAGTAATTGACCTTGATAAACGTACTCCTTTACAGACTCTAGAGGCTGACTGACGATACTGATTCTTGTTCCCTTGCCAGGGTATTGAACATTATCTTTGTCTTCTGCATATTCATCTTCAACCCAATTCTTACACTTTCTCGATAAAGGTCCTCAATCATTTGCTGTAATTTTTCTCCATTGTTGCTGAATAGGACAATGTCATCTGCAAACCGAAGGTTGCTGAGATATTCGCCGTTGATCCTCACTCCTAAGCCTTCCCAGTCTAAGAGCTTGAATACTTCTTCTAAGCATGCAGTGAATAGCATTGGAGAGATTGTGTCTCCTTGCCTGACCCCTTTCTTGATAGGTAACTTTCTACTTTTCTTGTGGAGAACCAAGGTAGCTGTGGAATCCTTGTAGATGTTTGCAAAGATATTCACGTATGCCTCCTGTACTCCTTGATTACGCAATGCCTCTATGACTGCTGGTATCTCTACTGAATCAAATGCCTTTTCATAATCTATGAAAGCGATATAGAGAGGCTGATTGTACTCCGCTGATTTCTCGATTACCTGATTGATGACATGGATATGATACATCGTAGAATATCCCTTCCTGAAGCCAGCCTGTTCTCTTGGTTGACTGAAGTCAAGTGTTGCCCTGATTCTATTGGAAATTATCTTGGTGAATATTTTATACAATACTGAAAGCAAGCTAATGGGTCTATCATTCTTTAATTCTTTAACGTCTCCCTTCTTATGGATTAGTATAATGTTGGCGTTCTTCCAGCTCTCTGGTACACTTTAAGTTGTGAGGCATTGCGTATAAAGGGCCGCAAGCTTTTCAAGCGTGATATCTCCTCCATCTTTGAATAAATCTACTGTTATTCCATCTTCTACAGCAGCTTTTGCTCTGGTCCTGTCTTTCAAGGCCCTTCTAACTTCATCGCTAGTTATCGAAGGAGCCTCTGGATCCGGTTCATCACTGTTTCGAATGAAAGTAGCTTGGCTGTTTTGGGCACTGTATTAGTTGAATGTGTGTTGCAATTTCTCATGATACTAATGTCTGCCTCTTCACATCCCAGCTCTACGATAAGCATTATGTTACCTGCCACAGGCGATATTTAACAATTCCGCAAAGCTTAATTTTGAACACCCGGTATGTTCTGTCCCATAAAACAAGTGCCACAGCAATCACTCTAAGTGAAGCCACTAACCTAGCCACTGCAGGAAAAAGATATAGAGTGAAAGAAAAAAAGCTCGAGGTAAGAGCATACCAAGGCCTCTGCTGCTGAATAGGGGAACCGCTGGAAGGCGTCTGATGTCCGGCTATGAAGCTGCTTCATCCTCACAGTTGGCAATGAAACGGCTGCAGTCTTGAAACACAGGAGAAAAATTAGACATTGCGATGATCGCATAGAGCACGCAACAGCTGGCAGGAAGTTTATATTGGATTACATCTGCTGCGACGCTGAGTTTCGTATGTGGTTCAGCTTACATTATTGGTAAACTAAGCTTGCCAAAATATTATATCTTAACAGGCTTTGCTGTTTACAAACTAAAGCCTTTACTCACCTCATGCACCTATGCACTTGAGCCAATAAGTGTTTACTGATCACCTAAACTGAATGGCTTCTAAGACAAATTATTTCAGTCAAAAAGGATGCATAATTAATGAGTGTTACTGACATTGAATACCAAGGTAGTATTCTCTTGTTACAATAGACAATGGCGGACCTAAAGCACATTGTTCTCACAGATTTGGGTTGACCAGCCAGCCTCTTTTTTTGTTTGACCGCAGCAAGAATTGTGTTATTAATACTCGCGCACGGTAGGATCACGCTGTTAAATGTTATGTAGTCCTGAGTTGGAAAGCACAACTTATTTGTGTGTTTTTGGCATCTAGAAATAAAAACTGAAGATTTGTACGCAATGGCGTAGCAGCAACACAATTAAACAAGTCGAGGCATCGAGTGCGCAGAGCCGGCTGTTGAATAAGAACAGTGTACAAGCACCGACTATACAGATATAGCATATTATTTGCACGGGAGGCGTAGTGGCGGCCTCAGCACAGAACACAGCCACCGAGCGACGTGCCCGTATGAACTATCACCGCCAACGTTATCGTGTAAATTGACATGTTTCTTCACGCCAACCGCATCGTTTCCTGCCCCACCAGCCTCCGAGGGTCGAGTGACGGCGTATCCGGTAATCTGAACTCAAGCAGAACACCTGTTGCCAGTAAACAGTACGCTAACTAAAGAGTTTCTAAAGACATCACCATCTCCTAATATTACTCTGATTGGCAGCTCGTGCGGCGTAGACTCGTAGTGCCGTTGGAAGCGCACAACACGCTTTTCACAACCGAAATGCGCCGCCGATATTTAACGCCCGCAGACCAAAGTCGACGGGTGCTGGCTCAGTCGCTCACTGCCTGCACAATCAGCGGCGTGGGCGCGAAGAGAAAGACGCTAGCGCGGAGCGTACCAGCAAATCTGCACAGTTCGCGCTTAGTAAGCGACCTACTGCACACAATCGTACGAGGACATTGGCGCCACGTATATATGCGGCAGCTAGCAGATACCGCGTACAAAGCAGCGCCGAAACACGCACACACATGCATAGCAGTTAACTTAAACGAGTCGACACATTTTAAGGCCGCGGTTAGGCTGCGAAGCTAAGCTCGCCCCTTCTCTGATAGTGGTTTGCGCTTGGGGGAACATGTCGAATGGTCACGTCCGTCCAATTAACAGATCTCAAAAGACATGGCAAAGTTTCTCATCATCTAAAATCATGATTTCTAAGTGCTCTCGCTTCACTCTAAGCAGACAACTCGTCTCGAATACGGCAAATCTCGCACTAGCACGGTGATCGTGCAAAGTGGTTCTGGACTGCCAACTGTTGCACTGAGGCCTTCAATAACTCGTATCGGCGCCTCTGCTCATATAGAACACATATACATACACAGACCCTGCAGCGGTCATTGAAAATCGCTTACCGTGGAGTCTCGGGTGTTCAAAATTGCGAGACACCAACGACGCAGAACAATGCGCCGGTACTGGTAAAGCCTGCCGCTTGGTCGCTTCGAGCGCGCGCACTCCGAAGAAGACGCGTTCGCGCGTCGTTTCGATGGTTTCGGTTTTGCAGTGGCATTCCCTGCAGTGCTTGCAGCGTTAAGGCGCGGCTACTCCAAACAGAAAAACAGTGCGGACACACATTGCGCGGCATATATTGAGTCTGACTGCAGACAGAGTTTGGAGCTGGCTAAGGGTTATTCGAATGCAAATAAATACAAAAATGCCACATATATCATATTTCATGCAGTTCATAAAAGGATAAACAACGAGTTGAAAATTTCATTTGAAGGGAAGTCTATTATTAGAGTCAGAACACAAAAATTTCTTGGTATAATATTTGAAGAGCACCTATCTTGGAACGCTCATACCAACAGTTTAGCAGTAGAGCTTGCAAAGTGTGTAGGGTGTTTATATAAAGCAACCGCTTTCATCCCTGTGTGGCTACTGAAATCTATTATTACGCAATGTTTTACTCCAAATTATGTTATGGAAATTTAGTATGGGAAACAACACGTGGTAATTACAATAAATAATTGGTATTGCAAGAACGACTACTTTGCTGCTAAGAACGCCATAAAGGGAACCCACGGACTCTCAGAACGCCACATGATATTAGAGCTGACCAAATATTTTATTACAAGCTATTACAATTTGTGCATCATGAAAAATTATACATAAATAGCAGCATTCATAAATTTTCTTACTACTTCAGAGAGCAAAAACGACAAATGCCAATAACACGGACTAACTATGGAAAAAAATTCATGATATATCAAATAACGTCGCTTCTTCATAAACTCGAAAGAGACTTGGACTTCGTAGTTAGTCGAAACCTCTTCAAGAAACAGCTAAAGAGAGCGTTATTAACCAATGAATCCACTTTCGCTTTATCCAATTAAATAAATTTTCTTTCCTTGTATTTTATGCATTTTTCTGTGTATTGTCTACAACACATACTGTTAAATTGACTATAACGCGGTGCATACGAAGCTCTCCTACTAGTATAGTTAGGTAGCGTATAAAATTCTTAGAATGAATGGTGAATATACCGATTTTTTTTATAAAAGAGAATTGTGACATTCTGCGAACTTCTTACTAAGTATGTGTTATATTTTTGTATAACTGATACAGAGGCTTCTGTCAGGTATTGCCACGCCTTTAGCTTCTGTACCTTTCTTGGAAAAATTTCAAGAAAAAAATTAGCCTAGCTTGCACTGGAGGCGCAATGCTAAAGAGACAGCGTAGGTGATGGGCACCTAGCTATCCTGGCTTTTGCGCTAGGCTAAGCACAACCAAGTCATCCCCAGCATTTCCCGGAATGAATTGATTATTTGTCTATTATCGATTAGCTATTGATTGGATATCGGTTGGCTATCGGTGAGTGACTAAGCTTAAGTAGTCCCAACCAGGCTTAGCTAGACTTAGCCAGGCCCAGCTTCGCTCGTTCACAGGGGCATGTGCCATTGCGCTTGGATGGACCCTTTCTGCACTACCGCCAGCATTGGCCCAAATTTTATGTTTCGCACGTTACCGACTAACGCTCGGCTTAAATAGCTCCGCTGTTAAAATAAACCATCTGATTCTGATGCCTGGACACGTATATGAAGGGGCGCCGGCAAGGGGGGGGGGGGGGGGGTGGATTTCACAGTCGCGGTGCGTTCGGACACATCCGGAGCGGGGTAGGGTGCCTCCTAGTAACACCACCTAGACTAGCTTAAGGCCCTGTCACCCCTCTCTCCGCCGGCGCACTACGTCACACTAGTTGCCCAGCCGCGCCCGTCATCTCCGACCCTTTGACCTCGTTGCCTCGTCCGTTTGGATTGTCGCTGAACACTCCGCCGTTGTCGCGGAGGGGTCAAAGTTGCGGCTTGCTCCTTTCTTGATTTCTCGTGTGCTTTTTTATTTTGAGTCACATTTGAGCATTTATTCGAAAATTATACTACGTAATTCTAGGTTTGTGATACTGATGTCATCGTATGTGGTGAAGTGAAGCACTGTGTGACCTCCCTTGAGTGAATTACTGAGTCACACGTCGTTGCGTGTTTCCTGCAACCTGGGCCGCTGTTGCGTTCCATGTTGTGGGAGAGATTGCGAACGTGGACCAAAGGTTCACGTGTTTTCATTCCCGAGAGATGGTAATCGCAAAGATGAGTGGCTGCGAGCCATTCCAATGAAGGACTTCACACTGAGAACTTATTAGAAAGTAAGTAGGCAAACAGGAGTTCAAAGTATAAGCAGCAAATGCTGATGTTCAGGTTCCCCCTGCCCCCCCCCCCCCCCCTCCCCCGTGGGTAATTACGTGGGCCTCGTGCTTAGTAGACATGATTGTAGATTTAGTAACAGTGCTTTAGACGAACTGCTGGGTGAGAAATGCTTAAGTAAGATTGATTAGAAACGTCAATAAGTATGATTCATTGGACGAAGAAGCTGCTGAGCTAACATTTTTATTTCGCTGTGGTTATAAAATCACACTGAATCGGCCCGTGGTTATTTTCATAATATCACGTTTACACTTAATTTTACTGTTTCAGTGCGTGCGAAACAGGTATGCGAACTTCACTTCCAAACAAATGACTTCGTCACGAGTCGACGCACTGCGATGAGCCCACAGGAAGAACACTTGAAGTTAAGGGTGCTAGAGTTCGCCTGAGGGAATTTGCTGTGCCCACAGTTTTTCCCAACTGTCCGGCTTACCTAACCAGAACGCCTGCTGGTAGCGTGTCTCCATCCTCCAAGCGAGCAAGGATAGATAGCGAAGAGCTAGCTGAGGCTATTATAAATTATCTGGAAACAGGATATACGGAAGAAGTGACGAATTCGGTGCCGTCGTTTGAAGAGCTGAAAGCTAAGTTGACCGGTGTCTGCAAGACGAAGTTTTTGAGAGGGGTCGTGCATGACGAGTGTTTAGGTTTCTTCCTCTTATGAGTGGCCCTGCTTCGTACGTGAGGTTTTCGGTCACAGTTCAGCCGAAATTTTAGTGTTTCAGCTTGCTTAGTGAAGCTTCCGTCTGAAACCGCAGTGCCAGACGGAGTGCGCGACATTTCTTTGCTATCCATGCTGCTCGGAAACATAGCAAAACATTATACCGAACCAAGAGCAGGGGCAGTTTTGAAGCTAATGAGCTGCCTGCTGGATGAACTTTGATAAGATTTGGTCGTTAACAGGGAAGATGCTGCTCTCTATGAGTTTCTAAACGAGCACAGTGGCCTCGTGGTGACTAAAAATCGGCGATATACGGCGTAACTTCCTGTTTTTTGCAAGTCTTCTGCATTCAACATCCCACATTCGTACCACTTAGCCAGAAGTGCGTCTGAGCTCATAATGCCTAACCCATACACTTTGCGCCGACTGTGTTGAAGTACGAAGGAGACCCTGCAGAAGAACAAAATAGGGAACATTTCCTTTCATACATCAGAGGAAGATTGCAACTGATGAAATCACATAAAAGGAACTCACTCTCATTATCGACGAGATTCATGCAAAGCTTTATTTTTACTGCAAAGGTGGCTGTATAGTGGGATGTTCGGCGCATTCCCCAGAAGCAGCAACGACCGCCCATGTATTTATGGTTCAATCTCTGCTTTCATCGAACAAGGATGTCATTCATATTTTACTGCTCGGCAGAATGGCTGCTGAATATTTTCAGGGGTACACCAAGGACATTATTTTTAAACTCGAAGAAATGCGACTAAAGTTCACCTGCTTGTCGTCATCACAGACGACAACGCACTCAAACGAACAATGATGGAAATGTTCGCCAAAAATCCTGATTTAAATATTGTGCATCAGCGCCCGGCTGAGAAAAGTCATCCTCTCTTCTACTTCGTGGACCCGTACACATACTAGATTGCATCAGAAACAATTTAATCAACCAGGAGAACACAGGTACTGATTTTATTACCCTGGGTGTCACCCTCTGGAGTAATGCCTGATGGACCACCGCGAATTAAAATGGCGTCCTTTGAAGCAGTAAGGAAACTGTATTTATCAGAAAAAGGAGCTCTAGTGAAAGTTGGTTATAAACCAAATCGCGAAGGCTGTAAATAAAACTTCGATGGAGCGACAAAACGTGACGTTGGTTTTGAATGTTTTCAACCCATTTGTCTCTAATGCACTCTAGACAGGAGGCTGACTGAATATCAGCCAGTCTACATCAACAGCTAGTTTTACAGATATTATCGTAACTTAGTGGAAAGTCGTCAGCGTAAAAACGCCCTCTAATGACTGCCGACTGAATGACACTTCGCAGAATCCGGTCCGTTCCATCGAAGACGAAGAGTTGGGATTTCCTCTACGCCATTGTTGATTGGTTTGATGCACGAAAAAGCACATGACAAGTGGGTGCTTAACGCAGAAAACACACTCTGCACTTCGTTACATCTGATATGCAGTTGCGCAACTAACAAAGTACTGTTTGGGTGAGGTGCACTTTAAGTACGTTCTTCGGGAAAATTACACATGGACACACTCGAAGATTGTTTCTGTATGTACCGGCAGTTTGCTGGCGCGCAGTACCATGTATCTGTTCGGCTGCTGTTTGAAGGTAAAAAAAATCAGTAGTCTTTCCCCTGTCGAGAAAAAGAGGGTAAGCGAAGCTTGTCGTGTGTTTCCTCGGTGTTTCTCCGAACGAATCGCACTGACGAGTACCACGTTGGGCTCGAACCACAACTAGGTCACACGCACTGCAGCTGGCTCCGTAGTTCCGGTTGAGAAACTCGCATTGAAACCTGGCTATCGCACCGGGGAAGTGGGCGCTAGCGTTGCCGAGGCGTGCTCCACCGTTGTCGCGTTCCTGGAGGGCTAGACGACGCTGACGTTTGGCCTCAACATCGCGCTACCTCAACTCGGGGTCCGCGGCTCTTCGCTGACGTTTCACCTGGGCTTCGGAAGGCCTCACGCTAGAATAGGCATGCCGACGACGAGCCCTTTCGCGAGCGCGTTCATTCTGAACGAATTTCTAAGAATTAAAAAAAAAATCTGTACGTTACATAAAACAATGAATAGCTCATACTCCCTTAAGCAATGGCTCATACTCCCGTAAACGCGGCTTCCCCATTACGACTACAGAAGAGAAGTGAAATTCTACGCTGGAATGATTAGAGGCAACGCAGCCAACTGTGCAAGCAGACGACGACGACGACGAACGAGCAGTGGCACGAGGGAGTGCCGACCACCTGTGCAGCTCCGAAAGCAGCTGGTTTTTTAGCGTTACATCGCCGGAACAGGCTAGCGCATACAAGCTTCGCTTGAAAAGCTCAGACTTCAGAAGCTTCTAACACTTCCGTGCTCAGAAGATTCCAGTGACGCTGACGGACTCTTACAAGTCAGTCAAGACAACACGGCTTTAAGCGGGTCCATGATGATCACCGATGATGCCATCACCGCTGCAAAAAATGACATTGATACTGTTGCCTATGTCGCTGGTTACTATGCGCATTTCGCAATAATGGAAGCGGAAATTATGCAAATGATAAAAATATTTCCCGAGGTGGCTTGAAATTTCCACAGCCTTCTGCCGTTCACATGACACTAATTAGAAAACTAATTATTGAAAAACTTACAAGTGGGAACTTTACGAAGGACTTCCTTTCGAACTCGGATCAACGGAGTGTTTGTCCAACGGCAATGTCAGTTCTACGAGATCCCCTGGAAATTGCGACCTGCTCCAATAGACAGATATCCGAAACTGTGATGCGCTTAGTATTCAAGGCAGTGAAGAACACACCATTGAACAATTTTTGCAAAGTGAAGAACAATGCGGTGCACCATGGGGCTGACGGGCTGGAGTTTTGAACGCCCTTTGATGCAACCTGGTGGCGAAAAAAAGTTGGTTGAGTAGTATAGATTCGACGATGATCTATGGAGTAACGCGGGTCTCGCTTATTTTGTGTGTTCTTTCGAGCTTTCTGTGTAATTTTTCAAACTCGAAAAGTGCTTGCAACGTATACACGACCTTGGGCATTACCACCTGTAACATTGGTCATGGAAAGCAAGCACTCTTTGCTCCAGCAAACCATGCCGAAGGCGGGCCGACCCCGCAACTACGGCGAGCAGCGCGTGGTCCTGAAGTGACGTAACCGTCATTTCTTGTTGCGTGGTGAATTGCCATAAACAGGAGGGTCATAATCCTGATATGTGGGTCTACCAGTGCGCCTCAATGTCGTACAAAGTGGAGCGGCGGAAGCGCTTCAATGTTCGACGTTGTAAAGTGAGCACTCAATAAAAACTCTGTTAGCATCGGAAGCATCGGACGCGCTGTGGGATCGCAGCGCGCAACCACTTGAAACACTCACGAAGAAAGCTTCAATTTTCTTGTGCCGCTGGGCCCAGCAACATGCAGCCGCGGAAGCTGCTCGCTACCTGTTTGGCTGCTCGCGACTCACCTCAGAAGATTTGTGAATAAAGTGTTGTGTACGAACCTCGCCGAGGCCAGAGAACACCTTGACCAACACAGTTTCATGACGTAGGTAACACAGGGTAACACAACAAAACATCGAGATAACGGCGTGCCACTTCGTAACCATGTCGTCTGCTCACGAAATTGCAAATTGCCGCCACGCACTAACACGGTTTAATTATGAAAGACAAATACCCGAACGTTACACGCAACTGTCGGGCATGCTACAAAAGTATTCGTGCTATTTATTGATTATGTTGCAACAGGCAAGACACGGGGAACCCAAGGCGGCCTGCTCGAATGCGGCCAGCCGTCACTCGACATCGTCTATTGCAGATCAGTTGATCAATTTGGCTCTCTTTAGAGCAAGCGGTTTGTGCATTCGTTTTCAATAATTGCGTGGAAAATTCCTTACAGAGCTTCCCTGGGTATCAGCGCCGTATGAAACTCGTTGCATTGTCGAGTTGCATCGTGCCGAAACAATCCCTTCCATCTCCTGCACGTCGTAAACGCATTTGGCGTTGTAGAACTTTCCTATCTGAAAAAATGTCGCAGTTTCACCCGAAAGGCGAAGCATCAATTGCGATAGCAAATTAGTAGAGAGCTATACGGAGTAAGGATAGTAGTTCATCAGCTGTGTAAACTTGGACATGCAGTAGCACCAGCAACGCGCAGAACTGTTGTCGACGCCGTCGGCGTTTTATCCGCGTTCGCACCGAACGCGCGTGGCGTTGGTGACTGTTGCCGGTGCCTCTGGTGGCGGCTCGGAGGTTTTCGACGAGATCAGAATGGGACACTCGTCGAGCAACGTCGGAAATCTTACCTACCTTCTCGCCTCGCAATGTTTTTATACAAATACGCCTTTGGTGCCGCAACCAAACGTCACGCCTCCCCTCCTTCCCTCCCGTCCCCTCACGGCATTTCGCTTCAGAGAAGAAGTGGCGTTTTCTTTCTATATATGGTGATTGTAACGGAGGAAAGAGACGCAGCCCTTCTGCAAGCACGGCGCAGAACGCGCGTTTGCTCTCCAACGTGCGTTCGCTCCCCGTGAAAGCGCGCGTCCCTCGCGCCCTTTCACTCGCACATACAGCGTCCGGAGCGCGGCGACGATTTCATCGCCGTTGACGTCGTACGGAACCTCACGGCAACGGCGACGGCGACGGCAATGACGACGCCGACGGCAGAAATCCGCTTTGGAGTGTCCATATAATTGCTATCGCAATAAAAGTGCCTGGCCTGAAGAAGTTTTCGGCATCCTAAATTTGCCGGAATCCATGCCGCAGCAAAGGGGAAACCGGCGGCTCCAACGCGCTCCTGTGCTTTCGGCCTTCGTTGGATGAGCGGAGCGAGCGGACGCATCTCACCTTAGCTCCGTGTTTTTTGAACTGCGAAGGCGGATTTTTGACCCGGCATGGCCTGATTCCACTCCAAAACGGTCAGTCAAGGTGTTCGACACCTGTTCGCACCATTTTCGGCAACTTCCTGTGGGTTTTCACGCCCCCGAAGAGACTTCTGTTCCCGAGCCGGGCGCGGCCACGCTAGGGCTACAGCAGAGCTAGCGTTCCGGAGCAACGCCGAGGCGGCCGCCGGTGTTTCCTCTCCAGCCTCCAAGGAACCGTCTAGCAGGATGGTATACTGTATCGAAGGCGAAGATATTTCACCGGAAGACTTCGCAAACGATCCCCGATGAAATAGAGCCATTATTGCCCGGAAAATGGCCTACCCAACTCTCCGCTCGGCACTGACGGCGACCAGCTCCGACACGCTCACTCAACAACCAGCCGACCTGGCCACGCCGGCTCAGCACAAAGAAGGCAAGCCATCTTCTTCTAAGCTTCGACGGCATGCTCCTCTACCTCAACTGCCCGCCACGGACCTCAAGATCATTTTTCGTCCGGGCGGTAGCCTCGATCTCCGACAGTGCAACGGCGGAATGCTACTACCACTCGTCTGTAACATGGTTCATGTCAACTACAACGAGGCACGGCTGCACGATTGCCTCAGGATCAACCCGTATAACAATTCCTTCACAATCAGCACGCCAGCGGAGGATCGGGCACAACGCTACGTGCAAAAGCAAGTCCTCAAAATCCACGACAAGCAATTCCCGGTCCGTGCTTACATCGCCGCGCCGGACGACGCCATCCGAGGCATAATCTACAATGCGATATACGATCAGTCACAAGAAGAAATCTTTGAAGACCTCTCGGCTCTCAACCAAAGCAAGTCTTTCACCATTGCTGACGCTCGCCCACTCGGTCGAACCAAGTCTATCCTGGTTACCTTCGTCCAGACCAAGACCATTCCCAAACAGTTGAACTTTTACGGGGCTGTGTACGCCTGCCACCCCTTCAAAGCAAAGGTGGAGGCGTGCTACAGCTGTTGGAAACCCGGCCACCGGGCGGACGTCTGCCCGCAGCCAGTCACCAACCGCTGCCATCGGTACGGGGAGCCCCACCCGCCCACGGATCCTCCCACCTGTGAGTCCAAGTGCATACTGTGTAACGGACTCCACTTCACCAGTTCAAAGGAGTGCAAAGTGCGCTTCGAACGAGCTGGAAACCCATGCTCTAACCCTCCGGCCACTGGCCAGACGGCCGCCCAGCAGGACAGCACACCACCTCCGAACTCGAGTCGGCGGTCATCCCGCAGCCCGTTCCGATGAAGTTCCAGGGAGCGCGCCGGCTCCAGGACCGGTTCCAGATCCAATTCAAGAAAGGGCCGCCACAGGAGTCGGTCCTCCTCCTTTCCACCCCTCCCTGGTCAGAGGACCCAGCCCACCGAACAACAGGTGAGCTGGAAGCCGCGATCACCCTCGCTCGCTCGGGAAAACGCAGCGCTCAGAGCTAGCACACCTAAACGCAGCGCTCCAAAACGCTAGCACACCTAAAGAAACCCCCCTACCCTCTCCTTCCACCAACTCCTCGCGCACAGAGTCACCTGCTCACAACCCCCCCCACGAAGCGTAAGGCACAAGCAGACGCTGACAATCCCACCCCTATGGACACCGAGCCGCTGACTGCCTTAACTGCAGCCATAGAAACCATGCAGGCTAGTCTCGCCTCTCTGCAAAAGGACAACGTAGTCTGAATGACCAACTTCGTCAACCGGTTGACAGCGCTCGAGCAGCGCCAGGGTGCACAAGAGGCCACCACGGCTCAAATGCAGACCCAGGTTAATGGGCTTCTACCCCCAAAAATGACAGGATCGGCACCAGCCGAACACCCCTCCCGAGCCCAACATGGCTGCACACCGTAACGAGATACATGTGTGGCAGTGGAATTGTAGGAGTTTCCGTGCGAAACGAAACAACTTACAACTCCACCTACAAACCCTTGCGAATCCCAACACTCCCACCATCATCGCCTTACAAGAAACACAAATTAAGACGAAACTGTACAACTACACCACGCATGAACCGGAAGGAAAGACGCCGCCACGGGTTGCTATACTGGTCCATCGTAACCTAACGGCTACGGACCACCCCCTCGAAGTGAACGATATAGACAGCCATCTTGTCGAGCTTCTCCCGAGTACTCGCAAAGGCGGCAGCCTATTCGTTCTCAATATATACAGCCCGTCCAAAGGCCCCGCAGCCCCTCTCCTAACAGCTCTTCGAAAGGCCCTTTCCATCAGCAGCAGACACCCCCTTATAGTGGTCGGTGACTTCAACGCCAACCACATGAGTTGGGGCTACAAGAAGAACTGCAGAAAGGGCACCGCGCTTTGGACATTCATTCAGAATGAGGGCCTATCCCTCATCAATGATCTAGACCACCCAACTAGAATAGGCAACAGTGCCCAACTTAACACCAGTCCAGACCTCACTTTCACTAAGAACATAGCATACAGTCGCTGGACCAACACATACAACTCCTTCGGGAGCGACCACTACGTCATAAATACAGAAATTCAGCTCAGCACACTGGCTCGATCTACTCGGTGCCCGATAGAAATTGTAAACTGGGATAAATTCCGCCAGATTCGAAATTCAGCTCCCGACACCATTGACGACCTTGACACATGGACTCAAAGCCACTCCAGGACGTGGCATTAGCTACCTCCAGAATCCCAGACACCACTGACACCGACATCGCAGACAGCCGCCTCCTTCACATGTGGGAGGCCCACGCCAGCCTTCAAAAACGATGGTTAGCCAACAAACATAACAGAACACTCAGACTACGCATCGCAACATTGGCTAAAGAGATTGAAGCCCATGCGGGGCAGCTGGCCCGCCAGCAATGGGGCCAGCTATGCGACCGCATGAACGACAGTCTCGGCCTGAAGGACACATGGACATTTCTCCGCTGTCTACTGGACCCAGGTCACACCAAGACCAACCAGCGGAAAAATGTCAGCCGAATTCTGCAGAAACTCCCCCTACAAGATGAGGCCCTTGTCGAAGCCCTCAAAGAACAATCCCTCCCTGAATACCGCGCACACCACTCCCTGAATACCGCGGCAACCCGAACCCCAAATTGGACGTACACATCTCGCCATGGGAAATACGGGCAGCCATGCACAAGCTCAGAACAACATCAGCTCCAGGAGCAGACAAAATCACTAACAAGATGCTCCGGAACCTGGATGAGCACTCCATACAGGCCATCACAGACCTCTTCAAAGAGTGCTGGCAAAATGGAGTGCTCCCAGTGCAATGGACGCATGCTCGAACAAGGAACACATGCACGAACAAGACCTATTCCCCCTCACTATGATTGGATTCCGCAACCATCTGTGCACTCAAGACGTAATGTTACAGCTTTCGGAAGAGGTACTACACCCCAGGAACGCTAAGCGCACCAGGGCCATATTGGCTCTAGATCTCACGAAGGCTTTCGACAACGTTCACCATTCGGCCATTATGAACGCTCTCTCAAATCTTAACGTAGGGGAACGCAGGCACTTCTACGTAGCGGCCTTCCTCCGCAACCGAACGGCAGAAATTACATTTGGTTCACTCACCTCACCAACCTTCCAACTAGGCAGCAGAGGTACACCTCAGGGCTCAGTCCTCTCTCCATTGCTTTTCAACATTACACTCATACCCATGGCAAAAGCCCTCACAATTATCCCCCACCTCTCCCATTCATTTTATGCCGATATGACATTACACTTTGGACATCCACTGGTAATGTGGGCGAAATGGAGGAAACCCTCCAGGCGGGGGCGGACATCGTCACGGCGCACGTCGCGGCGGTAGGCCTCGCCTGCTCACCGACTAAATCAGAACTACTGCTCTTACACCCTCCAAGGTGTCGCACAGGCACGGGTCCTCCGCCCAATATTCGAATAAACATCGACGATCAACAAGTTTCCCAGGGTTGATAAATTGCGTATAGTGGGCATCATCATTCAGAACAATGGCAAGAATACTGCCACCATTACTAAGCTCACCAACACAGTCCACCAGACCATGAGACTGATCCGACGAATTGCGAACCGCCACCGATGGATGCGGGAACACGACCTCCGACGCCTTATACAAGCCTTCGCGTAATCAGTAGAGTGGTATACTCCCTACGATACCTGTTTCTTTCCAAGGCGGAGGAAGAAAAAATAAATGCACTTATCAGGCAAGCCTATAAAACGGCCCTCAACCTCCCCAGGTATACGTCGATTGCCCGTCTCCTCCTTATGGGGGTTCACAATACCCTAGATGAGCTTATCGAAGTCCATCGTACAGCACTAACTTGAATGCCTATCATCCACCACTACGGGGCGGCACATTCTCTCCGCCCTAGGCCTCAACCCTACACGCTCCCTCAGACCCACGCACTCAACCCCGGAAGCAATTCAGTCCCACATAACAATTCATCCACTCCCCAAGAACGTCCACCCAGTCCACCACCCAGCTCGGCGAGAAGCCAGAGCCACGGCGCTACACAAACACTATCACGCGAATAACAGTGCAGTCTACGTGGACGCCGCAGAATATGCCACTCACCAAGCCTATGCCCTGAGCGTGGTTTCCAACACACTCCACCCAATAGTTTCTGGTTCGACCAAAGCGCCATCCTCCCTAGAGGCGGAGGAAGCCGCAATCGCCTTGGCAATCGCATCAACCACTGCCACACTAATATTTAGTGATTCAAAGCAGCAATCCGGAATTTTGCACGAGGCAGTATTCACACACCTGCTTTCAAAATTCTCAATTCTATTCAACCCCCGACCAGATTAATTCAACTCCTATGGGTACCTGCTCATGCGGGCAACCCTGGGAATGAATCAGCCCACAACATAGCTCGAGCGCACGTCAACCGAGCAGGGCCAGCTACAGACCCAGGCAGTGCACGCGAACGCATGGTTACCTACAACGAAATTTCTCTCCACTATAGGGCGCAACGGCTGCAGTATCCCCCCCACAAATCCTTCTCTAAACTCGAGCAGGTGGCCTGGCGCCAGCTCCAATACCGTACCTTTCTATCCCCAGCTCACCTTGCCCTTATCCACCCCGGCCTTTTCTCCCCTGAATGCACCCTCTGCGGTGCACCCAGAGCAGACTTTCACCATATCCTCTACATTTGCTCTGAGCTCCAGCCACCTTCCGAATGGCAACTCACCGACATAGAGCGATGGGAGGTCGCGGTGTCCAGCTCGGACCCGGCCGCACAAAAGCAGCTGGTGGGCTGGGCTCTAAGAGTCGCTGAGAGCCATAAGCTCCCGGCCACCCCACGCGATATCGAGCCAACCCATCAATAGGCTGTAAACATAAGGCTCAAGAATTAATTAAATGTTTTAACCACCACCACCTGCGCTTTCGGAAGCAGACGTAGACCTTTTGTACTCCTTTTGAGACGTACACCTTTGTGTACACCAGACCTACACCTTTGTACACCTTTTGGCACCAAGGGACGCTTGGTAAAGGCGCTGTTTCAGCGGCGTTCTTGCAGCGCCACATGGGCCGCCCGGCAGCCCTACCTTGCGCAACGAAGCAAATACCACGGCCGCTGGATAAAAAAAAAAAAAAAATGTGCCGCCTGCTGCGTCGTGTTGCCGTCAATGGACGAGCGCGTCTCGGCTAAGTTGACAGTTGCGGCCGCTGTTTTTGGTGAGGACGCCACTGCTACGGTACGCAAGGCAGACGCCGGTTCGTGCTACAATGTGGTTGCCTCAGGATTTATGCGTGTTGGTGTGCTTTTTCGTGCGCATTCTCGTGTGCTTTTTTGTGTGATCGTGTGTGTGAGCAGCTTGTCTCATGTTTCTTGTGCTTGAGTACGGTTCTTTGGTGTGCGCGTGTGTGGTAGACGTTTTTTTTTTTCGAGCGGTGTGATGCCGCGAAGCTGTTGTGAGCCGCTGTGCAACTCGAACGTGAGAATAGACGCAACTGTGAAGCACCACGAATTCCCCTGCGATCTACAGCGTCGGGTAGCGTGGCTGAAGAATATTTCTCGACAAGGACTTTCAGGGAAAGGAAGCAAGTGGGAGCCAAGCGACAGGTTGTTGGTATGTTCATTACATTTTACTTAGAGTGACTATAAAAAGAACACGAAGATTAGGCTTTTGCTTCCGACTGCGGTCCCGACTTTGTTTCCCGGCTATCCGCAGTACATGCAAAAGAAAAGAACTTGCAGCCCAGGAAACTCAGCCGAGACGCGCTCGCCCACTGGTGGTGACGAGACGCAGCAGGCCGCACCTTTTTTTTAATGTAAAGACAACGCCTCTTTTAGAAAGGCGTTGGTAAAAAGAGCCTCAAATGGATTGATCAACTCCGGGCTGTTCAGAAGGCCCACGATGCGGCGGTGAGGCTTTGCCTTCCCGTCCCAACATGGGAGCGGCCCGCAGTTTCGCCCCTATGAAAACGGGCTGAAGATTCTTCCGGACCTCAATAAATTTTACTACCTACCTACTTGGCGGCCGTGTCCACTGCCAGCGCAGAGAGAATATTGAAACGTGCGTGGGGAGCTCGGTTGAAGAGAAGAACGAAGTTGGGCTGGATCGGGTGCGGCACCGTGGACTGTTTTCGCTGAGCGATGCCTTCGCATTCATCATCTTGTAAACAAACACGATCCATCGTCTTGAAGTCGTCTTGAAGAAACACGTAAATCCAATCCCGATTATTCGTAATAGAGCAATTCTTTTCATTTCAGGTGAGTGGAGCGGGCAGCCTCCATGGAGAGCATTGAGGCTCACTCTACAAAAGATTGGCACTCCTAGGTCGGACTTCACATATGTGGGGTAATCGGCACTTCCAATAACGACTTCACTATTCAACCTGTCATGTGCAACTATAAAACGCGGTATTTACGGCCTGATTAGAGTCACTGTCGCGCGTACAAACGGCGCTGTGGGAATGCTTCTCCGTGAACGGCTGTACCCGAGCAGTGGCGCCAGAGCGGGCGCGAGTAGAACTATAGGCCCGAGACGCCGTTTCGGCGCCACGCAACGGGCCGCACCGTTTTTTTATCCAGGGGCCGTGCAAATACATTAAAAAAGAAGCGAAGTGTGCCTGGTATTTGGTATTTTTATTAAAGAGAAATGCGCTGCTTGTATTTGCGAATTGTGTTCGCAATACAATGTCCATTATCCATAAAACGCTTGACAGACATTTTATGTGCTAAGGGGATAAAAAAAATGGACACGTTATACGCGAATGCATATTAGAAAACAACTGGTTTTCCAGCATACACGGGAAAGTATGACCAAACAGCGCTCCGCTTTTCTCAAAACGAGTCGAAGCATTTTGCGATTCCTGCAATAAAATTACCGTTCTTAGTGAGCGCTCACGCTAAATTTCAGCTTTCGTTAAGTTATTTTTACTCCGTGCGTGCTCCACAACGCCATAAATCGAGATGACTACCGGCCCAGTGTACTTTATAAAGTACTGCTGTGTATGCTAGATTGAATTGTTGGTTCTCTAAGCACATATGAATGTTTCTTTTTTTTACGCCTATTTCGAGAAAAACGTTTTTGTGCTTTTTAGAAAAGCTTCAGAATAGGGTTGTAGGCATAAATAAGAAATAATGATCACAATAACACTTTTATTATACCTGCCGATCCCTCTCTTTGAATCGACATCGATGACGAGGATCTTGTCTTCACAGTCAATAAATAATGAATAATATGGCAGTAAATTTAAGATAAAAAACAATGGATGTACTCTATGAAGCTTTTCTATAAAGAGAGGTCACTTATGCATAATTTTATTACAATTTATGAAGTCAGCTCAAGGAAAAGGTAAACGACAAAGACACCGGACATTCTCCTGTAAGCGAGATGAGCTGTATAATAAAGGTTGGGTGACCCTCAATTGGGAACAGTGATGGTTTCATCTTATGATAGGCCAGAAGTGTCTAACAGTAATTTTCTTATTAAAGCGAAGCTTCCTTGCCGAGTTCAAGAAACTTTTTCGTGCGTGTCTTGCCTTTAACGCCGAACTCCACGGACGCATATTTCGACTACCGTCCCTAGATTTTCTATTCTTTGTTTTTTATCGGTATCAAATACATTTATCAGCGCTGCGTGCGTCTCAGAAAGCAGCACCCAAACCCTTTTCCTTTACTTGCCTAAGTGAAACTAGGTGATCGTCCTCTGAGTGATACTAGAACACCGGCCCCACCGATCATCGACTCAGAAGGCAGTGAAGGCACTTTTGCGCTTTCTGTGAGCCTCTGGTTTGTACGAACGCCTTTGACTCCGTAGTACGGTCCGTGCACGTCTACATACCCCCACCCCCTCTCTCTCTCCCTTCGTTCTCTTCTCCTTCTCCCTTCCCCCAGCCTAGGGTAGCTAACAGAGCTCTTGCTTTCCCTGCTCAGAGTGAGGGGGGGATATAAGGAAAGCATCCCTGCTTTCCTTATATCCCCCCCTCACTCTCTCTCTCTCGCTATATATATATATATATATATATATATATATATACCATACACACTTGAACGGTAGCAATATCAGCCTCACAAACTATAACTGCGACTAAAATACCAAATTTGCCATGCGAACGCAAATGTACCTTCATGCATCATGTTCAGGTTGGCAGTTCGTTGTACGCATTTTTTAAAAAGGCAATTTCAAAATATAGCAACCATTCGGGGACCTTCATAAGTTTGCCTCACATAAAGGCCCAGCGTATGTTATAAAGTACACCACAACAAATCTTGAAAAAATTAAGTAGTTCATGAAATTTGAATTACATGAAATTCATGACATTCATGAAATTCATGAGAATTAATGAATTCTGGCAGATAGACTTTTCTTTGGTATTAATGGTTTAAAACAAAACAGGCAGTTGGAGGGAGTTAATCTTGCCCCTTTGCAGCAGCAAGATGTGCAAGCATGCACAGCGCGCCCGCAATTTTAATCGCATGCAGGGCCGCCTTGCTTCAACAAAAATTAACAACGTAAAGGCTGTCAGAACTGGGTTGAGGTCAATCGCATATATTTTAGTCTTGCATGTGGCATAGGAATCACCTGCCGACAGCGGAAGGCTTTGAGCCTTCATCCAATATTTCCCCTCTGACTCGCCTTATAGCAGAGTCCACCGGGCCGTCTGAAGTGTTCCTCGAGCGGGTTTGGAACGGTTCCTTCGCTAGGTTTCGGTTCGGGTTCAGTTCCAAGATGGCGGAAAAAAACCGTTTGGTTCAGCTGCCGCTGGAAATAACCGTGGAGCAAGGGTTTTCGGTTCAGTTCCATTTCAGTTCGACACCTTGATCAGAACAGCACAAAAGACAGTTATAACATACGTTTTCGAGCGCTTCTTGAGATGCACTATAAGCTTGGCTGTAACATGCAGCCCGGTGCACCCTTATTATATTGGCCCAGTGCAATACTTGAGCAGCTAACTGTGAGCTGAGGTAAATCAGCCATTTAACACAGTGCCGTTATCGTGACTTCAATTCATTTATCGCTTGGATGTGCCGAGGCGGAAACAGGCGTTCACGATCATTACCCTTAAAAGCCCGCAACGGCTCTCAATACAACTAATTGCCAAATGAGTGAACAATACTTTGTATTAATTGCAACTTCATTAACAAAGAGTTACGTTCGCTCACAAATAATTATTTGCGTGCGAACGTAGATAACCCTTACTCACTGGCACTATGAAGCAGGGACGATTGCGTAATTTCATGCCACGCATATCACGCCTGAAAGCGCCCGCGTGTTGAAGTCAATCCATTCAAGATGAATCATTTAAGTACATAACTGTACCTTCAGAGCTCAAAACAACCGCGCGGCAGCGCAACGGCACCACTCGTTCTCTGCGTAGCAGACGACACTTCTCCGTCAATAAAGTTGCGATTGCAGTACCGCTAGTTGCAGCGACCGCCGCTCGGGACTGGTTTCTCCGGCGGAGTTGTAAAATTGAGCTGATGACAGTAACGTTGCCCGCGGGAGTTAACCTTGCGCTTGGCGAGAGCGCACGCGCTCGAACGTGACCGCACGTGGCGGCCGATATCGCTCCGTGCAGCGGAAAATGAGAGCCGTCCACGTCGGCAGAGGCAGACGCAGCTGAGAAGAGGAGCAGGGAAGACGCGTTCGCTTGGTCGGGGTGTCAACATGTGGAAGGCCAACGTCTGTGAGAGGCACCCGCTCGAGCACCAACGCCCGAGGAGACTTCTGAGCGACATGTACGTCCGCTCACGTCACCCATCAGACGTACAACAGTCTGCGAGAGCCCGCCTGGCGTCTACACTCGAACAAGCCTTCGAATGACGCCGGCACGTGGACTTCGTGGAACACAAAATCGTGAGCGTGCTGCGCCCATACAAACGCTGTGCAGAGACGCACCGCACCGCTTTCGCATGTCCAATGCTTTGTGTTCTTGAGACTGCCCTTTTAAACATTTGCCACTTTGACAGTATCCATCCATCCATCCATCCATCCATCCATCCATCCATCCATCCATCCATCCATCCATCCATCCATCCATCCATCCATCCATCCATCCATCCATCCATCCATCCATCCATCCATCCATCCATCTATCTATCTATCTATCTATCTATCTATCTATCTATCTATCTATCTATCTATCTATCTATCTATCTATCTATCTATCTATCTATCTATCTATCTATCTATCTATCTATCTATCTATCTATCTATCTATCTATCTATCTATCTATCTAGCCGCCTACGTCTTGGTGCTCTCGTGGTCGTTTCGTTAACTTGGTGTGTACCAAAATTCACATAGTATGACAAGAGAGTGTATGACGAACATAAATGATAGGTCATGACACGAATATGATGACGTGCGTCATGTAGGTCACGAAACAGCCGCCTACGTCTTTGTGCTCTCATGGTTGTTTCGTTAACTTGGTGTGTACAAATATTGGCTTAGTATGACAAGAGTGTATGACGAACATAAATGACAGGTCACGAGATGAATATCATGACATGTGTGTCATGTAGGTTAAGAAACAGCCGGCTTCGTCTTGGTGCTCTCATGGTCATTTCGTTTTGGTATGTAACTGGAATGCGTTCGCACATAGGTACTAAGTGAAGGAAACACTAGAGGATGGTGGTAGAAGTCATAGTCTTGAGCATGACTCGGCAACAATGACAATGACTCAGCGAAAAAATTAACAATAAAAAAACACTGAAATGGGTTGGGACGTGGGAACTAAGTGAAGGAAACACTAAATGATGATGATAGAAGTCACGAGCATGCATAAGAAAAAATCACAATGGCAGCGAAAAATTATTAACACTCAAAAACCACTGAAATGGCTTCGGACGTGAGTACTAAGCCTAAAGGATTATGATAAAGTCATAGTTACGCGCATGAGAAAATGACTCAGCGAAAAATGGTTAACACTCAAAAATTCCTGGAATGTCGCAGTTTCGCCGAAAGGTGAAGCATCGATTGCGATAGCAAATTAGTAGAGCTATTCGGAGTAGGGATAGTAGTTTTATTGGCTGCATAAACTTGGACACATTGGCTTACTAACTGAATTAACAATCGTGGTGTCAGCGCGCACAAGCAAACATGAATAGATCCCACTGAATGACCGCAGCCAACGACTGTCAAAACGCTGGCAGCAAGCGCAGGTTCGCGCGGTCTATCGCTTCAACGGAAACTGAGCGGCGAATGCACAGCGCATACAAAGGTCAGAGCCATGTGGAGATAAGAGACGGTGCGGGCGACCAGCACCGCCGGGCAAAGGGCAGAGGAGAAGTTGTTGGCAGAGGAGAAGCTGCGCCCCCCCCCCTCCCCCCTCTTCTCGTTTCTTGCTTTCGCGTGGGAGATTGAGTGGCAAGATACGCCTTTGGTGCCGGAGCACAGCGCCACCCCGCCTCCCTCCCTCCCATACCCCCAAGGCCTTTCGCGCGACGGTCGCGCTTTCCACCGTGCGTTCGCTCTCCGTGATAGCGCGCGGGGGAGTTCACCCTCCGTGATAGCGCGCGTCCCCCTGCGCGCTTTCGCTCGCGCATACGGCGCGCGGCGACGATAGAAATCCGGTTGAAGTGTCCATATCATTTCTATCGCAATAAAATGACATTGACTCAGCGAAAAAATTTGCACTAAATACCACTGAAATGGGTTCGGACAAGGGTACTAAGTGAATGAAACACTGGTAGAAGGATGATGGTAGAAGTCATAGTCATGGGCATGACTCAGAAAGAGGGAGAGAAAGTGATTTAATGAAAGGCAGGGAGGTTAACCAGGACTGTGCCCGGTTGGCTACCCTGCACTAGGGAAAGGGAAAAGGGAAGAGAGAGATTAAGAGAAGAATAGAAAGTCGGATCTGGATATCCGTAGACGTAGCAACAGATCTCTGCTCTATTACTGACGAACACTCAATCCGGATCATGGACGGTCACTCAGTCCTGTAGTTTTCAAAAATCGCAGCAGCACTTTTGTGGCCTTTTGTAGCTGCCATGTCGAGGCCATGGTCCCAAGATCTTGCTCAAGGTGAAAGGTCTTCTATCCAGCTTATTGAGAGCGGTGCAGACGTCATGTCTTACATCGACTCTACCATCATATTTTAGTGTTTCCTTCACTTAGTGCCCATGTCCAAACTCCTTTCAGTGGTTTTTCAGTGTTAATATTTTTCGATGAGTCATTGTAATTTTTACTGAGTCATGTGCGTTACTATGACTTTTACCAAAATCGTTTAGTGCTTCCTTCATTTAGTACCCATGTCCGAATCCATTTAACCGTTTTTTGGGTGCTGATCTTTTTTTCGCTGAGTCATGCTCATAACTATGACTTACCATCATTATTTAGTGTTTCTTTCACTTAGTACCCATGTCCGAATTCATTCCAGGGTTTTTTTTAGTCTTAACCATTTTTCGCTGAGTCATTTTCTTATGCTCATGACTATGACTTCTACCATCATGCTTCAGTGTTTCTTTCACTTAGTACCGATATCTGAAGACATTTCAGTGGTTTTTAGTGTAAATCTTTTTTCGCTGAGTCATTGTCATTTTTGCTTGGTCATGCTCGTGACTATGACTTCTATCATCACCATTTAGTGTTTCCTTCACTTAGTACCCATGTGCGAACCCATTCCAGTAACATACCAAGTTAACGAAACAGTCGTGAGAGCACATGACACGCATGTCATGATATTCATGTCATGATCTACCATGACGAACATAAGTTCGTCATACACTCTTGTCATACTATGCCAATTTTGGTACACACCAAGTTAGCGAAACGACCACGAGAGCACCAAGACGTAGGCGGCTAGATAGATAGATAGATAGATAGATAGATAGATAGATAGATAGATAGATAGATAGATAGATAGATAGATAGATAGATAGATAGATAGATAGATGGATGGATGGATGGATGGATGGATGGATGGATGGATGGATGGATGGATGGATGGATGGATAGATAGATAGATACTGTCAAAGTGGCAAATGTTTGCCAAGAGTTGTTTCGCATTCAAAACATGCCAGTACAAAGCGCGAGCACGCGAAGTCCAGCGCAGCGCGCTCGATGTGCAACGGAAAGCGTGCGAGGTTGCAACGCGCCAGCTCGAGTTGTTACCTTGAACCGCGAGGTGCGTTGAGAAGAAAAACGTGCGAGATTAGTTTACGAGGCTGAAAGCAGATGTCTGGAGTAATGTTTCCAAGTGCGAGTCCCACTTGGAAAACACGCGACTTGCTCTCGCAATCTCGCAAGCGTTCACATCGAGCATATGTCATCGAGTGAGAACTTTCTGTATCCCGAGATGTTCATCAATGAGCGCAACAAGCCCCATGCTTGGAATATGGAAACTTCATGCTTGGGATATACCCGTCGTGGTGGCGTGGTTGCTAGGGTGTTGCGCTACTAAGATCGAGGGCGCGGGATCGAATCCCTGCCGCGGCGGCCGCATTTCGATGGAGGTGAAATGCAATAACGCCTTTGCACTGTGCACTGGGTGCACATAAAAAAAAGGTGGTCATAATTAATATGGAATCTGTCACTATACGGCGGGCCTCATAATCACATCGTGGTTTTGCCACGTAAATTCCCATAATTTCGTTTAATTTTTGGGCAAAGATATCTCATTTTCTGAAAGGAATCTTTGCCTTTTTGGGCCTGACAGCGTCGCCGTCACAACTTATTCTTACCGGCTCGTTGACGAGACTCGCGTTATCAACGGGATCCGCCGGCCGTGAGCGGTGGATGATAAGACTAGAGTAGAATAAGTCATAATGTCTCGCTACAAAATCGCGGCCCTGTAGTTGCCGCTCTGAATTAGCTATGCCTTCTACCTTGAGACAACATACTCGACCTACTAGTGGTAATGAGCGCCCGATCTAGGCCGCGGTATCGCTATCTCGCGAGGCGCAAGTGACTAAGGGTACGGCCACGCTAGCGGCAAAAACACGCGTCAAAAACGCGCGGCAACGCGTCATGCCGCGCGCGGCAGAAGCGGCAGGAATCGGGGGTTTTGCAGCGTGCCGCGCGAAATGGGTTCGAGACCCATTTCTGCGGCAAATGCTGCGTCCCGCGAGATGAAGAACCAATCAAGAGCGACGAGGCTGACGTCACGGAGCCATCACAACCGGACCGCCGCCGGTTCCGCGCCGGCTTTTCAATCGACTATCGTCGTCTCAGGCATGAAACAACGAGCGCTAGCGGTGTTGCTCGCGCGTTCGGAGAGCGCGGGAGATCTTATCGCGCTGCCGCGCGGCGAGACGCGCGTGCCGCGGTGGCCTCGCGGCAAGGCGCTAACGCGAGGCAACTCGTCGCTCGAGGCATGACGCGCGCGTTTTTTGCCGCTAGCGTGGCCGTACCCTAAGCCCGACTATGCTGGCTGAGAAGCGGCCCAATATCACCCACCGATAGCGCTGCGCGCGCCACAGGTATCCGCTTGCGCGACGCAAGCGCCCTCGCTGCCATCTCTTGTTCGCTTCGCTTCTAGCTCACATCGCGTGAAGATAAGTGTCGTGTTCCGGGGCTTCCGTGAAGGAAGAGGCAGACTGTACTTGAAACATGGCTTATTGCATGGCAGCAACTTAAAGTGGCAGAATGACAGCCAAGGAATACAAGGACAAAATGCACACCCAGCCATAGAGAAAGAAATTCAACAAGAGGGGACACTCCCATAGAGCCCAGCGGCCGAATTGACTGCAGCGTGCCAAGCGGTCGGTGTCGATCACTTACATCACTTCCGGTTTCGGTTTTGGGCGCGCGTATTTTGAACGCAAGCTAGCACGCCGGCTGCGCACCCCCCCCTCCCCCCTCCCCTTCTTTTTTTTTTTTTTTGTCTTCGTGCAGAATCGGTTTATTATTTAGTAAAAATGATTGCGAACGATCTCGTAAAGTCCCATCGAATCTGTGTCACGTGTAATTTCACAAAGTAGATGCAAGACCTTTTGTGCAATGAGGAAATATTTATTTTGCTCTATATAAAAGCTCGTTCCGCGCTTTTTTTGCGTTCATCCAACGTTGTGACACCAGCAGGTAAGGCAGTAGTTCCTGTATGAAGCTCCACCGGACGGTACCAGCTGAAAAAAAAGTAAATTACAAGCATGTTACATTTGCAAGCACGTAACAGTATGTTACAAGCATGAGTCATTTTGGTATTTAGACATAGGAATACTGCGAGGCGAAACGTGCGAAAGCGGTGAATGGGCGGAATTACAAACAAAAGCAATTCGCTTTTACATACATGGCGTAGAAAATACCCCACTCATCCCAAACATATATGAAAACATCTGATTTCCAAGCGTTCCCCAATTTCCGGGCATTATTTCCTGAACTTAGGCAGCACAAATACACGAGCGACTTCGCGTTTCCAAAACTTGGCCTCGGGCGACGCGACGGTACGCGACATACACAGAGACGGACGCAACAGGCACTCAAGACAAATGCGTGGGTGCAATGCCTTTTTTCAGTCCTTTAGAAGACGTAATTTTCGAATTACAAGTTTCTGATATGTTCGTCGTTCGCGCGTTCTGCCGGCGCCAGCAGCACACCCCATGTTATCACTCTTGGCAATCGCCCATCGCGTTTTCAACAGGCGTGAGTACCGAAAGAAGGTATATGTTGGTGCGGAGCCACAAAAAACGTCACAGACTTGTCCCTCTAAGATTCATTACACGCCAAACTAACTTTATCACCACGGCCGAGCTGCTTATCGCTAACTGCGTCACAGCGCGCTGTGCGGCCAGCGTGCCTCAAAAGTACCCCAGAAAGTAACGAAATTACTTTTTCAGTAATGTCTGGCGTCAGAGAAAGCGGCACAAACTTCTTCTAGCAAGATGCACTAGACTACACATGCACCACGGCTGAGTTCTCGCTAACTGCGACATGGCGCCCTGTGCGGCCAGTGTGGCTCAAAAACCGAAATAAGTTACAATAGTCCCCTAGGAAGCGTCGGAAACATGTCTCAGCACGATTCAATAACTCAAATTAACTGCGCCAGGATGGCCGAGCTGTTTTTCGCTAACTGCGTCTTAAGTCTCGGTCCCGTGCCGTAAGCCTAATTGCGTCGTAGACTGTGAAACAAGATTTCTCACCTTGCCGTAGTCCAATAGTGCCGTGGTGTCTTGTCCCAGTGCAGAAGGAACGCAAGAATACGCCGAGAGCCCAATAAACCAGGTTACAGTTAAAAAAGAAAAAAAAGAAGGAGACATACGGGTCACCGCGCGCGATCGCTCAAATGCGCGCGCAGCCATCCTCGCTGGCTTCGGGGGAGTGTCTGGCGGATGACGCACGTATCTGGCGCGTCATTGACCTGTGGCTAGGTAAGGCAAGGAAAATAAGTCGCAAAGCTTAAGTTCATTTATACGCAAAACGTTTTAGTTTTCGCGGCAAGTACTTAAAAAATAAATCAATGCCTGCTAACTTAAGTTCACTTTCTTTTTTTTTCGATGCTCGCGGCAGCTAACGTTCGGTGTCAAAAGTATAGCGTGACATATGGTGACGTCTTTCCTGTTGCCAGTTTTTGCCGAGTGTCCCCTCTTGTTGAATTTCTTTCTCTATGGGAACGCTATCACGCTATCACGCAAGTACACGTGTACAGATATGCGACATCCCCGCACACTTATTTTGGAAACGCGAGTATAACCGCAACAGTTTATGGCACATAGCGATCAGGTGGGCGGCGCTTTATCTGTCGGTAACGATGTTCGTTAGCAGAGTTTGAAGGCTCCACCGGTTCACGCTGACTGATCGCCGTTGTGTCGTTATCGGTTGAAGAGGAGGCAGCTGGAACCTGTACCGGAGGTTCTTGATGGCTTCTCACGAAGGGTAGATTGAATTCTGTGGTGTCCGTGTTACTCTTGCGGATTTGGTTTTGGTGACGCACCCACTGGAAAACATCACGTGGAGTCACTACACTTAAACGGTATGACACAGGCCCCGTACGGGCGAGAACTGTTGCACAGAGCCACCTTGGTCCAGGTCGAAAGTTGCGCACCCGAACGTCATCACCAACACCAAACATTTTCTCACGACACGGGTGACGCTTTGTCTGATGAAATTGGCGCTGTGACACTTTGTTCTCGACCGATGGTCGCACCAGGTCTAGTCTGGTCCGTAGGCGCCGTACCTAAAGTCCCTATATAAGAAAAGTACGTACCGCCATCCTTTGATAAACGCCGCTTCTCTCTCTCCTGTATCTCCGATTGGACGACGATAGCGCGCGCTTTTCACTTCTTCATATTTTCTTTTTTTCCGCCTCAGAGCCATGTTGAAAGTCCTCTGCGCATCCGCAGTCGCCGGTGGCAGCGGCGGCGCGCGCCCGGCCTGAAAGCTTCAACGTGAACTTTCTAGGCGCGCCACCGTCGACTTGGCTGTCGCAAGCAAAAAGTAAAGAAAAAAGCAAGCGCTTTAGGAGAGGAGGCGGCGGAGGAAAGAGTAGATGACGGTACTTTTCTTATATAGGGATTTTAGCCGTACCAGGAGCAAGGTGGAAGGGGCCTCCCCTGTCGTAGCATGAGGCGTATTACGATACGCCAAAAGGAAGTCTGCTATTTCCGCAGTCGCTACCCTCTGATTGGTCTTGCGAAGCGCAGCGTTCAAGGTTGGGACAAAACGTTCTGCCAAGCAGTTGCTGCTTGGGTGATACGGTGCGGTCCGTACGTGTCTTATACCGCTTTATATCGCTTTGCTTGAGGTAGACTTGGAATTCTTCAGAGATGAACTGGCTTCTGTTGTCGGACACCACTGCTTCCGGAAAACCAAATCTGCAGAAAAGTTCATGAAAGCATGTGATGGTTGCTTCTGAAGTAGTAGCGGTCATGGGACATACTTCTGGCCACTTCGAATAAGCGTCGACTACCGCTAAGTGTGAAACACCTTTTATGGGACCTGCAAAATCGACGTGCAGGCGTTGCCATGGACATGTCGGCCAGGACCAAGGATGGAGTGGTGCTTTCACTGATAAACTGCGGGTGTCAGCGCATGTTTGACAAGCGGCAACACATCTCTCTATGTCATGGTCGATATTTGGCCACCACACATAGCTTCTTGCCAATTCCTTCGTGCGCACCACTCTGGATGTCCCTCATGCAATTCATCTAGGACAAATTGACGAAACTTTTGGTTTACCACAACACCCATTGTGAGCATGACAGAACCTTGATATAAGGAAAGCTCTAGTTTCCTGTAGAAGAATGGTTTCAGGTTTGCAGACACGTTAGTCGGCCAGCCTGACAAAATGTGCTGTACTACTTGAGAAACTGGATCACGTGGAGTATCTTCTGCGATTTGCTTAGCATGCTGTCTAAACGCAAAAGCAAAAAATTTTCTTCGGCCGCATCCCTGCCAGGTTGCTGAAGTGGAAGGCATGATAAGCAATCAGCGTCCACATTCTGAGCTGAAGGGCGATACTGCAAAGAAAAAGAATATGCAGAATGTGTGACTGCCCAGCACTGAGGTCCGGCGGCTGCTATCGCTAGAATGCCTGTTTTGGGTCCAAATATCGTCTCAAGTGGCTTATGGCCTGAGAGCAGCGTAAAATTGCGTGCGTAAACGTAGTAATGAAACTTCTTGACACCAAACACCAGAGCTAATCCCTCTTTCTCTAGTTGGCTATAACCGTGTTCAGCCTTTGGCAGTGTGCGTGAAGCATACGATATTGGATGAACTTACCCATGTGAAATGTGTGACAGAACCGCACCTATTCCATAGGCGGAAGCATCACACTTGCCAACTGGGGTTGTAGCAAGTCAAAATAGGCTTTGACGTTAGCAGTTTCTTTACATGTACTAACGCACTTTGACCAGCGGCATTCCATTCCCAAGCTTCCGTCTTGCGTAAGAGCTTGTTCAGGGGAAACAGTATAGATGACAGATTCGGAACAAACTTTCCATAGTAATTTATGAGCCCTAGCAGCGACTGCAGTTGCTGCTTATCTTTCGGAGACGGTGCATTCGTGATTGCGACCAACTTATTATCTGTCGGCCGAACACCATATTTCGTGATCACATGACCCAAGTATTGCAGTTCATCGCGAAAGAAATCGCACTTGGAAAGCTTTAGGCGCATTCTGCGTTCTGATAGCCGTTTCAGCACTGCTTCGAGGTTAGACAAATGTTAGGCTTCCGTGCGGCCCGTGATCAGTATGTCATCGAGATAACATGTCACGCTGTTGGTCTTTCCGCGCGTTATCCATAATACGCTGAAATATTGCCGGAGCCGACGAAGTGCCAAACGGTAGGTGGTTGACCAAAAATACACCTTTGTGCGATTTCAGCGCGAGATATTGCTTGGACTCGTCATCCATTTCGACCTGCTGGTATGTTCTACTTAGGTCTATCTTCGAAAAATGCTTTCCACCTGCAAGTACGGCAAATAGCTCGTCCGCTTTTGGTAGAGGATACCTTTAAATGTCGAGTATTGGGTTTAGCGTGACTTTGTAGTCATCGCAGTCTGACTGAACCGTCGCGTTTGACCACTGGCACGACAGGCGTAGCATATGGGCTTGTTGTAATGGGTGTAATTATCCCTAGCTCTTGTAGCTTGGTTAATTCGTGTTCGACAGCCTCATCCTTGAAGGAGAGAGTAGCCTTTTCACGTTTTACTGTGCCGAGTTCGTCCTTGAACAGGTCTTGATAGCGGCTTAGCAAGGACTCGAGCTCAGGCGATTTCTCGGAGCTACTGGTCTTCCCCAGCTGCATGTGGTGAAGACCTTGGATTTGCGTCCAATCCAGCTGGAGGTGCTGCAGCCAATTGCGCCCCAGTAGCGGCTGGCCATCCTGGCGTGTAATGGCAGGCGCTGGCTCTGTGCGTTGCACTGGACTGCCACAAATGCTACTCCGCAGGCCTTCACACGTTCATTCGTGTAGGTTCTTAGGGTAAGGCTTGTCCTGCGAAATTGAGCACTTGGAAAAAGCGAACGGAACTGTGAGACAGGCATAACTGATACAGCGGCTCCTGTATCGAGTTACATGTTCGCTGGTAGGTCGTTAATGGTAACTTCGACCATGATCGGTTTTGCTCTTGCTTCTGCAGCGGCTTTCACGCTTTGCAAGTTGCTGCGTGGCAGTGCCAGGGTACGAACAAGTCGCTTATGTTTGCCTGGCGATTCTTTAAACCGCCTGCTCCGACAAGCACGCTCGATGTGGCCCTTTTTGTTGCATTGAAAGCATTTGGCATTCATATACCGACAAGAGTTTGCTGCGTGTTTCAATGACCCGCAGCGATAACATGAGGCAGAAGTTTGTTCAGTGCTGTTAACTTTGTGCACGTCATATTCTGTCGGTGGCGTTGAGCGCGTAGCCGACGCACCTTGAATAGCCGCTTCGATAGCTATTGCACGATCGACTGCCGTTTGAAACTTAAGCTGATTGTCTTCTGCAAATAAGTTGCGTTGAATGTCAGCACGAAGCAGTCCACAGACAAATCTGTCCCTTAAGACTTGATCGAGACAAGTGCCGAACTCGCAAGTTTGTGCGAGCCACCGCAGCTCTGCGGCATACTGAGCAGTACTCTCCTGCGTTAATTGCGAGCGGCGATGAAATTTGGCTCTTTCTCCAATAATGGACAGTTTTGGGACAAAGTGGCTGCGCAGTAGCTCTAGAAGTTGCTCAAAAGACTTCTTAGTGGGAATCTCCGGAGAATCTCCAACGACTTCAATAATGCGTATGTCTTCGGTCCTACCATGCTTATCCACGTATCAGCCTGCTGCTCAACCGGGACCTTGTGAGCCCGTAGAAATGCTTGGAGCCGTTCCTCGTAACTAGTGCAATCGGCGGAAGATTCATCGAATCGTTCTGCATGCCCCAGTTGCGACGAAATGGCTGCGTTGACTTGTTGTCTTCTCGTGACCGTCTACCAGGGTCCAGGCTTTCTACCAGGATCCCATCCTCGTCGCCAAGACTATGTCGTGTTCCGGGGCTTCCGTGAACGAAGAAGCAGACTGTACTTGAAACATGCTTTATTGCATGGCAGCAACTTCAAGTGGCAGAATGACAGACAATGAATACAAGGACAAAATGCACACTTAGCCTTGCGGCCAGCGATTATATACACATAGTGGGCGAGGGTGATGTGATCGCGATATGGGCCGCGTGTCAGCAAGCGAACGCTATCACGCTATCACGCAAGTACACGTGTACAGATATGCGACAATAAGTATAATGCCTAAATGTTTTGCTGAAAAACACATTTCTCTTACGTTATGTTACGCAACGACCCATAGATGAGCACAGCAATGCAAGAAAGAGCTGCATACAGTTACACATATCACCAAACGAAAGGGAAAGTTGATTGCCATAATATATGGCTGTCACTTGAGAAAAACCAGATGAAAGCAGCCTCGAAATAACTGAGATGGGGTTCAAGGCAGCTCAGCAACAGGTTCCCCTGCCTTAAGCCATGGGCTGCCATGTACATAAACTTGAGAGCATTGACAAAAAAAAAAAAAATTCGAGGACGCTTAAGCTTCGCTTTTCAGAGTGGAACGCGATAGCACTCAAAGATCCCTGACTGCTTTGCACGCTTTCCGACAACTGCAGCTTAAGCAACCGTAATGGCTACCGGGAAACACTGGCGGCGAACGCTATGCACGAAGGCAAGCTTTCTGGTAGAAACGCGGCCTCTTGCGTGGGGCGATCCCGGAGATATTGCAAAGCCGTTCCAAAGGAATTGCATAATTTTCAGGTTTTCGTTTTTGTTTCGTGCTTTTAATATTTCAGTCTGAGCAGATTTAACATAAAAGGCATGCGCTGTGGGTGTTTTCTTTAATGACATTTGTTTGTGGATTGTCATTCTCAAAATTCCGAGGAATAGCTTTGCCAGGAATGCAAGACAAGGTGTGAGCAACTTTATTGATAGAATGGTGTGGCAATGTAACCCGCATATACCGCACGTCATATAAGAAGGCGTGGCATCTATATAGGGAGCCTACATGCAACGCCGTTTAAAACGGCATTGCATGTAGGCTCCCTATATACATCTACCGAAATATATTCGGTTGGCCTGCGTGGTTGGGGATGATTTTCTCCGCCACCCGCCGACATCGCACGCCGACGCCGGCTCGGCGATGCCGACAGCCCGGTGCATAGTGAGTATGACGACTTATTTGTTATCACCAAAGCTGCCGGTGGTTGTCCCAAGTTTGTCATCACCGTAAGCATTGATGGTCAAATTGTATCCATGGGAGTAGATTCGGGAGCCATCCAACTCTATCAGAAGCCACAAAGTACTTCGAAAACTGAAAGTTACAAAGAGCATCACATTGGAAGAGCCTTATGCGCAACTGGTAACCTGGACAATGGAAGAGCTATACGTAACTGGGAAAGCTGTGGTGCCAGTCACTTTCAATGGGCAGAATATCGAACTGCCAGTATTAGTAGCTAGAAATGGCAGCAACACACTGCTAGGTCGGGATTGGTTCAGATTACTGAGGATTGAGCTAACTGGCTTTCACAACGTAAGCAAGAATCCAGAAGCTGTTACAGCAAGATTTCCTGAAGTGTTTGGCGACCTATTTCCGCGTGCTGCCTTTCCACCGGTTCACATTGCACTCAAGCGAGATGAACAGCCAAAATCTTCAAGTGTCCCAGCGTTCCTTTCGTACTAAAAGACGATGTCATTGCGTAATTGGACAAGCGGGAACTCCAGGGAATTCTGGAACCAACGCAATACTCAGAGTTTACTACTCCTGTTGTGGGCGAAACTGTGGCGACTACAGAAGCACGGTCAATCAAACGGTAAGGAGCAACGTTGATAGATGACCCACAAGCCAAGACCTGTTTGCGAAATTAGGAAATGGTTGCATTTTTTGAAGGATCGACTTAAAGCAAACATACCAACAACATTTGGTTAATGATGCCACAGTGGACCTTCTGACTATAAACATAGTCGACGGACTTTACAAGGTTTGTCGGTACCCTATGGTATTTCATTTGCAGCTGGTTTGTTTCAAAGAAGAATTGGCACAGTTATTAAAGGAGAATCGCTGGTGGCCCTGTACCTGGATGAAAGTTTCGTGGCGAGCGAAACTCCTGCAGAGCATCACTGCATGCTCACAAAAGTCCTCAGATGACTGTCAAGGATTTGACACCGTGAGTAAGCCACCACATGCAAGTTATTAAGGAAAGCCTGAAGGATTTGCGACACAGTGTCGACTAAAACGGCTTCAACCCGTCGAAGACGAAAGTCGATGCCACCTATCAAGTCCATGCTCAAAAAATAAATAAAAAAAACCAAGCTGGACCACCAAGCCTTTTTGGGTAAGCTGAACTTTTGCATTCGTTTTTGAAGGGTCGCTCAGAAGTCGCGGCAGTTTTGTGCCGGTTACTTGACAACAGCACCGCACGGGAATAGATCGAAGAGTGCCATCGAGCTTTCGCAAGCTTAAAGCAGCTACTAACGTCACAATCACTGCTAGTGCAGTTTAACCAGAGCGCATCCTTAGTACTATCATGCGATGCATAACCATGCAGTTGGCGTCGGAGCAGTATTAGCGCGCCGGGACAGTGATGGCAAAGAGCAACCCTTGATGTATGCGCCAAAAACACTCACAAAGATGGAATGAAATTGCGGTCAAATAGATCGCGAGGCACTGGCCATTGTCTCTGGCGTTCGTCATTTTCACCGGTGCTCGTCTGGAAGAAAATTTGCCGTTCTAACTGATGACAAACCGTTGTTTAGTATATTGCTGCAGCAGGAACAGGTTCCAGCCATACTCTCATCAGGCATGACCAATTGGGCATTGCTTTTCTCTGCTTATAACTACGATCTGGATTACCGCAAGTCAGGAGATCATGGAATAGCGGGCTCTTCCAGCAGGCTTCCAGTGACAGCCAGGGGGAAACACGCCGAGGTTGCTGACGACATTCTTCGGCTGGAAGCAATCCCGGCCGCGGCGGCCGCATTTCGATGGAGGCGAAATGCGAAAACGGCCGTGTGCTTGCGTTGTAGTTCACGTTAACGAACACCAGGTGGTCGAAATTAATCCGGAGCCGTCCACTATGGCGTGCTTCATAAACATAGCTGGTTGCGGCACGTAAAACCCCAGAATCAATCAATCAATCGGCTGGAAGCAGTTGAGTAACCCCCAGTCACCGCTCAACAGTCGCCAACGTGCGCCATGGAAGACCCCGCACTGGTGCAATTGATGACTTGGGTTATCGAGGGTGCGCCACACCAGAAGGTATCCCCGGAGCATTCGGCCTACGAGCTGAGGTGAAATGAACTGTCGGTTCATCGCGGTTGCCTGCTACGAGGCAACGTAGTTTTGCTACCGGGACACTTTCGGAGGCAAGTACTGGTCATTATGCACGCGAATAATCCAGGAGTAACGGCTATGAAAGCACTTGCAAGGTTCGTATGTCTGGAGGCCCAAAATCGATGCACACGTCGAGGATTTTGTGCGTCGATTCAAGCCCTGTCAAGAAGAGAGGAAAAGTGATGTGAAGGCACGTATGCATTTCCGGACCAAGCCCTACCTTAGAGCAGGATTCATCTCGATTTTGCTAGGGGCCCCTGTAAAGAAATGGTGTTTATTATCATTATATGCCCCATTACCCGAAAATTCGGTGGCGGCAGCGTGACCGAGCGATGTTACCAAAAATGACCGATGGCGCAAAGAGTGAAAACACGTCAAAATGCTCGGATTGACGTCAAATTTGTCAGGGAAGTTCCTGTAAACAAAGTAAATTAATGGATTTCAGAAGACAATGTGGTACATTTCGATCTGGGTGGGAATCGAACCCGGGTTTCCCGGGCGCGCGACGAGAATGCTTCCCCGATGTCACGGCGGCTTCGCGGTTCTGACTGAATAAAGGTGTGCCTAGTGCGTGCGTCATTGTACACGCCAGGTCACAGCCATCTGGCTGACTAAAGGTGCGGCCTAGTGCATGCGTCATTGGGCACGTGGCGGCGCAGCCAATTGGGAGGAGGTGGCGTCACGTAATGAGTGTATAAAATAAAAAGAAAAATTTGCTCAAATGGACTATAATGATTTCGCATCCCCACACGTAAGCAGTCTTAAGTGATCCTGCCGAATTTTTTTCTTTTCGTCGATGCGCTTTTCAATTGGCCCGAGGTCGAGATAATGTCGTCTCCCCAGTCGTCAGCAGTTATGGGAAAGTTGCGCAAAATTCCTGCGCCGTATGAACTTCCAGACTTGGTCGTGTCAAATAACAGCACTGCTTTTGAAGTAAAGAAATGCAAGCTTTCTTAGAGTTAAACGTGCTTAAAGATATGCACACTGCGCCGTATCATCAAGCAACGGTAGAGGAGCTGTAGAGCCGAGTGCACGGTTCGGTAACTAAAGTGTTCACTTAAGAAGCATAGCCAGGGAGCGGTGGCGTGCAAGGTGCCTTGTCGTTTCTTCAAGCAGCTCTCCACGCCACATTCCGAGATGAGGACGGCATCCGCAGGGTTCATGTTTGGAAGGAACTTCAGTTCCGCGCTTTCGCGACTTCATCCGGACTTACACTACCCGCACTGCAGCCAGAAGCCACCGTCATATCAATTCGAGTGTGGCGATTCTGTTTACACACGAACGTTTTACGTAGGTTTCAAGTGATTGACCGCTCTCGTCCTGTGGCGTCTAGGCCACGTCATGTATGAAGTGTAGCTGGCAGACGGAACTGTGCACAGACGTCATAGAGATCATGTCCGGAGAGCATGGCAGCCAGAACTAGCCTGATCCAGTGAAACCAGCTCGTTCTTCAAGCTGAATCATCTCCTAGACACCCAGCTTGCCACCCCCGAATGAGTCGCCACCCCTGCGTGGGCTACACGACAGCGTCGAATTGAATTGACTAAGGGGAAAAGGGTGTGATAACCTGTGTTGTGCTAAGCCCGATCTCTTTTCTGATAGTGCGTCACCACCGGTGCATCAGTCATTAACCGTGCCGTGAGCAACGGCACCACTCTACATAATCTATCGGTCTTCGAGCAGTAGTGGATTTAGCCCACATAAAACATGACAGTAATTGCCAAAGCAACCTGATGCCAAATAATATGATAGTGAACTAGCCCACTATCGCTACCACATAACGTAGAGGAAGGTGTGGATATCCTTGGGGAAGCACAAATGACATCCCGCTCCTAACCGAGTAGGTGAAATTACCTCAGTTAGCGACAAAGAATTGTTTGATGAAGAACTAGAAAAAAAATGCATGCCAAGAAGATGGTGGCTTCTCGAAAGAAGTGCGCTAGGCCACCGATTACACCGTCATGGCCAGAGAGACATCGCTCTAGTACACAATTTCTTGTCTGTTGAGAGTGATTGCCAATGTACTATTTGTGTTCAAAGCGCAATAGAAAAAGACAAAGCAATCTCAGAACGCGCGAAGTTCAAACGGACAAAGACTCGGTCTTACAACCTTTATAGAGACAAGTAAACGCAAATGTGTACAGAGAAGCATAAGATGAAATCAAGTAGGAAACTGCCGAGATGCCAAGGACCAATTAACAATAGGTCATAACGTTGAAGGAACATTGGTGAAATGACGCTGTAGATGACACTTTTTTCAGAAGGAGAAGCACAGCCCGAAGGAGGGGCTCATTGCCACTGGCCTGGTTTTGTTGCATATACAGGAAGTTGGCGAGATTTAGAATGAGTCACACACGATCAACATTAATTGAAAAACACCAATCAACGGCCATATTGCAATGTCCACAAAAGAGTGGTTGCCCCAAGAACTATAGTATCAATTTGTGTGTCGGCAGAAAAGGACTTCCCCACAACGTGGCAAATATTAGTGAGATAAATAGTTTACAACACTGTCGCATGTCATATCATTTCTAGCTTTACTTTATGTGTGGCCTTGTGTAGGCATGCTGTTAGTCTCGCGCATCTTTATTATAGCGAAAGCTGTATATGGATAGGCGAAACGAAAAACCGTTCGCCACTTGTTTTGACAAACGTCTCCATTGGCTGCGCCGTCAGTTACGTCGTTCTTCTACGTCGCACCCAAGCGCCCACGCCATTGGCAGCGCCGTTAGTGACGTCGTTCTCTGCGTCGTACCTGCTCTGCCCGCAACGCCGCCTCCTCGGCTCGCCGTTGTCGCATGCGTTCGAATGTCGAAGTTAGCTCGGTGTCCTGGTTAGCAGCATCCGCCCGCCATTGGCACTTGCGTTCCACTAAAAACACAAACATGTAACCAGTAATTGAGAAACGCTTCAATACAGCGTCGGGATTAACCCACTGCTAAACACCGGGGCCGCACGTTTCAGCTTCGCTGGTTAACAATCTGTACGGAGTGATTGGGCGGTGTTTTTTTATTATTGAGAGTGCTCGTTTAAATTTTGTGTTCGGAACAGTGAATATATAGAGTTTTGAAACGAACAGTGATTGCAAAAAGTTTTGTACGCTATGATTGCTACTGAGTTAATTCCCGTGAAGTGTTTTCTCCAAAACCTTTCCTGTGATGGGGCCTATTGTGATGAGGTGGACTTTCGCATGTTGCGTTAGCGCCAAGCCGATGCCACGAACTGGCCGCGTGTCACCACTGTGCCCACGGGAGCTAACCTTGCACGTGGTAGCGCACACCCTCGAATGTGACAGCACGTGGTGGCCGATATCACACGTGCCGTAGAGAAGGAGAATAGTCCGCGTGGACAGAGGCAGACGGAGCTGAGAAGAGGAGCAGCGAAGACGCGTTGGCTTGGTCGGGGTGTGTACACTTGGAAGGCCAACATTTGTGGGAGGGACCATGTCGAGCGCCGACGCTCGAGAAGACTTCCAAGCGACACCTCGCCCGCTTCCACCATCCATTAGACGCACTACTGTCTGCGAGAGCCAGCCTGCCGTCTATACCCGAACAAGCCTTCAAGTGACGGCGCCTCGTGGACTTCGTGGAGCACCAAATCGTGAGCGTGCTGTGCCCATGCAAATTCTGTGTGGCGACGCGTCGAACTGCTTTCGCATGTTCAATGCTGTCGTTCAATATATGTTTGTGTGCTGTGCCTGTCACCGTTTCTCCCTTGCTGCCCTCGGAGGCGCCTTTGACTCCCACCATTAGGCCTGCTCCCGGAACGTTATTTTAACCATCTTGGTTAAGGAACGAACACCAACTAGTACTTTACTATTTCTATGGCACAGCTTCTAGGCCAATCCTGTATTCAGGATATGTGCCGTTGTAGCGGATCATCATTCATCACCAGCCTATATTTATGCCCACTGTAGGACGAAGGCTTCTCCCTGTGATCCCCAATTACCCCTGTCTTGCGCTAGCTGATTCCAACTTGCGCCTGCAAATTTTCTAACTTCATCAGCCCACCTAGTTTTCTGCCGTCCTCGACTGCGTTTCCCTTCTCTTGGTATCCATTCTGTAACCCTAATGGTCCACCGGTTATCCATCCTACGCATTAAATGGCTTGCCCAGCTCCATTTTTTCCTCTTAATGTCAACTAGAGTGTCCGCTATCCCCGTTTGTTCTCTGATCCACACCACTCTCTTGCTGTCTCTTAACATTAGGCCTAACATTATTCGTTCCATCGCTCTTTGTGCGGACCTTAACTAGTTCTCTAGCTTCTTTGTTAAGCTCCAAGTTTCTGCCCCTTATGTTAGCACCGGTAGAATGCAATGATTGTGCACTTTTCTTTTCAACGACAGTGGTAAGCTCCCAGTCAGGATTTGGCAATGCCTGCCATATGCACTTCAACTCAATTTTATTCTTCTGTAAGTTTCATTCTCATGATCAGGGTCCCCTGTGAGTAATTGACCCAGATAAACGTACTCCTTTGCCGACTCCATCATCATTACCTACTTCCATTTTTGTTCTACCGCCCGCTTCTTGGTCAATGTCGTCTTGTGGGTATGTGCCAATGTTTGGAATCAGCATCGAAATGGGCCATTCAGCTGGCCACGCGCTTGGCGCCTGCCGTTAGGCGTTAGTGTTAACGTTTTCTGCGCGCAGTTGCTCTGCATAAAGCCATGGAGCAAGAGCAAGGCGCCACCGCAACTACCAGTGCCCCAAGGGAAGCTGCACTTTCTGCGTCCACCGAACGGCGTGTTGGGAAAACAACGATCACCGGTGGAGGGGGACGCTTGACCCGCCCACCCAGCTCCGAGCATCACTGCGAAGATGGAAAGAAGCGCCACGAGAAAGCGCAGGCATCGGACATTGACCTGTCACAGCTACAGCAGCAGCTTACTGGCCTGCGTGGGTAAGCTGTCGGTGACGGGTATCGCCACCTATCCTTGCCCAAGAACGGAGGGCTGCCTCAGTGACGTATCGGGTAGGGGTCGCCTGTGGCCTCGTAGATACTGGGGAATCCTTTCTGTGCAACAGTGTCAGCGGCTGTAGTTTCATTCGAGACTCTTTTGTCTCTCCTGTGTTTGTGCCGCATCGGTAGTTCGCAAGTGAGATGCTAAAACTTCAACGCACTTGCCAGAGCAAAAGTAATGTCTTGGTCTGATGATACCTGCTATTGAAATGTGTCCACCTATTCACATAAATCATAAACGCACCCTAATTATTGACGTAGACCCGAAAAGTGCTAAAGTGTTGTTCCGTGAGCCCTAGCTTGTTAGAAACATGTGTATGCAATTGATGTGGACTGTAAGACGCAGCAACTTGATATTTTTACACAATTAGGGTGCGGAGTGAAAAAGTGAATCTTCGCGAGGACTGACCACAAAGGTGTGTATTGCCCAATGCGCTGTTCTGACGAGTTCATGATGGCCGTTAAAATCTATCAGGCAGCACTAACTTCTCGCGGTATTCCCCGACTGATGTTAACGGCCATAATGGACGTATCAGAACAGTCCTCTTATAGTCCTTTTCCACGAAGTTGAGAACCCCTTTCCTGCCGCGAAAATTTGCTTGGTTTTACATTTCCTGGCGCCGGAAAGCCATAGAGTCTGCAGTCCAACCGACACGAGAAAGTACTTGCTGCAACAACGATGGAGTGGCTCAAGGACAAGCGAACGACCCAACAAGGTCTTCACAGGCGTCTGCAAAACGAAGCACGCCATATTATAGTATCAAATTAGTTCAACGCGCCGGCGCTCTGAGTGCTGCATGGCCAGGCTGAAAAACTTCAATGACGTAATCTGGGTGCACAACGAAGAGATGGAGGTACAGACTAAGTCCCTGTCGTTGGCTAGGAACACAACACCAGAGCTAAGCTGTGTTTGATGTGTCATCTTATACAGTTGTTAGGTTCCGACCTCGGTTACTTTGTCCCGACCGTGCCATAAATAATTGAAATAGCGCAGCTGCTGAGAAGTGGCGCTAGTTAGTCTCCTAACTTCCTTCCCTCGCAATACCCTCGGTACATTCTAGGGCTAGGATATTTGAATTCTTGCCGTTAATCGGGAAGCCAATCTGGCGGAACAGCTCCAGTCCTCAGCGAACGCGTACCGAGAATTTTATTCAGCGATGCTTCAGCTTCTGGTACGAACTCGGGACCTGAAGGCCAGCCTTCGCACTTCTAGGCTTCCAAAGCTCGACTCGATCGACTCCACTGGAAGCGTACAGCATCGCCACCCTGTCTGGGATATGACCAAGTGTGCCGTCCACAAAATTTAAACTGAAAGCACTGCATATTAATCTTTTTGACTAGTCCGGCGGCCAAACCATATAAGGAATACAAGCATCGTATCCTGGTGCCATCGAAATTCTGACCAATCGCTTCGGCAACGCAAGAATCATGAAATGGAAATACATGGCGCATCTAGAAATCCTCAGACCAACATCGCGTTGTGGCCCACCTCCTGGACACCGTGTCAATCAACGTGAGAGGTGTCAAGGCGATTGGATGATCGGAGCTTTCATACTTTTCCGGGTTCGCCAAGTTTTGACGAAGGTGATTCCCAGTGACATCGCTGTGGAACACTACAAATGACCCTGACCGCACTACAGCTTAAGCACTGTTCTCGCGTTCCAGCGGGATCGTCACTCGTGTAACGACAGAGCCTTCAGCCAAAGGCGACGACGAATGTGGCCGCCGTGGCCGGGAGCCATAAGACGATCCATAAGCGTTGTCTTTAGCAGTGCGTGTTCAGTTGTGGAAGGCTACTGCCATCTTCCTCTCGTGCCGGACGCTCTCCCACAACCTCCTCACGGGGAAAGGAGGCGGCAGGAGATGAGGGCCGTCCTTTCCGAGTGCTCCAACGTGAACATTTAAACACCACAACACAAAGCTCTGGTGCGACCGCACGTGCGTGTTAGTGAACTTATATTGACCCACAACGCTGTTCACGGTCCCCTCAAGAGTACGCACTCTTTGCCACGGCCGCGCTCCATCCAAGGAGCGTTAAATTAAGAAATATACTGGCATTTTGACCCGAAGGCCGAAGCACGGGCAACAATGGGAAGGCTTAGCATTTCGCTCCAACTCGTTGGGAGGTGTTCTAACTACACGAGGGTCTGACTACCGCGGACACGTCACACGCGGGCGCCCCAAAATTTCTGGCACCCTCAAATGCGTTAATATACGTTGTGTTGGGTCTGCTTTTCATCGCACAGGCACCACTACGCCGCCAGTAAAGAACCGCGCCACATCACTTTCAGGTTCGATCACTGGTATTTGTCTTGCACTTGTAATATTTAATACACTCGGAAGACTTAAGATAAAGTTCAGGCGCTCAGATTGTTTTGTTTAATGACATTTGTTGGCCGGCTGCAATTCTCAAAAATTCTGAGTAATAATTCAGTCACGAATGCAAGACTTTCTTTGAACGGCTTTGGCAGTTGAATAATATAACTTTTACCTTGCATATACAGCACGTGTGCCCGTATAGCACAGATTAGAACATCACCTAACAGCATCACTTCTACGCAGATGGCGAAAATGGGCCTGGAGGGTCCGTATGAATTAGTCACCATAAAACTTCGAGGCCGCTTCAGCTTCACCTTTAGGAGTGGAACGCGATAGCGTAATGTTCTGGCGGCGAACGCTATGCACGAAGGCGAGCTTTTGGCAGAAACGCGGCCTCTTGCGTGAGTCGATCACGGAGGTAGTGCATAGCCGCGTCAAAACAACATCATCATTGAATCTTGAGGTTTCTGTTACTGTGTCGCACTTTTAAGATTTCATTCTGAGGAGATGTAAAGGACAGCTGAAGCACTTTTCAAAAAAAGTAAAGGTGTCAACGAATTCTTATGGTTTTTCACCCCCTGAATACGAAAATCGTAGTCTAACATGCCAGAAGTCACTGCTAGTTGCGTTAATTTAGCAAAAACAAGCCGCAGCGTCTGCCGGAGACCCCCCGGGCTCTGATGGCAAAGACGATCCTGATGTCATTTTAGGTATCGGCGAGGAGCGCGATTCGAATAGAGCACTCACGTGACCCCTGTATCGACGTCATCCTCGCGCCCGGTCTTTCGCCGCTACGCTCGGCGCACGAAGGGGGCGGAGCTTAACGAAAATTTAAACCGCGATTTCGGCGTTGCCACGCGCATAACCAAGAAAATAACTGTAGGAGTTGAATTATACTGTGTCAGCCTTCCAAACACTCGTAAATATTCCAATTTTAAAACCACTTCAACTTTCCTTTTAGCTGTCGGTGTTTTGTTTCAGGACATTTGTTTGTGGGCTGTCATGTCCGAAATTCCGAGGAATTACTCTGTCAAGAATGAGCGAGAAGAAAGGGAACCGAGGGGCCCGATTTTGATTATACATATCATAAGAAGCCAACAAACAACGACGTTGGTACCGTTGTTTGTTGACTACTTATGATACGATCCGTCAAGAATATAAGACAAGGTATGAGCAACTTTAGTGGTAGAACGGTGGGGCAATATAACCCGCATATATGGCATGTTATATAGCGAGGCGCGGCATATACATGCACCTAAATATAAACGGAAATTTTCGCTCACGGACAATTGCGCTGACGCCGACACCGGATTTCCTATGGCACGGGGCCCTTAATGCTATCGCGTTAAAATTCTGGAGTAGAGCAGCACCAGCAAATTTTTATTCGCATAGATAAAGCCAGTTTTTGCTTCTACTCGACCCTTGAGAGCGTGCCGCGCTAGTTGGAGCGCCGTCACCGGTGATTTGGTATAGCTCTTATAGTCTAATTAAATAGAAGGTTGTCGGTTCATGCTGCAATACTACCATTGGCTGACTAATCATATCATGATCTCCCATACAATTTTACAAGACGTTGAAGGTCCACCCTAGCACCAGGGGCAAAAATAGTCCATAGACCTGCATCTATATGGCACAATTGACCGTGTTTAAGCCGCAGGAAGCGAGGAGGAAACCCTTCGCTTCCGCCATATGCTAAGGTAATCAATTTCTCTAGTAAGATGGCGGTGACCAGCTTGACCTTCAGGCATCATCTCCACTCCCGAATATTGAACACGACATTGTTTTATGTCGGGGTCGACCATCAACTTCCTGTAATGCATGTGTCGTCGGCGCGAACGCGTAAAATATGCTCTCTCTTGACAGGGATGGCGCCGCCATCTAAGAGCGGTGAAGCTATGGTACTGCATCGTGACACTAACGAGCGCTGACACTGAGCGCTTCAGTAGACTCAGCATCGGAGGCTTCAAAGCGGTGTAGCCTGGAGTAGGCGTTGTAGGCGTTTTGCTGATGTGACGACGCAGTTTCCGCGCATGGTTTGTCTTTCGCGTCCTATTAGCCTGTGACGCCTCGTCGCCTACGGAGTGCAGGTTCAATGCGCATCAGCGGTGCTTACACGCCGCCTACTGCTTCGCTTGCGATGGCACCAACTAAGAAAACTACGGCGCTAACCGGCGCAAAAAGGCAATGACGTCGACGGGCGAATCTCGCTTTGGTCCGGCGAGAAAGACACCAGCGTGAAGCAGAAGGACTTCGCGCGGTCGCGGCGCACGCTGCCAACTGTGCCACTCGCATTCGCGGAGCCGGGCGCGTCGCAACTCAACTGGTTGCCCACGACACTAGCGAGACGGACCGAAGTGTTCGCATCTTCGCCGAAGCGACTCGGTAGCAGGACGCCGCTCGCCAACAGGATGCCGGGCGCCAAGCAAACCTGCAACACGGTCGCCGACCCGCAAATCGTGCGCCTTTCGATGCAGCGGACCGGAAGTTCACGAATGAAACGTGCCACAGCCTCTGTGAATGCACGTTTCACATTCGTGTTCGACCGATTCCTATGAAAGAGGGATAAACCACATTTTCCCTAGAACGCTTTCGCTCGAACCAAGGAGTATTTTTAAAATATCAGCTTTTTCGATAGAACGCAGTAGCAAGGCTTTTTTTATTGCGAAAGCAATTATACAGACACTTCAACCGGATTTCTGCCGTCGCCGTCGCCGTGAGGTTCCCTATAGATACAATCTGCGCCGCGCGCCGTATGCCCGAGCGGAAGCGTGCGGGGACGCGCGCTATCACGGAGAGCGAACGCACTAAATCTCCCACGCGCAAGCAAGGAAGCCGGAAGCCAGCGCCGGAGGGAGCGGGGGGGGGGGGGGGGGTGGCGCACTTCTCCTCTGCCAACAACCGCGCTCGTCTCGACCGCACGGTCTCTTATCTCCCCACGGCTCTGACCTTTATGCGCCGTGCATTCGCCGCTCAGTTTCCGTTGAAGCGAAAGACCGCACGTACCTTCGCCGCTGCGGCGTATATATGCGCTTGCTGCCAGCGTTTTGACAGTCGTTGTCTGCAGTCATTCAGTGTGATCTATTCACGTTTGCTTGTGCGCGCTCACACCACGCTTGTTCATTCAGTTAGTAATAGTCGGGCCACATTTTCCAACGCACGCTACACATGCAATGCTGCCCGGATCGGCAGTGCAGCGCTACAGGTGTGTCCCTTCGCACGCGCTGCCCACGGGAAGCGCTTTTCATCAACACCACCGTTTCACACGCGCCTTCTCGTGGTCATCGAGTCTCTCTTCATGTCGGTCTACTTACGCCGCAGCACACCTGCTTACTTAATCAGCTCATGTTTACTACAATTCATATTGCTACCAAAGCCGCTCACCTTACTTCGTATGACATTGCTGTGTTGCTATCGCATTCATTGCTTCGCCCTTAGGGCGAAACTGTGACATTTTTGATGGCCGTTGAAGTCGGTAATAAGTGCCGCTTGCTTCCTCGCATGCTAGTGACAGCTGCAATCCTCGCGAGCTGTTTGCTTCTACGCTTCTGCATTTTGCTCCCCCAACGGCTAGGAAATCTCAATCGCCTGCTATTACAGTTGTCAGTAAGCGCCTCCTGTGTTGCTTTGTTGCAAAGAGGTGTATACTGATAGTGTGCCATGTTCTTCGATCGCCTCCTGGCGGCGTTTGTGAACGTGCAATAACGCGACAGTCGTGTCGGTTGAATGAATTTGCACGAAAGCTTTTCCTATTGCGAGGAAGTATTCTGTGTATTTTCATTATCCACCACGTCGGGCTTGCGCCTCGGCGTCACAGAACGTAACAGATAACGCTCTGTTTTCCGATAAACATTCATGCTCATCAGCGCTGTCTCTCTCCCGTCGCAGCGTGTGGCAAGCGGCGTCGGGTACAACGCTGCCGACGTCACGGTCTTCGGACAAGATACAGTCGTCTCATCGTCCGGTGAGTTGCAACGGTGGCGCATTCTCTACGGTTTGGCACATTGTGCCATGGAGTTTGCTGTCACCGTCTGAAGTGAACAGTTTCAGCCTACACTCCAAAAAGAGTCAGAAATCACCCTTGACGATCATGTGTCATGCAAAGCATTTCTAAAAAGCTATAGACGACGCGAATTTGTGGGCAAGCGTTTAGAGCGCAGCTCCTGGGTAAAGCGTCGGCGTAACCGCGCGAACGCGCGACTGCCACTGCTAGCGCGTTCGCATGTCGCATTAGGAAGTATCGTAATCGTCGGATATTTTACAGCGTAGTTGTTAAGGGCTAGGGTCCCCCAGGATTGTGTCCACGTGTAGAAAAAAAAAACTATCATCGGCATTATCTCGAGCGTCGTCATCTTTGTGAGCGCACGGCCCCTCCTCCCTTCCAGCCGGCTGAGCCCCCGCTATCTCTCTTCTCTTGCGCCAGTCGACCTTCTTTTATGCCACGCTCCCCCTCCCTGAGTAGAGTTGGGCCTGGCTGCGAGGCTAGCGCGGCAAGCCTGCTGGAAGCTGCGCCTGACTAGAGTTGAGCCCTGCTGGGAGGCTAGGCTGGCGGTGCTCCTTCTTTGCTGTTGATGATGATTTAATGGCCTCCCCTTTTAAACGTGGCGGTGACAAATATTCACCAAGCCTGCGTGATTTAATCAGGTAGGCTATACATGTTTCTTATGTAGCATTTTTGTATACATTTCATTAATCATGTTTTCTTTTTCCTCAATATCTACCTTGTACGTCTACCTACGACTAAGAGATCGTCCCTCCGCCTCGGCGCCACCTCGTAGAGTCGTATGAAAACGGTGGGTTGGAGGCGTTTTCAAACTTAGGATTGTAAAAAAGTGTGCGTTATACCGGCGTTCTCGCCGGATCTTAAGTTTGTTTCTTCGTAGGTCACCGTGGCGACCACTTGAGTGCGCGGTCAGACCGATAATAGATACGCATAGATAATAGATAATAGATAATAGACGGTACGGTGATCGCAACTGCGTAGGTTCCCCCTGCAACGCCTGCGAAAGACATCCAAACGTTCATGATAGACATGTTCGGTAGGGTGATGCCCAACGACGATACGCCCAATCTCATTGTGGGGGCAATATTCACTACAGCAGACCCACCATAGTCACAGCTTCGCTGGCTTCTATCCTCGCAGTAGTGGAAGGTTTCAGTTTTTTTTATTATTTCCCGAGTGCCATTATATTTGCTTTGATGCTATCGACCATTATGGATAGTAGCGGTCTATGACTACTGAAGTACGAGACGTACTTACAAGAGGCTAGATCGACGACACGGCCAAATCGCGTAATAAGAACTCGGTTCGCGGTGTTTAGGGTGACGCCAAACACTGTCCTCTATGCATGGGGGGGACCACTTAGCTGGCCGGGTTCGAGAGGTCCACGCTGAAATCCCCCATGACGAGAAAGGGAGTTCCCCCTCTCTCGAGAAGTGCAGTTCCGTCACGTGCGGCCTCCTAAAACTCCCATGAACGAGAGAGTCCTTCGTGTACGTTCGCCTCTCTCGGCGTCTAGCGCGCGTGTGAGCTCTCCATATCCCGAGCGGCACCGTATATATATATATATATATATATATATATATATATATATATATATATATATATATATATATATATATATTTTTTTTTTTCTGGCGCGCGCATCCCATGCTGTCGCTCACCTCGCGGAATAGGCCCACTGGCCCCCACATTTTCGGCAACAAAATCGCCGTGGCCCTGACCGCGACCGTGCTCTGACCTTGGCTCCAGCTAGGCAAAAGAAAAAAAAAACGATTGGAATTCGAAACAGTTTTCACGCTCTGGTAACATTCTTTGTCCCGCTGCAAAATAATCGTCCTTGCTTCAATGCGGCCTACCCGAGGTACTTCCAGGCAACGAACGGCATGCGCGTTATCAGCGTGACCAAGCATTCTTGACAGGAAAGAAGCAAGTTCTGAGTATCTAACAAAAAAAAAAAAAACGAAAGCAAAATGAATGATGTTACGGGCCTGGGTTTGGTAAACTTTCAACGGCGCGTCTGCTTGGAGCTCGAACTAGGTCGACCATCGGAGAGGATCCAGCAGGGAAGACGAGGTGACGTAAAAACAAATAACACAAGTTTAATACATGGTTACGGGTGAGCGGTGTGTTCCAAGGAAAGCATACAAGAAACGTTCCTTGTGCATGCACCTGCACGCTAGGGCAAAACAAAAGTGTTCTCCACGTGACTGCTTGCTGGCTTTCTTATACACTCCACCATCCGGGGCACTCTTCCCCTCTCCTGCCCCCACTGCAGGGCAGGACAAACCAGACGAAGTAGTGAGGGTGCGTGACCGTAGTGGGGTGAGCGTCCCCAGCTGGGGTGGTGTGGTCGCAAGGGGCGGCACGGCAGGTTTCGGCTCTGACGTATTTCTGACCCTCGCGACGGACACGACTCTTCATGTTGACGAGCGAGACCGTTAGGCACGCCGTTTCCCATGCGTTTGCCCGTGGTCCGGGCATGGCCGCTCTAAGTGAATCGTAACGGACTGAACGTGGCCCGGGCATGGCCGCTCTTTTCCGCGGTTGTCCAATGAAATGTGTTCATGTTTGCCTGTGCGGGCGTGACACCATGCTTGTTAATTTAGTTAGTATGTCTATGTTTACTAGTGTACGCGGCCGATAAAACTGCTATGCTTGCTTCGTATTGCTATCCACAAATTTGCTATCGTAATCGATGCTTCCCCTTATGGGCGAAAATGGAGACTTTTTTTAATATACTTCGTAGCGGCCACGTGCGCGAGCGCTTTTTGTTCGACCTACATCAGCTTTTGGAAGCGCTTCCTAATCGCCACCAATCGCTTGACGTAGACAGATTGGACTTCTTAGTGACTGCGGGGTGTATGTGGTTGGTAGACTGTGGATGTCAGCACCGCTTTGTCTGGTCGCCTTTTTAATAAACCTTGGCAGCTTCAGTGACACGCCCGCGCTTGCACCACATCGGCGCACGTTAGAAAGCCACGAAGGACGAATTGCAGGCGTGCATTTGCAAGGCTAGATCCGTCAATTCTATTCGCCTCTTCCACTTCTCCGAGCAAAAGGCAGAGAGAGAGAGAGAGAGTGACAGTGAAGTGGAAGAGTCGCTATTTTCTGCAACCCCTTAGAGAGCACGGCTCAGCGCCTTTGGGAGGGGGATATAAAGAGGACAGAAGAGAGAAGGTCGTTGCGGTCAGAGGATGCACGGCTACTGCGACTGCAGACAGACGCCACATTTACAAAAACAGCCCTGCGTCGTCCAGAAACTGAAGAAGGTGCTTGAAGACGAAGTTATGGTGCCGGCCGGGAAGCATATATTAAAAATCGAGAAGGCACAAAAATTGCCCTAGGTTGAACGCGATTGGCTAAAACGCCGCCGGCGGCGCTCGACACCCGTTGCACCCGCTGCGATAGTACGCCGCGCCACCTAACGCCTTTTACGCTAACATAACTTTACCTAACCTAACCTATCGCAGGCGACACACAAAGGCAATAATCCTCCTCACGGCGTGACATCACAGCGTCGCCGGCGGCGGTTCAGCCAATCGCGGTTTCTAAGGTTCCTTCTAGATATTCAATATACGCTGCCGGGAAACAGCTAGAACCAGGCGTTGAATCAACGTGGAAGAGAAGCCGTGTCGGTAACTTCTCTTTGTCGTTTCTCTTTGGCATAGCAGCACCGCGATACAGCTTCATAATGTCGGACTCCATGTCAGCTATTAGAAGTTACTCAACGAACCGGCTGGCAAGGTTACGCTTATCTGGATGCCGGCCCACTCTGGGAATGGCGGGAACGAAATGGCCCACCGTGCTGCCAGAGAATTAATTAACCGGGCGGTGGAGGCATGTCCGCTACCAGGTGGAACGACACCCATTAACAGCTACAATGAAATTGTCACTGCTTACAGGGAGGACGGGCGGATATATCAACCACCGGATGCTTCCGTTAGTAGAATGCAAGCCACGGATCTCCACAGGGCGCCAACAGGAACTGTTATGTCCCCCAGAATTCTGTCTTATATATCCAAAGGCGACTATAATTCAAAATGTAAATATTGCGACACAGATCGAGCCGATCAGCATCATATTCTATGGGGTTGCAGGACTAATCCTGCCCCAAGAAATCTCCTGCGGCAAGCTCCCTCATAGGAGGCGTGGGGCTCCATGCTATAGAATCTACTAACCCTCAAACCTAAGCCGGGCAGGCGGACCGGGTGGCGAAGGTCGCGGCCAGCTGGACGCCACCCTAGCCCCCTCCGCCTGATCGCGGCTCCCCTCTCCCCTCGTCTTCAAAAAGTTTGTGTCCTCGTACTTCCTCTCTCTTTGACGCAGCATCTTTTCTTAAGCGTTATGAATCAACTCGCCCAACAACAACTTTTATTGGGAAGCCATCCCATTGGAGGATGCGAGGCAGGACCGAAGTAAGTGCTCAGTTGTCTAGGTCTCGCCGTACACTGATCAGGCTGGAGATGGAGCCGGGATCCCACTGTATCTCCAGGATGTCGTTCAGGAGCAGCCGTTCCGGGGGTGGAGCGCGAGACGCACATCCTGCCTTTTGTGGCCGTGGTCAAGGAAGTATTTTGGGGAGAGATCCTGAAATAAATATTTATTAATGGGTAATATGAAAATGCATGTTAGCTTCTGCAGATATAAGGGAAATAACAAAGGACTTTAGTAAATAGATATAAGAAAATGCAGAGAAATTGCAAACGTTGTTTTGGCTGAAACCGAACTTTTCTTTCTGTTTATTTATTTATTTATTTATTACAAATACTTTAAGAGCCCGAGTGCATTACAGAAATGAGTGGTTAATACATATGCAAGTGTGCAATAATATGATTTATTAAAATACAAGTTAACCAAATAAGTAATCTTGAATGGCACTTCTGAAGTTAGTGCCGATAATGGAAGCGATGAAGGCAGGAAGGTGGTTCCATTCTGCGCTGGTCATAGGAATAAAAGAATCATTATATAGGTTGGATTGACAAAATGGCACACGAACCTTTAACTAGTGGTACACACGCAATGTAATGTGCATCGGTTGAAGAAAAGGTAGCTTTTTAACACTTTATTTTGATGATAAATTTTGTGAAAGAGGCATAGACGAAGACATTTACGACGTAAAGACAGATCGGGCAGGTTTAGTGTGTTCTTCATTGTGGATACAAAAGCGTAGCGGGAATAATTTGGCAGAATAAACAGTGCTGCGCGATTCTGAACTGATTCGAGGGTAGTGGTTAGAATGGATTGAATGGGATCCCAGATGCTAGATGCATATTCTAGATATAGACGGACTAAAGTTTTATACAGAATTAGTTTTGAGTGAGTGAAACAACTTTATTGAGACCAGCCGATTGAGGCCTGGGCCTAGGCCACTCCAGGGGCGGTAGAGAGACCCTGTCTGCCGGCCGCCTCTTGAGCTCGCTGGATGGCCCATAGTTGATCTTGCAGGATCTGAGCTGATCAGCGCGGCTTTCCACTGCGCCCCAAGCTGTTCTGGGGAGACTGCATATTCATCCTGAACATGTGCGCAATCCTATAGAATGTGTGCTAGGGTGGCGTGTTCTGTCCTACTTAAGTTGCATAGGAAGATGGCGCTTTGGAAAGGTTACGGCGCAGGAAGCCAAGAGCAGGGGTTTATCCAGAATTTCGACTTTGGGAGGGGGGGGGGAGTGTTACCAGAATGCGGGTATGGTAGGAGGGGGGGGGGGGGACGGGAAGATGTTCAAGGGGATAGCGCTCTGTTTACGATGTTGTTTTATTTCATTAAGGCTTAACTCTTGTCTTCAACAAATGGTGCCAGAAAAGCTGCTAATAAGCAGAAGTACACCAATTCACCTTTTAAGCTAGCATATTAAACCACATCTTACAAGGGAGTTCGTCCTTGTTGGTGCATGTAGAGCTGATGTTGTTGCGCAAGAAATACTGCAACGAAGGTGGAGACAGGCGGGCACGAACGAGCGCTGTACAGAAGGCCGAAATGTGTGCCTAGTTTTTCGGGATTTTAAATTCATTACTATATTTAAACACCCATGGCATTCTGTCACCACGTTTCAACATTGCAAGAACGTAAGGGTGTGTTTTCAATTGACTGCACGAAGTTTATCCTTTTTTTTCTATGCAGAACAACGTAAAGCAATTTCTTAATCTACAAGTCTTATTGAAAAGCAAAGTGCAGACGTTTTCAAAACTAAGTACAGCATCACTTTGCTCGAGCAAAAAGATACCAAGGACAATAGGCACGGAGGAGCCATATACTTTAAACAATACAATGAAAATATAACAACCAAGAACAAAAAAAAAAGGCAGGCAGATCCCACGCCCTCTGGGAATTGATGTTATGCGAAGCAGTGTGCGGGGAGGAGCCTACCAAGTTAACGAAACGATCATGAAAGCACCAAGACGTAGGCGGCTGTTTCATGACCTACATGACACGCATGTCATGACCTATCATTTATGTTCGTCGTATACTCTCGTGATACGATGCCAATTTTATTACATACCAAATTAACGAAACGACCATGAGAGCACCAAGACGTAATGGAATATATATATATATAAATATATATATATATATATATATAGATAGATAGATAGATAGATAGATAGATAGATAGATAGATACTCTCAAAGGGGTATATGATCGCCAAGAAATGATTCGAATTTTAAAAGTATATCTGCGGATCATGTCCGCTACAATCCGGTACATACAATATCCAAAGAAACTATCGGCCAACCGTGGCTGCCACATTCACAAAATAATAATTAAAAAGAAAATCGGGGACTACACAAACTACACATTGCACCATGTCACCCAGCATCTGTCTACAATACCCGGCTTGGTTTCTTGGTTCCCATCATATAGGTTTGGTTTGTTTGGTGCATATATGGTATAGCACAACCCACTACGGGGAATTGGCCATGAATCGGGCGACAGTGGGTACAAAAGGGAGGAATACTTTAATAGGATTTTTCTGATATAAGAATGAGACATGAAATGAATTCTAATCGTTAATATCAATTTTCATGGGATAGTATCCTAAAATTTGAAGTTCGTATTTTGTTTTCATGTAGGCTTGGTCCACAAACTGCAAATATTTATCCTTTTCTCCGTCTGTTGCGTTCCTAATATTGGGGATACTTGGAGCTTCGGTAGAAATTTTAATCAGCGCATCGACAGGGGCCGGCGTTAAGTGACATCTATCTGATGTTAAGAGCCTGCTCAAGGTGGAAAAGCTTCTTTTAACGGCAGCGATTCCTACGGGAAGAAGCGGTATCTTCATTGCAGCTGATGACAAAGTGGAGGACATTTTTCTTCTCTCGACCTCGCACGCAAGCATTAGCAGTGCTTGCTGAGGAGCCAGCTCTCTAAGATACCATCTGTAAATTCTACTCATTCCCCAGTCTATAGTCGTTCGGGCTTAACGATAACGAGAGCAATGTGCCGCATTGTAAATTTTAGGACTAAGCACAGGTGTAGTGCTTGTACTGTACGTGTTGTGCATACCAGTACGTTGACTTAAAAATGGAAAAACAAAGACCAAACGTGAATCTCGCATCTCATTTACGCGCAAGCGTTTACCGCGAGTTCAAGGATTCTCCGCTCCCTGCAGATTGCAGTGTAGCAATGTCATGTGCGCGCTGAACATCAAAATTAAAGCCTCAAAATTAAAGCCACGTGGCGTCCACATCCGCAAAGAATAAATATTTCTTAAAGCGAGAACCACAGTGCACGTGTTCAGCGTAATTGTTTTTCCAGGATGAGTGCCTGTCTGAAAGAGGGGAGGGGGGGGGGGTTGGTGCGGAATAATTTTGGGGGGCTGTCTAGATCCTCCTGGGGCAGTGTTGGTGGGGGGGGGGGTGTTAAGGGGTGTTTATAAATCCCTATAGAAGAGTGCGGTTGGCATCACGGGTGACGTAATCAACGTGCATGTTCCAGAGTAGGTCGTTAGTAATATTAATGCCAAGGTATTTGTAGGAGTTAACGAAATTCAAGGGGGCTCCTTTAACGTAATAAGTGAAGTTGGTACTATGAAGGCGCCGGGTTGTTCTCATGGTTTTATATTTATTAACGTTTACTTGCATAAGCCATTTGTCACACCGTAGAGATAATTTGGCGAGATCTTTTGGATATTTAGTGAATCAGATGAGTTAGTTATTTTGTGGTAAATTACGCAGTCGTCTGCAAAAAGCTTAATTGATAAAAACAATACTGTCAGGAAGATCATTAATATATACAAGAAACAGCAAAGTGTCCAGTACAGACCCCTGTGGTAAGCCCGACGTAACAGAAGAATAATCGTTAGCAGTCACATATTGAGTTCGGTTTGAAAGAAGGCCTTTAATTCACTTAAATACGCTAGTGTCATTATGCCCTGTTTTTGAGGCGACCCGCAGCAAGAGTTCGTGTCTGCCTGCGTATCAGAAGCCTGACTCACAACCTTTGTATTCGACTTTTTGACAGTGGAATAATGTCACCGACGCGCTCAACACCACCATGGCTGTTGCAACACATTGAATGTGACACATCTTTTCTTTATGATATCCCGGCACGCTCCCGAGTCATTAATACGCAGTCCCTTCCTATAGAATTGCAAGAAAAATACCCCTGCCCTGAATTTTATATGGACGCTTCTAAATCTCCTGAGAAAATGTCCTTTGTCGCTGTTGGGTCATCTTTTGAGTTATCAGGGGTTCTCTATTTACAAATTAGTATTTTTACAGGTGAAGCCTTTGCAATAATGTCGACTGTGAAATACACCAGAAAAAAAAAGGCTCAGCAGAGCTGTAATATATACAGACTCTCTAAGTATGGCAAAAACAGTGAACTCCTTGAAACACAAGAACCCTGTACTGAATGAACTATACTCTGAGCTCTGCGTGGCATATTTATCCAACCACCACGTAACATTATGTTGGGTGCCAGGACATTCATGCATTGAAGACAACGTGCTCGCTGAGCTTAATGCAACCTCCGTCCGCCCTGGAGCCGCCGGAAGCAACGTAGCAGTGTCAGTGCTCGATCTAAAACGTTTCCTGCATACGACGTTGAAAGAATACTGGAATCTAGAGTGGGATAAAGAAACCCAAAAGAAACTGCACTTGGTAAAGCCCCAATAGGTGACTGGGTCAGTGGAAACAAAGCGAGGCAAACTGATGTGGCATTTACCCGACTGAAAGTAGGACACACATTTGGGACGCACTCCTACCTTCTTACAGGAAATGAACCCCCCACCTGCAGCAGGTGTGGGGAATTGCTCACTGTAGCACATGTCCTAATAGAATGCAAGCACTTAGATTAGAGGTTTGCAGAAATAAATATTTACCTAAAACTTATAACGAGTGTATTCCACTGCATCCTGCGCTATTCGTTGGAAGAGAACCACTCTTTAAAAGAAGAACAGTGATGGCATTCTTCAGTGAAGTCGGCACATTGAAAATTATATCTTCGCAGGGCTACCAACTAATTGTCACATGTTTGCAGCCCTTACTTTTACATGGAAGAGAGGGATTGCTATCACCTCAGCAATGTCGCTGGTCTCACTGCAGCTGCTTCAGTAGTTGTAGGACTATTGTTGAGGCCAAGCGATGTATAGATTATAGAATCCACTTTATTCCAACACACAAGTTGGGGGCCCCCCAGGCAAAAAGCTGTCTCAGACAGCTTGACGGGTCCTGGGGGCCTACAGAGGCCCCCAGGACCCGTCAGCCGCCAGCCTTTCATAAATAGACAATTCAGATTATCGCATGATGATTCACAGGCACTGTTCTGATCTTGTTTATCTCCGACCACTGTCAACTCTTAAACATTTAACGCTTCACTGTGTGCATGCTCATACTTTTATTGTATAGTTTTTACGCATTTTCAGGTAATTTTAGGTCAATTTACAGTCATGCTCCATACACCATCTTACATAGCACCACCTCACTGCATTAATAAAGTTGTTCTGGTGTTCTTTGGCCACAATTGGCCCTTGCGCCATTAAACACCACATATCATCCTCATCAGTGTCAATATTAACTTTACTAAGCTTGAAAAGGAGTAAGTTATGAGGTACTGAGTCAATTCCTTTGCGAAATCGAGAAAAAGGCAGTCTATATCGATACCGAGGTAAGCAGCTAAAAATAGATTAGTAAACGTGAGTAGTTGGTTCTCAATTGAAAGCATTTTCCTAAGTACATGCTGAGAGTTATTAAAGAAAGAATTGTTCTCCAAAAATTCAATTAGCTGCGAATGTATGATGTGTTCTATGATTTTGCATGGGATGTTTGTTAGTGAGATCGGACGATAGTTATCTGCTGAATGAGCATTACCTGATTTCAACATACGGACCACCTTCCCCACCTTCCAGTCGCTGGGCAATATGGAACACTGTATAGATTGTCCAAAAAGTTTTCAGAGAATGATTGTTGAGTACACTCGAGTTATTTTTAAGATCTTTGAGTTGAGTACGTCAGCGCCAGTGGAAAAGGAGATCTACAGATTGCCAATGAGCTTGGTAACGCCTACCCAATCTATAGCAATGGGATCCATAGGAGGAAAGTTATGGTCAGGTACACGTGGTAATAATGCAGGAGCAGCTGTACTGGAGAACAAAACAAATGCGTTGGTAAAGACTGTGCAAGACTGGTTAAGCGGAAGGATAGATGAGTCATGTTGTTCAACCGCTGACAATGCTCCAAAATTTCCGAGGCTTAGTTTAAAGTACCGACGGCAGCGTGTTGTTAAGAAAAGAATCTTTTGCGCACTGAATAGGTCCTTATGAACTCGCTGATATGCTCCGCAGTGATCAGCATATTTAGTTCGCTTTGCACGTCGGAACATTCTTTCCTTTTTTATTTGATAGGCGCTTTATAAAAGATTGAACCATGGTGACCAGGGATTATAGATGATGTTCTTTTTTGGAACATATCGTTCAACCAGATATAGAACGTTTTCTTTATACATGGTCCAGTTTTCTCCTACGGAATGTTTGCCGAAGTTGCTGATATAGCCTTCTGTAAATAATTCTAACTCAGCTATTATTGAACATGTATCAGCTGAGTTGTAGTTGCGTATTTTATATTTTTTGCGTATTTCTGTGTCGTGTTTTTAAAGTAAAGTGAATCAATGGATGACCACTTAATCCTGGGAGGTAAGTTAACTCAGAAACAAACTCTGGAATGGTAGTAAATAGTAAGTCAAGAATACTGGAAGATGTTGCGGTTGTACGAGTCAGCTCATGAACGAGTTGAGTAAGGTAAAAGTCAGCACAAAGACTAAGGAATTGCATACATTCAGAGGAAACATTTTTTACGGTAGAGGAATTGTTGCTCCATAGTGTTGTATCTAATAAAAGGACAAAGCACGGTGACGTCACGGCTTTCGTTCCGCAACTTGTGTGTGTATATATTGCCAAGCAAGATGCTGGGTTATCAGATTAAACTGTTCGCCACGAAACGTGTCACAGCAGCCTTCTTGTTCCCGAGCTACAACACATAGTATTGTAGGAAAGTTGAACTCACCTAAAATAAACAGAGTGGAATTGGGAAATCTAATTATAAAGCTATTAAGGACATCATAACGATCGTTACGAAAAGAAGATGAGGCAGCTGGAGGACGGTAGAATGCACATAAAATAAGTTCACGATTTGCAATACATACATTTACAAAAACAAGTTTCAAAGACGATACGATTGGAACAGCCGAGAACGCGAACATGTCGCTAACAGCAATAAGTACACCGCCCCCAGAACGAACGTCACGATCGCAGCAGTGTACATTGTAATTGCTCTCACACTGGAATACTTCGGAGCTCTTTATCTTAGCAGAGAGCGAGGTCTCAGTTATCACAAATATATCAGCAGTGCAAGAATGCTATGGCTGATGATAACGCGACACATTTGCTAAGAACGCTTCGTGCATTTCTAAAGAGCAGCGATACAACGTTTGCATCTTTCTTAATGGCTATGATGAACTTGAAGTTGCGGCAGCATTGCCCCGGGCGTGCGTGTCAGCAACAGGTTCTATTTCGCGCATTGAGTCAGTAGCTGCGCAGTAAGCATCTGTTTTATTATTTATGAGTTTGTAACATCGCAGTAAACCTGACTGGCCCTTCGACGTGCAAAGTTCAATCAACTTCTTACGCGATTGATGGGTTGATCTACAAATATCTTCACCGACAGTAGTTATGCCAGAGATTTTAACGCGATCGCGTTTAGGGCCCCGTGTCGCAGAAAATACGGCGTCGGCAACCGGCGTGTGATCGCGGGTGGCGGAGAAAATCATCCAACCACATCAACCGCGCAGGTCCTCCACGTGGTGCAAGGTTGTGGTGAACAAAAATTGAATTTCTCACAGTGAAATCCGCCAGAAAAATGGCAAAGTACGACTTTACCACTCGGCGTCGGATTCGCCATCGAATTGTTTACCAAACGGCGTCGGATTGTAATTTGAATGTACGAGAAAACCTAATTCTGCTACGAGGAAACTCATACATTTCTACCAGACCTGCGCGCGTCGGGGCAATAGCAAACAATTAATAAAATAATAAAAAAGGTGCTAGGGCCTTGACATTTTAATATAAGTCCACTTATATTGCCACTGGAAAAGCGTCTTTCTAGCAAGGCATTTCAGTTTAAAAGTGAAGCCGACATTAAGGGGATCGGTGTAAGGTTGGTCTTTGTAAGCTGGCTTTCCCACGCTCAGTGATGCAGTGAATTAATTTTACTTCCTTGGGAAAAGATAATGTCCTTTAGCTTCGTTGAAGAGAATTTTTCAATAATAGGGCAGGTTTTGCTGGCCTTAAAACTGCCTATTCTGTGTGCTCTAGAAATGCCCCTTTCAGATAATTGCAAGTTAAGCACTCTTGAGAGCAAATCACGCACAGAGCGTTCTGACTGAGCCCATGTTTCAGCTGAATTGTCGGGGATGCCGTAAAACAAAAGGTTGTCACGCGTGGAACTGTCTTCCAAGTCGTCCAGGCGGGATTAAGGTATTAAGACGTTCTGTCTTTGGGCTAACTCTCATACTATGGTGGAGATTTCAGTTTCAGATCTATTGCATTCAATATTTTCAACGATTACCTCAAGAGCAGTCAACCGATTCGTCACGTCGCAAACTTTGTGCGCCAGCACTTCTTGGTTAACTTTCAGTTCATGGAAGGCATCCATTAATTCCTTGTGGCGTGTATCAACTTTTTCAGAGAGGGCTGCAATGGCAGCTAGCACATCACTATGGGTAGGCCCGGGATTCATTTCAATGTCACGGCAGACCAGCAGTTGTTTCGTAACAAGTACACATTCACATATCGTTATGAACAAAACACTTGGGCACGGGAGAAGCCGTAGGCTAGCATTACTCGTACGCCTGAAATAACGCGTTAAGCTATTACTAACCTGCACATAGTAGAAGAAGGGATTCGTGAGCGACGACTGCATGGCTGCCGCTCTCCCGTGCCCACTGAAGATAGGTAGTCGAGGTCCGTTTCTTACACTTTCGTAGGTCAGCGCTGTCGATGATGACGCCCTTTCGTGGTCAGTTATGAAGAAGATGGTTCTGCGCATGTCCGTGTCGTGTAGGCAAGAACAGCCGATCGTCGGTTCCGTTGCCAACAGCTCAATCAGGTAGTGGTGGTGCCAACATCGCTGCTGACAGCTCAGGAGACCATGGAAGTCATGGTAAAAGGAGCACGACAAACTACACATAGTAGGAAAAGGGATTCGTGAGCGACGACTGCATGGCTGCCGCTCTCCCGTGCCCAAAGTTTGCCCTGTTGCATAAAACGTGTCATGCATGCAAGTGACATGTTGAAACCGAGTTCCGCAGCTCCAAAAGAAAAAAGAAAACGGTGAAGCAGTCCACTTCAAGCGAAGCCTTCGGAAGGGTTCTTAACAAAAATGCTCTTTCGATAGTAAACTGGCGCCATGATAAAAAGAAATGTTCTGTGTTGATTATAATTGGATTTCTTTCCCTCTGCGGTGAAGATGAGTGACATCAACGAGCTACCGTTCGGAGATTTTAGACGGAGCCTACAGGCGACGACCAAGATGCATGCCCACCAGGCAATCTTCCGTGATGCTGCGTGTACAGCTGACGCTATAATCCTGGCTCGGAGCGACTCCACTGCAAAAGCATATGGCGTCCGTACATGTCCATGACAACTAAACACACAAATATGTAGCAGGGTCATGAAATAGTTTTTGGTGCACTTGAAACAGTGCTGCGCGATTCTGTACAGATTCGAGGGTAGCGATTAGAATGAATTGACTGGGATCCCAGATTCTAGATGCATATTCTAGATATAGACGGACTAAAGTGTTATACAGAATTAGTTTTGAATGAGTGAAACAACTTTATTGAGACCAGCCGATTGAGGCCTGGGCCTAGGCCGCTCCAGGGGCGGTAGAGAGACCCTGTCTGCCGGCCGCCTCTTGAGCTCGCTGGATGGCCCATAGTTGATCTTGCAGATCTGAGCTGATCAGCGCGGCTTTCCACTGCGCCCCAAGCTGTTCTGGGGAGACTGCATATTCATCCTGAACATGTGCGCAATCCTATAGAATGTGTGCTAGGGTGGCGTGTTCTGTCCTACTTAAGTTGCATAGGAAGATGGCGCTTTGGAAAGGTTACGGCGCAGGAAGCCAAGAGCAGGGGTTTATCCAGAATTTCGACTTTGGGAGGGGGGGGGGGGGGGAAGATGTTCAAGGGGATAGCGCTCTGTTTACGATGTTGTTTTATTTAATTAAGGCTTAACTCTTCTCTTCAACAAATGGTGCCAGAAAAGCTGCTAATAAGCAGAAGTACACCAATTCACCTTTTAAGCACGCATATTAAACCACATCTTACAAGGGAGTTCGTCCTTGTTGGTGCATGTAGAGCTGATGTTGCGCAAGAAATACTGCAACGAAGGTGGAGACAGGCGGGCACGAACGAGCGCTGTACAGAAGGCCGAAATGTGTGCCTAGTTTTTCAGGGATTTTAAATTCAGTACTATATTTAAACACCCATGGCATTCGGTCACCACGTTTGAAAATTGCAAGAACATAAGGGACAATATTTAGTGTTTTCAATTGATTGCACGAACTTTATTCTTTTTTTTTCTATGCAGAACAAAGTAAAGCAAGTTCTTAATCTACAAGTCTTATTGAAAGAACAAAGTGCAGCCGTTTTCGAAACTAAGTACAGCATCACTTTGCACGAGAAAAAAGATACCAAGGACAATAGGCACGGAGAAGCCATATACTTTAAACAATACAATTAAAATATAACAACTAAGAATAAAAAAGGGCGGCAAATCCCACGCCCCGTGGGATTTGATGTCATGCGAAGCAGTGTGCGGGGAGCCTACCAAGTTAACGAAACGATCATGAAAGCACCAAGACGTAGGCGGCTGTTTCATGACCTCGATGACACGCATGTCATGACCTATCATTTATGTTCGTCGTATACTCTCGTGATACTATGCAAATTTTGGTACATACCAATTTAACGAAACGAACATGAGAGCACCAAAACGTAGGGGAATATATATATATATATATATATATATATATATATAGATATATAGATAGATAGATAGATAGATAGATAGATAGATAGACACACTCTCAAAGTGGTATATGATCGCCAAGAAATGATTCGCATTTAAAAAGTATATGTCCGCTACAATCCGGTACATACAATATCCAAAGAAACTACCGGCCAACCGTGGCTGCCACATTCACAAAAGAATAATTAAAAAGAAAAGCTGGGACGACACAAACTACACATTGCACCGTGTCATCCAGCATGTGTCTACAATACCCGGCTTGGTTTCTTGGTTCATATCAAATAGGTTTGGTTTGGTTTGGTGCATATATGTATAGCACAACCCACTACGGGGAATTGGCCATGAATCGGGCGACAGTGGGTACAAAAGGGAAGAATACTTAAATAGGATTTTTCTTATATAAGAATGAGATATGAAATCAATTCTAATCGTTAATATCAATTTTCATGGGATAGTATCCTAAAATTTGAAGTTCATATTTTGTTTTCACGTTGGCTTGGTCCACAAACTGCAAATATTTATCCTTTTCTCCGTCTGTTGCGTTCCTAATATTGGGGATACTTGGAGCTTCGGTAGAAATTTTAATCAGCGCATCGACAGGGGCCGGCGTTAAGTGACATCTATCTGATTTTAAGAGCCTGCTCAAGGTGGAAAAGCTTCTTCTAACGGCAGCGATTCCTACGGGAAGAAGCGGTATCTTCATTGCAGCTGATGACAAAGTGGAGGACATTTTTCTTCTCTCGACCTCGCACGCAAGCATTAGCAGTGCTTGCTGAGAAGCCAGCTCTCTAAGATACCATCTGTAAATTCTACTCATTCCCCAGTCTATAGTCGTTCGGGCTTAACGATAACGAGAGCAATGTGCCGCATTGTAAACTTCAGGACTAAGCACAGGTGTAGTGCTTGTACTGTACGTGTTGTGCATACCAGTACGTTGACTTAAAAATGGAAAAACAAAGACCAAACGTGAATCTCGCATCTCATTTACGCGCAAGCGTTTACCGCGACCTTCAAGGATTCTCCGCTCCCTGCAGATTGCAGTGTAGCACCGTCGTGTGCGCGCTGAACATCAAAATTAAAGCCTCAAAATTAAAGCCACGTGGCGTCCACATCCGCAAAGAATAAATATTTCTTAAAGCGAGAACCACAGTGCACGTGTTCAGCGTAATTGTTTTTCCAGGATGAGTGCCTGTCTGAAAGAGGGGAGGGGGGGGGGTTGGTGCGGAATAATTTTGGGGGGCTGTCTAGATCCTCCTGGGGCAGTGTTGGTGGGGGGGCGGGGGTGGGGGGTGTTAAGGGGGTGTTTATAAATCCCTGTACAAGAGTGCGGTTGACATCACGGGTGACGTAATCAACGTGCATGTTCCAGAGTAGGTCGTTAGTAATATTAATGCCAAGGTATTTGTAGGAGTTAACGAAATTCAAGGGGGCTCCTTTAACGTAATAAGTGAAGTTGGTACTATGAAGGCGCCGGGTTGTTCTCATGGTTTTATATTTATTAACGTTTACTTGCATAAGCCATTTGTCACACCGTAGAGATAATTTGGCGAGATCTTTTGGATATTTAGTGAATCAGATGAGTTAGTTATTTTGTGGTAAATTACGCAGTCGTCTGCAAAAAGCTTAATTGATAAAAACAATACTGTCAGGAAGATCATTAATATATACAAGAAACAGCAAAGTGTCCAGTACAGACCCCTGTGGTAAGCCCGACGTAACAGAAGAATAATCGTTAGCAGTCACATATTGAGTTCGGTTTGAAAGAAAGTCCTTTAATTCACTTAAATACGCTAGTGTCATTATGCCCTGTTTTTGAGGCGACCCGCAGCAAGAGTTCCTTTCTCCCTGCGTATCAGAAGCCTGACTCACAACCTTTGTATTCGACTTTTTGACAGTGGAATAATGTCACCGACGCGCTCAACACCACCATGGCTGTTGCAACACATTGAATGTGACACATCTTTTCTTTACGATATCCCGGCATGCTCCCGAGTCATTAATACGCAGTCCCTTCCTATAGAATTGCAAGGAAAATACCCCTGCCCTGAATTTTATATGGACGCTTCTAAATCTCCTGAGAAAATGTCCTTTGTCGCTGTTGGGTCATCTTTTGAGTTATCAGGGGTTCTCTATTTACAAATTAGTATTTTTACAGCTGAAGCCTTTGCAATAATGTGGACTGTGAAATACACCAGAAAAAGAAAAGGCTCAGCAGAGCTGTAATATATACAGACTCTCTAAGTATGGCAAAAACAGTGAAATCCTTGAAACACAAGAACCCTGTACTGAATGAACTTTACACTGAGCTTTGCATGGCATATTTATCCAACCACCACGTAACATTATGTTGGGTGCCAGGACATTCATGCATTGAAGGCAACGTGCTCGCTGACCTTAATGCAACCTCCGTCCGCCCTGGAGCCGCCGGAAGCAACGTAGCTGTGTCAGTGCTCGATCTAAAACGTTTCCTGCATACGACGTTGAAAGAATACTGGGATCTAGAGTGGGATAAAGAAACCCAAAAGAAACTGCACTTGGTAAAGCCCCAAATAGGTGACTGGGTCAGTGGAAACAAAGCGAGGCAAACTGATGTGGCATTTACCCGACTGAAAGTAGGACACACATTTGGGACGCACTCCTACCTTCTTACAGGAAATGAACCCCCCACCTGCAGCAGGTGTGGGGAATTGCTGACTGTAGCACATGTCCAAATAGATCAAGCACTTAGACTAGAGGTTTGCAGAAAGAACTATTTTCCTAAAACTTATAACGAGTGTATTCCACTGCATCCTGCGCTATTCGTTGGAAGAGAACCACTCTTTAAAAGAAGACCAGTGATGGCATTCTTCAGTGAAGTCGGCACATTGAAAATTATATCTTCGCAGGGCTACTAACTAATTATCACATGTTTGTAGCCCTCACTTTTACATGGAAGACAGGGATTGCTATCACCTCATCAATGTCGCTGGTCTCACTGCAGCTGCTTCAGGAGTTGTAGGACTATACTTGAGGCCAAGCGATGTCCGCCACCTTTTCATAAATAGACAATTCAGATTATTGCATGATGATTCACAGGCACTGTTCTCATCTTGTTTATCTCCGACCACTGTCAACTCTCAAACATTTAACGCTTCACTGTGTGCATGCTCACACTTTTATTGTATAGTTTTTACGCTTTTTGATGCAATTTTAGGCCCATTTACAGCCATGCTACATACACCATCTTACATAGCACCACCTCACCGCATTAATAAAGTTGTTCTGGTGCTCTTTGGCCACAATTTTCCCTTGCGCCATTAAACACCACATATCATCATCATCAGTGTCAATATTAAGTTTACTAAGCTTGAAAAGGAGTAAGTCATGAGGTACTGAGTCAAATGCCTTTGCGAAATCGAGAAAAAGGCAGTCTATATCGAAACCGAGGTCAGCAGCTAAAAATAGATTAGTAAACGTGAGTAGTTGGTTCTCACTTGAAAGCATTTTCATAAGTACATGCTGAGAGTTATTAAAGAACGAATTGTTCTCCGAAAATTCGATTAGCTGCGAATGTATGATGTGTTCTATGATTTTGCATGGGATGTTTGTCAGTGAGATCGGACGATAGTTATGTGCTGAATGAGCACTACCTGATTTGAAGATACGGACCACCTTCCCCACCTTCCAGTCGCTGGGCAATATGGAACACTTTAAAGATTGTTCAAAAAGTTTTCAGAAAATGATTGTTGAGTACACTCCAGTTATTTTTAAGATCTTTGAGTTGCGTACGTCAGCGCCAGTGGAAAAGGAGATCTACAGATTGTCAATGAGCTTGGTAACACCAACCCAATCTATAACAATGGGATCCATAGGAGGAATTTTTGGTCAGATAAACGTGGTAATAATGCAGGAGCAGCTGTACTGAAGAACGAAACAAATGCGTTGCTTAAGACTGTGCAAGACTGGCTAAGCGGAAGGATAGATGAGTCGTGTTGTTGAACTGCTGACAATGCTCCAAAATTTCCGAGGTTAGTTTAAAGTACCGACGGCAGGGTGTTGTTAAGAAAAGAATCTTTTGCGCACTGAATAGGTCCTTATGAACTCGCTGATATGCTCCGCAGTTATCAGTATATTTAGTTCGCTTTGCGCGTCGGAACATTTTCCTTTTTATTTGTAAGGCGCCTTAAAGAAGAGCTGAAGCATGGTGACCAGGGATTATACATCTTGTTTTTCAGAACATATCGTTCAACCAGATATAGAACGTTTTCTTTATACATGGTCCGGTTTTCGCCTACGGAATGTTTGCCGAAGCTGCTGATATAGCCTTCTGCAAATAATTCTAACTCAGCTATTATTGAACTTGTATGAGCTCAGTTGTAGTTCCGTATTATTTTATATTCTTTCGTATTTATGTGTCGTGTTTTTGAATTGAAGTAAAGTGCATCAGTGGATGACCACTTAATCCTGGGAGGTAAGTTAACTCAGAAACTAACTCTGGAATGGTAGTAAATAGGAAGTCATGAATACTGGAAGATGTTGTAGTTGTACGAGTCAGCTCATGAACGATTTGAGTAAGGTTCAAGTCAGCACAAAGATTAAGGAATTGCATACATTCAGAGGAAACATTTTTTACGGTAGAGGAATTGTTGCTCCATAGTATTGTAGGAAAGTTGAAGTCACCTAAAATAAACAGAGGCGAATTGGGAAATCTAATTATAAAGCTATTAAGGGCATCATAAAGATCGTTACGAAAAGAAGATGAGGCAGCTGGAGGACGGTAGAATGCACAGAAAATAAATTCACGATTTGCAGTAGATACATTTACAAAAACAAGTTCCAAGGACGATACGATTGGAACAGCCGAGAACTCGAACATGTCACTGACAGCAATAAGTACACCGCCCCCAGAACGAACGTCACGATCGCAGCAGTGTACATTGTAATTGCTCTCACACTGGAATACTTCGGAGCTCTGTATCTTAGCAGAGAGCGAGGTCTCAGTTATCGCAAATATATCAGCAGTGCAAGAATGTATGGCTGATGATAACGCGACACGATTTGCTAAGAACGCTTCGTGCATTTCTAAAGAGCAGCGATACAACGTTTGCATCTTTCTTAATGGCTATGATGAACTTGAAGTTGCGGCAGCATTGCCCCGAGCGTGCGTGTCAGCAACAGGCTCTATTTCGCGCATTGAGTCAGTAGCTGCGCAGTAAGCATCTGTTTTATTATTTATGAGTTTGTAACATCGCAGTAAACCTTACTGGCCCTTCGACGTGCAAAGTTCAATCAACTTCTTACGCGATTGATGGGTTGATCTACAAAATTCTTCACCGACAGTTATGCCAGAGATTTTAACGCGATCGCGTTTAGGGCCCCGTGTCGCAGAAAATACGGCGTCGGCAACCGGCGTGTGATCGCGGGTGGCGGAGAAAATCATCCAACCACATCAACCGCGCAGGTCCTCCACGTGGTGCAAGGTTGTGGTGAACAAAAATTGAATTTCTCACAGTGAAATCCGCCAGAAAAATGGCAAAGTACGACTTTACCACTCGGCGTCGGATCCGCCATCGAATTGTTTACCAAACGACGTCGGATTGTAATTTGAATGTACGAGAAAACCTAATTCTGCTACGAGGAAACTCATACATTTCTACCAGATCTGCGCACGTAGGGGCAATAGCAAACAATTAATAAAATAATAAAAAAGGTGCTAGGGCCTTGACATTTTAATATAAGTCCACTTATATTGCCACTGGAAAGCGTCTTTCTAGCAAGGCATTTCAGTTTAAAAGTGAAGCCGACTTTAAGGGAATCGGTGTAAGCTTGGTCTTTGTGAGCTGGCTTTCCCACGTTCAGTGTTGCAGTGAATTAATTTTACTTCCTTGGCAAAAGATCATGTCCTTTAGCTTCGTTGAAGAGAATTTTGCAATAATAGGGCGGGTTTTGCTGGCATTAAAGCTGCCTAGTCTGTGTGCTCTAGAAATATCGCTGTCGCATAATTGCAAGTTAAGCTGTCTTGAGAGCAAATCACGCACCGTGCGTTTTGACTGAGCCCATGTTTCAGCTGAATTGTCGGGGATGCCGTAAAACAAAAGGTTGTCACGCGTGGAACTGTCTTCCAAGTCGTCCAGGCGGGATTGTATTAAGACGTTCTGTCTTTGGGCTAACTCTCATACTATGGTCGAGATTTCAGTTTCAGATCTATTGCATTCAATATTTTCAACGATTACCTCAAGAGCAGTCAACCGATTCGTCACGTCGCAAACTTTGTGCGCCAGCGCTTCTTGCTTAACTTTCAGTTCGTGGAAGGCATCCATTAATTCCTTGTGGCGTGTATCAACTTTTTCAGAGAGGGCTGCAATGGCAGCTAGCACATCACAACAAGTACAAGTACAAGTACACATTCACATATCGTTATGAACAAAACACTTGGGCATGGAAGAAGCCGTAGGCTAGCATTACTCGTACGCTTGAAATAAAGCGTTAAGCTATTACTAACCTGCACGTAGTAGAAAAAGGGATTCGTGAGCGACGACTGCATGACTTCCGCTCTCCCGTGCCCACTGAAGATAGGTAGTCGAGGTCAGTTTCTTACACTTTCGTAGGTCAGCGCTGTCGATGATGACGCCCTTTCGTGGTCAGTTATGAAGAAGATGGTTCTGCGCATGTCCGTGTCGTGTAGGCCAGAACAGCCGATCGTCGGCTCCGATACCAACAGCTCCGGTAGTGGTGGTGCCGGCATCGCTGCTGACAGCTCAGCAGACCGAGGAAGTCATGGTACAGGCAGCACGACAAAGTACACATAGTAGAAAAAGGGATTCGTGAGCGACGACTGCATGGCAGCCTGTCTCCCGTGCCCAAAGTTTGCCCTGTTGCATAAAACGTGTCATGCATGCAAGTGATATGTTGAAACCGAGTTCGGTAGTTCCAAAAGAAAAAAGATAATGGTGACGCAGTCCACTTCAAGCGAAGCCTTCGGAAGGGTTCTTACAAAAATCATTCAAGGGACAGTGGAGTGGTAGTGCTACATGATGACCGTGAGAATGGAGTGGGTCACCTACTTTCGCTTCAGGCGGGAGCAAGAGCGACGGGACCGCGTGCGCACCGTGCCCCGCTGCTGTTGCGCCCCGACAGCAAGGAAAAGATGGCGTGCTACTACGGCGCCTTCGACTTGTAGGTGCTCGAGACGTGGAGGCAGGACAGGTTCCCCCGCGCACTGTGTTGACTGGCGCAGAAGAACCTGTCAACGCATTTCGCCTACCCTGGAAGTGCCCTGGAACTAACGACATTATCATAAGACGTCCTCGTAAAGCGATTGCCCCAAGAACGACCCTTGTTTCGTTCGTGGCGTTTGCGATACTAACGCTGAGATAACTTCGCACCATTTAGGTTTCTCTTGTCTCCAAGCAATCATATCGTTATCTGACGTGCGGGCACTGCTTTTCCTCACAGGAACACTAGGACAGGACAAGTAATAAGTGAACGTGGAGTATTAAATTCCAGTTCAGAAACCTGGCAGCACTTGTTTTGTGCCAAGAAAAGACTTAGTTTAAGAGATGCCTGTGCGTAAATGGAACGCATGCCTCTAGCGCAATTCAAATCGCCCGCCCCCGAGGGGGGAGTCGTGAGGTTGCATAGACCATCGTCGCCCTTTAGTAGTGTCGGTGATTAATACGGCGCCTGACCACTGGTGCTACGGTTTCTTGTGCAAAGCACAAAAGCGCGGTCAGAAACCGAGGCAAGGCAGAGCCGAAAGCGCGCGCCGAATCATCGCCATGGGCCTCGCTCTGTGCTACTCACAATTTGCGTGAATTTCAACACAAAAGAACGAGACGACGACGACGATGATCGGCCGACTAGTCTGCTGAGAGCCATTCTGTCACACTAGGCCAAACGACGGCGAGTCGTTGCAGTGGGACAGGATTTGGTGACGCAGACGCCGACAAAACCAGTGTACAGGTGGTCTTTCGGCCAACCTTCGTGAAATCTGCCGCAGAGCGAAAACATCGCATCGACAGTGTGATTGCCGCAACAGCTGCGCTTTCGTATGTACTTGATTGCGTTAAACAATAATGGAAACATACTTCCGCATTCGAAATGCAGAATCGTCAGCCCTTACCAGCTATAGCGTGTCGAGCTATAAGAGCCGGTGCCGATTTTGTTCAGTGGAGAGCCTAACTGCAGCCGAGGGGTTCGCGCACGCAAAACCACGACCTGCGAGCCTCAACTAACAGACCAGTCACGCTAGGCCGATACGACGTTGATTTTGGTTAGCGTTAGTGTACAGGATCCCTCTAGGAAGCACGTGCTTGGGCACCGACGGTGTACAGCCAAACTCGGCGCAACACTAGAGAAGCGTTGCAACGCCTTGGCCGAGCGTGCGCCGGTGGCGTTTCTCGTCTGGGCTCGCGGGGTCACTAAAACGAGCCTATACAGTAACAGTAATTTTGGTCTCTCGAGTTAATTGCACAAAAACTGCACGCATTAAATTTTGCCTCAACATACGGCAGCGAAGCCCATTGTGGAGGTCAACCCGGTTGTTTCGAACGGAGAGGGCGGCGGCGCTATACTTTCTCCTCTCTCATTTCTTTGCTGAATCACTGCATAAAATTTTGGGACATGCCCAAGTACTCTAGCGGCTCAAGAAGGAGCATCAGCAGAAAGCTATGCTCTAAGATAGTCGTATTGCAAATAAGACAGGTGTCGCATCACTTGCAGGCATGTTGTTTAAAGCGAGCCCCCATCCACGAACTGCATCTCAAGAATAGTATTTTTCAAACTAACTTTTACACTGCTTTGATTTCTTGCTAATAAAAAAAACATTTTGGAAGAATTTGATGTGAAAAGTATGGTCTTTATCTAAAGGCATTCATCACTTAGAAATTTTTTTCAAGAAGCTTTATTTCAGGTCAAAATTATGACTTCCTGCAGTTAGGGCAGGGAGACTGCAAACTGCTTGCTTGCGTGCTTCCTTGCTTACTTGTTTCTCTATTTCTTTTTTGCGGGTTTTCTAATGTTTCCCGCTCTTGCTGACACTGCTGCTGCTGTCTTTGTTTCCTTGTTTCAGTCTCTGTTTTCAATTTCGCTTTCTTTTTTTTTGTAGGTTCACTGCACATCTCGTAGAGCACCGGTTGTGTATCCCACGCATTAGATATAGCCTGCCCAACTGCATCATTTCCTCTTGATGCCACTAGAATATCGGTACCCCGTTAGCAGTACAATTCTAACCGCTGTCTGTCACTCGCTTAATGTTAAGCCTAACATTTTACGTTCCATCACCTCGTTGCGTGGTGTTTAACTTCTCAAGCTTCGTTGTTAACGTCCAAGCTTCTGTCCCATATGTTGCAATGATTCATGTGTTGTCTACTGTCATGAAATGTCATCGCTGCAGTATAACTGCTCGACCTTCGCGTCATCTAGTGCGTTCTAGCTGCTGGTTGCACTCCGCAATAATTCTAGTATGACGACATTGAAAATAACAAAAGCTGAACTAAACACACTTACGAAAAAAATTTAAATACAGCTGATCCAACGAATTGGAATTTATACACCGCGAAGCTTTGTGTAAGGGCATAAAAAAACGGTAGACGACCCTAATCTTTGACTTGTATGTCTCTTAGTGGCACTCGCACCTGGCGTTGGTGTTGTTTAGGTTAACTTTGCGTGTGTGTGAGTGTTTTGAAAGAACGCCACAGACACAGAGAGCCATCGTGTCGTCTTCTTCTTGTGGGTAGGCTGTGTTTGGCCCGGGGGCTTCCTCGTCGACCACCTCCATGGCGAACTGAACGCACGAACCGAACTCGGAGGAGCAAGCGAGCGAATGCATTTCCCCTGGCACAATATGAGGGCGAGGAGTTCGCAATGCGAGGAGGCGGGGCGTGGCCCCCTAGCGAGTGGCACACGAAGCGCACCTTACGCGCCCTTACGTGCTGACGTCAGAGCACGTAACGAGCCCGCGCGCGCAGCTGTTGCGAGCAAGCGAGCGAGCGAGCAGGTGTGCACCGGGAGAGGAGAAGCGAGAGAGGAGGGAGTGACGTCACATCCGCTCTGCTAGGCAAATGTTCAATCTATGCCAGGCAACAGTTTTCCATTAATTAACTGGTTAAATATCATCGTCTTCTTGTGTGGGTGACGTGATTAGTGACGTCAAAACTTCCGCTTTCTACTTCAGGCTGTCGAGGAACTTTGCCAAAGTCGGGCTCACGTGGCGGGTCTCTAAAGTCTATGATTCTGTGCTTTGGTGTACATTAATCAGTTATTTCTAATTAATTTTAATTATTCCAAGTAATTATTCTAACTTTTCTTCTCCTATGTCATTAAAGTTAATCTTATACGAAACGCTTATTAGAAGTAAAATGGAGTACGCCTCATCCATCTGGGACCCGCACCTTGAAACCCTTATTCAATCATTTGAACTAATCCAAAACAATGCTGCGCGTTTCATTTGTAGTAATTATAGTCGCACTTCAAGCCGTAACTTCCATGAAAAATTCCTTGCTACTTCCTATGCTGTCAGGCCGACGTAAGTGCCTTTCGCCTTGCTTTATTTCATAAACTATATTTCCACAATTCCTACCTGCGCGACAATCCCAATTATGTCATTTCCTACCTACATTTCCTCTCGCATTGATCATAGCCATAAGGCTGGAATAACTCGTTGACACACCAAAACCTGTCAGGAATAATTTATTTCCAGAACCTCTCAAGAATGGAACCACCTTCCCGACGCAGTTGTTGCAATCAAGGACAACTCAAAGTAACGTTCGGCCATATCTGACATCATCGCTCCCTGATACAATTAACTAATCAATTTTGCTGTGTTAACTAAACACTTTTGCTGCTTTGTTAGTTACTTATGTATGTTTTTTTTTCTTTTTTTACCCACTCCCCTCTGTAATACCTCGGTCTTGAAGGTACAATAAATAAAATAAAAATAAATAAAAACTAAACTTATGCTCTGATAACATATTTATAGTGAAACCCATTGATTTCGTACTGTAACTATTGTTTTTATTCTTTTTCTGACTTATTTTGAATTTCGTCCCCGGTCGTCTCAGGAGGTGAACCGAAAGTGCTGCACAAGAAACACGAGTGTCACTTGATGTTCGTGCCACACAAAAGTCGAAACAGGAGTACACGCGCTAACACAAACGCACACAAACGCGCGCGGGGGTGCATAGAAAAAAATGACGCAGTTTCACCCAAAAGGCGAAGCATCAATTGCGATAGCAAATTAGTAGAGTTATACGGAGTAAGGATAGTAGTTTTATCAGCTGTATAAACTTGGACATGCAGCAGAACCAGCAACGCGCAGAACTGTTGTCGACGCCGTCGGTGTTTTGCCCACGTTCGCACCGAATGCGTGCGGCTTTGCTGACTGTTGCCGGTGCCTCTGGGGGCGGCTCGGAGGTTTTCGGCGAGATCAGAACGGGACACTCGTCGAGCTGCGTCGGAAATCTTACCCACCTTCTCGCCTCGCAATGTTTTAGGGGCGAAGCTCCTTAGGGTGTGGGTCGTTCCCTCCTCTGTAGTAGTAGTAGTAGTATGTAGCCACCACTAGTTTATTAATTGCTCAATAGATGGCGTTGTGTGTCCGTAGCCACCTGTAGTTTTATGAAGTGTTCACTAGATGGCGTTCCGGTTCCGGTTCCACTTCCGGTTCCACTTCCGGTTCTGGTTCCACTTTGCGCGCGTTCGGTGCGAACGCGGGCAAAACGCCGACGGCGTCGACAACAGTTCTGCGCGTTGCTGGTGCTGCTGCATGTCCAAGTTTATACAGCTGATAAAACTACCTTGAGTCGACCCCATGGCTGCTTCGCATACTACTCAGTTTTCCCTTACGGGAAGATGGTGTAATTTTCTCTCTCGTTCCCGACGCGCGCTCTCTTTATCTCTCGTCCGTAGCTGTGGTTTACCCGAGTGATCCCCCGGTGCTTCGCCGACTCATCATCATTCACTTCGTGGATATGCTGTGTTTTTTATATAAATACGCATCTGGTGCCGCAGCTAAACGTCGCCTCCCCTCCCTCCCTGCCATCCCCCCGCTGCCTTTCGTGCGACGGAAAAAGTCGCGTTTGCTCTTTATATATGGTGATTGTAAAGGAGCAAAGAGACGCTTAATTCTGCAGCCCTTCAGGGAGCACCTATCCCCTTTCTCTCCCACTTTTCCCTCCGTGTTGGCGCTGAGCCGTGCTCCCTTAAGGGCTGCAGAAGATAGCGTCAACCTTTCCCTTTCCACACGAACCACTTACTACTTCAGGGAGCACGGCGCAGAACGCGCGTTTGCTCTCCGACGTGCGTTCGCTCCCCGTGAAAGCGCGCGTCCCTCGCGCCCCTTCACTCGCACGTACAGCGTCCGGAGCGCGGCGACGATTTCATCGCCGTTGACGTCATACGGACACTCACGGCGACGGCGACGGCAGAAATCCGCTTTGGGGTGTCCATATAATTGCTATCACAATAATATAACAGGCCTTTTGTTAGGCGGAGTTGCTGACTACTAGCGACTACGACGGACACTTTGAACGCATCATTGTTTCTGAGGCAGCATGCGCATACCTATGTAGCGCAATTCGAATCTATTCTATCCGCAATAAGCGTTTACTTTCTCATTACCGTGCAGCTGCGGATGCGCGAAGGCGAGCGTTCTGGTTCTTCCTTTAGGGGTGAAGAACCTTAGGGCCGAGCCTTGTCCCCCCCCCCCCCTCGTAGGTGTCCGTAGCTCTGGTTTGCGTTGAGTCCGCTAGGGGCGCTGCGGTGCACTAGGACTATATAAGCGTATATATATATATATATATATATATATATATATATATATATATATACATAGAGAGAGAGAGAGAGCATCCGCAGTAGAGCATCCGCAGCTGAGCGATGGCCTAGCGGTAGAGCATCCGCCTCGTATGCGGGAGGTACCGAGCTCAAATCCCGGTGCCGCCGGGAACCCACCGGTTTTTCTAATGGGTAGAGATGTCCCCTGGCCTGGTGCTCGGCTGTCGTGGGGGCTCACAGCTCGAAAGAGGGCCCAATAGAGATTTCAGGACTTGTCTCTGGGCGCCTCTTGTCCAACCACAGACGGCCCTGTGGACGAGCATCCGCCGCGGCTGTGGAAGGCAAGTGCTGCCGCCGGGTACCTACCGGCAAAATAGGTACAAGCGTGCTCCCGGTCTGGTGCTCGGCCATTATGGGACCTCAACGCTTGGAAAGGGCTGTTTGACCTCAACCCGAAGGCGCCCCCACCTCAATGGGTGCTTGGGGCGCCACATGGGAAATGACCGCCATGGGAGCGGCCCAGACACCACTTGATATATATATATATATATATGTGTGTGTGTGTGTGTGTGTGTGTGTGTGTGTATACACACATACGGGGGATTTTCAGGGTTCACCGAATGATTCCCCGGTGCTTCGCCCACTCATCATCATTCACTTCGTGGATATGCGGTGCTTTTTTTCCTTTGCCCGCGTGGACGGAGCCGCCGCTGCCGCGGATGCGCGGAGGCGAGCGCCTGTCTGTTGGTGCTCCAAGGAACCCAGCGGCTAAAGCAGCACGCGTGTTTCGCTGCGACTGGTTGGCCTATTCGGCCACCGAACAGCTACGCTGCTCCCACGCTCACGAAACCCGGCGAGGCTCGCAAAGAGAAGAAAAGCTTCACCTTTAAAAGAACCCAGAGGGTATTTATTTCAATACTGCCACTCTCAGTTGAGAGCATGGCAGGTGGGCATTAAAAAGAGGCAATTATGTTTAAAAGAAAAAAAGAATCGACATTTTGCAAACATGCGCTCTGTAGAAACACACACACACAAAAAAGGAAAGGTATACATCAGTGCGCATCAGCGTTAAGAATGCGTTTGCGCCGCGAATATTCCGATGACATCTTTCAAACCTGTGCATGGCGCATTGCCTTGTATTTTTTCTTTTCTTTTGCCTTTCTTTTTTTCTTTTTTTTGCTTTTTGGAGAAGACGCAAATGTGGGCGTGGTCCGCCCCACGCGTAAAATAAAAGAAATACATCGGCTCACAGTGGAGGAAACGAACTAGGATGCTCACCAGCAAGTATGCGACCGGTATAATAAGTAACAGGGCAACAATGAACGTCAAACGCACTATCAGAGAGGTAGAGACAATCTCACGCGTGGGGGCAATGACAAAGAAGCCTGCTGTAACTAATTAAGAGGAAAAAAAACGAAATCTAAAGAAAAAAAGTATAACTCAAATAGAAGATCTTTACCTTTCGGAGTGCGATTAGGATGCCTTAGAACGCGTATTATAACGCGAGGTACAACAAGGAAGCAGTATCTGCTTGGTGCGGTAAAGCTAGGGAAACTATGGAATGTTTTATAAAAAAATCATGCAAGTTTGCACTCGGTCGCGCAAAGCATAGGCACAGCGAAGCTTACTGGCTGCTACTGCTAGGTATAAACATGGCTGCCCTGCTAGGTCTTAACTTGGTTTAACTTTACTACTCATGTAGGAAGGTATTCTCCAGCGATCATTTTCGGAGGTGCCTTCCGTTTCGCGACATTTCGTGTGACTAGCGCTGGACGTGTCGGCGCCTACGAGCGACAGCATTCCTGGCATGCCACAAACGCAGGCAGGCTAACCAAGGTTGGCACAGTGCCAAGAACGCTGCTGCTTGTCGACGCCGAACGCGTTGGAGGCTAGCCACTCGATATCAATCGGCCAACTTCGCTGTGTCTTGAGCTTTGCGCGGCCTAGTGCAAGCTTTCGCTTTTTTTTTTCTGTTGGCTCAGCGCGCGGAGAGAAGAGAGGCGGGGGTCGGGAAGGCAGGAAGCTGGCGAGGAGGAGACCGTGTGAGCATACACGCTGTCTCCTTCTCCTCCGGGTTGCCATGGCTACGGCGCGGCAGTTTCTTGGCACGCACCACAAATTACGGCTGGCTTAAACAGCTTCGCTGTTAAAATGTGAAAATATCTATATTCATAATATATATGTGAAACTTCGCACTTTTTGCGTTTCAGTTTTATATTTGACAGTTTTACTGTTTCAAAAGCTTTCAGTAATCCCTAGAGATGTCGAAGATGGTCGTGCAAGGTCTCCGAGTATAAGACGACATCGTCAAAATACTTGATTACATTATTGAGCCAATGTTTAGCTATTATTGACTTCATGGCTCTTTCAAATGTAGCAGGAGTGTTCTTTAGCCCGAACGGCATCCTCAGCCATTCATACTGGTCCTTAGTTGTGATAAATGCGGTTTGCTGAATGTCGTCAGGATGCATTCAGACATGCCAGTATCCAGAAGTTACACCCAGCGTGGAAAAAAAATACTTTGCCATTTCCCAAGTGGTCAGGGACATGGTCAATCCGCGGAATTGGTTGATAGTCGGGCACCGTTACGGAGTTCACCTTGCGGTAGTCAGTACATAAAGGAATGCGTCCCTCGCCTTTCTTTTTCGCTGGAATGACAGGTGTGGCGTAGGGGGACAATGAAGGCCTCACAACGCCTTGCTTCGCAAGGATGTCAACTTGTTTTTCTATTTCTGCCCTGTCTTCTTGGGAACATCTGTATGGCGTTCGATGAACAGGATTGGTCAGTGCTATCCTATTTTGCTCAGTAGAGATGCATCCAATATCTGTCCGGGATTTCGAGACACTATCTTCATATTTATTTAGAAGAGACTCGACCATAGCATCTTGCCGTTCTACCAAATTCTTCATGTTCACGGTCTTTATTAGAGAGGCTTCAGGGTTTTCCTCGTAGTTCTGGTCGTGTGCGTTAAAAATACCACTTGCGCTACCAGCCTGTTCGCATGATGTCATCCTCGGTTGGGATTTTCTTTCTCGCCATCATGCTGTTATTGACTGTGCTCGTGCCGAGGTGGCGTTCTCTGCGTTATGTTCCGCGTCGTCTGCACCTTCAATGGAAAAGTTGTTTGTCGCCGAGGATACGAACATACCACCCAGTAGTACAGTCCTTGTCCCCGTGTCCTGTGCCGCTGTTCGTGAGTCTACAGTTGTCCTTACACCCCCCGAGACCGTTCAACACCGCAGGAATCTCACGTTGCATTTTGCCGTTCTCGACATGACCAACGGTGCTACATCCTTATTTGTTACGAATCCGTTGCCGGTTCTTTCAACCTTACTCCGTGGAGAGTGTATCGGCACAATTCAGGCGTTCGACGTATCGTCCATCTTCTGCCTTGACGACGTGGACAACTTGCACCTTAGTTCCCTGACACCTTCTGCTAGTACGCCTGATCGACCACCTTTAAGTATGTTCGGCTCCACCATCGACGACGAACTTGCAGAGGTGCACCGCGAGAAACTTCTTGCACTCCGCCACCAGTTTCGAGGCTCGTTTGATTGCCAGAAGACGTCATTAGGCCGCACGCATACTGTTCTTCATACGATTGACACCGGCTCACAAGCGCCTCTGCGCCAGCGCCCTTGCCGCGTATCCCCTGTTGAGCGTCATGTGATCGCCGAACAACTCGACGACATGCTTCAGCGCGGCATCATTCAGCCGTCCTGCAGTCCCTGGTCGTCGTCTGTTGTTCTTGTCAAGAAAAGACGGCTCAATCCGCTTCTGCGTCGAATACCACCGATTGAACAAAGTTACGCGAAAAGATGTGTATCCCCTGCCACGCATCGATGATGCCCTGGACTGCTTGCAAGGAGCCGAATTCTTTTCATCACTGTACTTACGGTCCGGTTATTGGCAGGTCCCTATGGCACCATCCGATCGCCCGAAAACTGCCTTCGTAACTCCCGATGGGCTGTACGAATTCAATGTTATGCCCTTCGGCCTATGTAATGCCCCAGCCACATTCGAAAGGATGATGGACAGTGTCTTGCGTGGGTTGAAATGGAAGACGTGCCTGTGCTACCTGGATGACGTCGTCGTTTTCTCTCCTGATTTCGACAGTCACCTCCATCGCCTTCACGAGGTACTGAGCTGTTTGACGCGCGCAGGCCTTCAGCTTAACATCAAGAAATGCCAATTCGGTGCTCGCAAACTCACCATCCTGGGCCACGTAGTCTCTAAGGACGGCGTCCTTCCCGATCCGCGGAAACTGCGTGCTGTTGCTGAATTCCCGAAGTCTACCACCGTGAAAGCGCTTCGCAGCTTCCTTGGTCTATGCTCATACTTTCGCCGCTTTGTGCAGAACTTCGCTTCTATAATAGCACCACTGACGAAGCTGCTCACCGGCGATAGCTATCTGTCTGGTTGGTCGCCGGCTTGTGATGAGGCTTTCGCAACATTACGTCGTCTCTTGACTTCACCGCCCATGCAGCCTACGTCACTTCGACCCTACAGCTCCGACCGAGGTACACACGGATGCGAGTGGGATCGGCCTTGGCGCTGTCCTTGCCCAACGTAAGCCGGGCTTCTCTGAGTACGTTGTTGCCTATGCGAGTCGTGCCCTTACCAAGGCAGAGTCCAAGTACTCGGTTACCGAGAAGGAATGTTTGGCAATTGTTTGGGCGTTGCAGAAATTTCGCCCTTACTTGTATGGCCATTCGTTTGATGTCGTCACCGATCATCATTCGCTCTGTTGGCTGGCTTCACTGAAGGATCCGCCGGGTCGACTCGGACGCTGGGCGCTTCGTTTACACGAATTCGGTATTCGCGTCATTTACCGCTCAGGACGCAAGCACGCCGACGCCGACGCACTTTCCCGCTCGCCCCTGCCTTCTGACGTCGCGCCTGTTTCCCTTTCCGCAACTTCCTGCGCTAACATCACTATCACTGACATGCCTTCAGAACAGCGCAAGGATCCCTGGATCCTTGCGCTGTTCTGCACGACAACATGACCACGCACGACAACATGACCATCTCGCTCATTCAAGATGTTGTCCGCCAAGAAATTGCCAACATGGACAGCCAGTTTGCCGTCCGCCCACGTCCCACCCCTACCACTCCTGTCATTGCCTCTGCTGCACCTCGCCAGTCGTTCCCGATTCGATATCGGAACCCATCTGAGTGGCGAACACCGGATGACAGGCCGATTTGCTTTGCTTGCTCCCGGGTCGGTCACATCTCCCGCCACTGCCGTAGTAGCCGCTGGTACTCCTCGCCTCGACCATACGCTGATCGCCGCTTCGACCGAGACTCTCGGTCTCTGTCGCCCCTTTCTGAACCATACCATGCCGGCCTTCCCTCTCGGGGAAACACCACTAGCCGCTCGCCCTCGCCGCAACGCCGTCAGTCCCGCTCGCCTACACCTCGACGCCCCTCGTCCCCGTCCTACGCGGGCCGCTTCTCGGGAAACTAAGCAATGCAGCCCCCGGAGGTGAGGCTGCGTTGACGACTCGGACTGCAAAACCTCTGCTGACCCCTGCTGCTCGACCGAACCTTGTTGAAATTTTTGTTGATGATGTACCCGTTCAAGCCCTCATCGATACTTGCGCTCAGGTGTCGGTTATGCGATCAGATCTTCGTAGCCGTCTCCGTAAAGTCCAGACACCTGCCGAGTCGCCTGCCGTCCGAGTGGCTAATGGCAGTACAACAGCCGTGATGAGAATGTGCGCCACCCGTGTTACCATTGCAGGTCGTCCTGTGTTAGTCCTGTTCACTGTACTGGCCGAGTGTCCCCACGAAGTGATTCTTGGAATCGACTTCCTGACTGCTCATTCAGCACTTATTGACTGTGCAACCGGCACCCTTCGCCTTGAACTGCCCCATTACTTTGCCGACCCGACCGAAGACCACAACTTCCGAATTCGTTCTGCTGAATTTGTTCGCCTGCAACCTGATGCTGCCGACCTACGTCCTCATGTCGCCTTCTCCTCCACTTCGAGATGGTCCTTACGTGGTGTCCCCACTTTGCGACGTTCTCCTGGCACGCCAAATCGCACTACCCAGCTCCATTGTCACTCTTGTTAACAATCGAGCGTGGCTTCCCCTTCTGAACTTTGGTTCGTGTCTGCAAGTGCTTCCTGAGGGTGTATCTCTCACTTTGCTGTCCCCTTTGGAAGAGTGTGGAGTAGCTGTTCTTACGCCCGAACCACGATTCGACACTGCTGCAGCTTCCGACCGTCCTACTTAAGCAACGACAAGTTTACGCCCATGATAGCTGCTGACCTACGGCCTGCTTACGCCGACGCCCTTCGCCGTATTCTGATGTCCTATGAAGACATCTTTGATTTTGGAAATCGCCCGCTAGGTCGCACCCGTGTCGTCACCCATCCCATCCTCACTGGTGACGCTCCTCCTATACACCGGAGGCCCTACCGTGTGTCGGCAGCTGAACGCCAGGTGATCCAAACGGAGGTGGACAAAATGCTCTCCAAAGATATTATCGAGCCTTCCTGCAGTCCGTGGGCGTCACCTGTCGTTTTGGTTAAAAAGAAGGACAATACCTGGAGATTTTGTATCGATTACCGTCACCTGAATAAGATTACGAAAAAGGACGTGTATCCGCTTCCGCGTATTGATGACGCGCTGGACTGCTTACACGGTGCCAGTTATTTTTCATCGATTGATTTGCGCTCCGGCTACTGGCAAATCGCAGTGGATGAACGAGATCGCGAAAAGACCGCCTTCGTCACCCCAGATGGTCTCTACCAATTTAAAGTGATGCCTTTTGGACTGTGTAATGCCCCTGCTACCTTCGAGCGCATGATGGACTCTCTTCTGCGCGGATTCAAATGGACCACATGCCTCTGCTACCTTGATGACGTCATAGTTTTTTCACCGACGTTTGAGAGCCACCTTCACCGACTCTCAGCTATCCTTGATGTTTTTAGACGTGCCGGCCTACAACTCAATTCTGCAAAATGCCATTTCGGCCGCCGCCAAATACGAGTACTTGGTCACTTGGTTGACGCTTCTGGCGTCCAGCCTGATCCTGACAAAGTTCGTGCCGTTGGGGAGTTTCCCCTTCCGCGTTCTCCTACCGATGTCCGCAGTTTTCTAGGGCTGTGTTCCTATTTTCGGCGATTTATCCAGAACTTTGCCGAAATCGCTCGTCCTCTCACAGACCTTCTGAAAAAGGACACTACTTTTCGTTGGGGACCCGACCAGGCTGAAGCATTTTCAACGCTTATCAGTCGCCTTACCAATCCACCCGTGTTGGGTCATTTTGATCCGCATGCCTACACCGAAGTTCGCACTGATGCAAGCGGCCATGGCATTGGCGCTATCTTGTCCCAACGACAGCGGGACACCAATCGCGTGATCGCGTATGCTAGCCGTCTTCTTTCTGCACCAGAGCGAAACTACTCGATAACAGAACGTGAATGCTTGGCCCTTGTTTGGTCCATTGCTAAGTTCCGCCCTTACCTGTTCGGTCGACATTTCACCGTTGTGACAGATCATCATGCCTTATGTTGGCTATCCTCACTCAGAGACCCGACAGGCCGTCTTGGCCGCTGGGCTTTACGCCTGCAAGAGTACACGTTTTCCGTGTCCTACAAATCTGGGCGGTTACATAAGGACGCCGACTGCCTCTCCCGCTACCCTGTCGACCCACCGGATGGCACCGAAACCGATACAGATACCTGCGTTTTGTCGATCTCCGACTTCTCACGCATCGCCGACGAGCAGCGTCGTGACCCATATTCGCGATCCATCATCGAACGCATTACCTCGGAGCAACAGGACGCTTCTCTACGTATGTTTGTTCTCCAGGACGGGACCTTATATCGACGCAATATGAATCCTCATGGTGCTGAACTGCTCCTCGTCGTTCCCCAGCATCTGCGCTCGACAATTCTCTCGCAGTTACACGATGCGCCTACCGCTGGTCATTTGGGTGTCTCCCGTACATATGACCGTGTGCGCAGACGATTTTTCTGGCCTGGGCTATATCGCTCTGTTCGAAGCTACGTCGCTGCCTGCGAACTTTGCCAACGCCGCAAGAAGCCTCCATTGTCTCCCGCTGGCCACCTTCAGCCTATAGATATCCCCAGTGAGCCATTTTTCCGCGTCGGCCTGGACCTCCTTGGCCCATTTCCTACCTCATCCTCGGGCAACAAGTGGGTGGCTGTTGCGACGGACTATACCACGCGTTATGCCATAACGCGGGCCCTCCCTACAAGCTGCGCAACTGATGTGGCTGATTTTCTCCTCCATGAAGTCATCCTACATCATGGTGCCCCACGTCAGCTACTCACCGATAGAGGCCCCTGTTTTCTTTCTAAGGTTGTCGACGACCTTCTTCGTTCTTGCTCAACGTCCCACAAGTTCACGACGGCTTACCACCCACAGACAAACGGACTTACCGAGCGTCTCAACCGTACACTTACGGACATGCTCTCCATGTACGTGAGTGATGATCACCGGGATTGGGACTGCACCTTACCTTTCGTGACGTTTGCATACAATTCGTCGCGTCACGATATTACTGGTTATTCCCCGTTCTATCTACTATATGGCCGTCACCCTCTCCTTCCTCTTGACTCACTGCTCCCTTCTGACGCCACCACTACCACGTTCTATGCTCACGACGCCATTGTTCGCGCGGCCGCAGCACGTCGTATTGCCCGTGACCGTCTTCTGGCATCTCAGACTATCCAGAAGCACCGTTACGACAGTCATCGTCGGGACGCTCATTTCAGCCCTGGGTCCCTTGTTCTGCTTTGGGTACCCTCCCGTCGCGTCGGCCTTTGCGAAAAACTGCTGCCACGATACGTCGGGCCATACCGAGTTCTTCGCCAAGTCACCAGCCTCACATATGAGATCTCACCTGTGAATTCAAAGTCTTCTACCACCCCAGGAACTGATATCGTGCACGTTTCGCGACTAAAGCCCTATAACTCGCACGCTGATTCGACACCCTAAGAAGCATCGAGACGATGCTTCTGCCGCCGGGGGGTTCATGTCACGTACGAGTTTGTACCGCTGTGGACAAAATGACGTTGGTTGGGGAAGAAGAGGCTGAAGTGTCTCGGAGCTCGGTAGATGGTGTCACCCTGGCCACAGAGCTACAACCCTCTGTATATATTGTAAATACATATATTTTCTCCCCGTAACAATATCATCACCGCTTTGCCAACACGGACTCTGGGCCCTGCTCTAGCACTGTCGGATTATTGCCATTGCCCTTACTTCGCTGCCGACGTAATCGCGCTGACCTGCTTTTCCTTTTCAAACTCCTTCACGGTATCCTCATGTGCCCCGAACTCCTCAGTTGTATAAAGTTTCGTATTCCGCGCAAGATCACCAGAGAAGACACACCTTTCCATGTTGGTGCCTGTCACCACCAACACTCAACCGTCCAAAGAATACAGAGTCTTTATAACGCCCACTTTCATGACCTCGATATTTTTCACAACTCTCTTTCTTTGTTCTGCTCTGAGCTTTCCGTTGTTGTGTCTTAGTCTCACATATTGTTCAGCTTCCCTTCTCCTCCTTTTTCTTATGTATACGTGCGCCAGCACCTAAACCTCACGGTTGTTCCCGGGCACCATAAATAAATGATTGATTGAATGATTGATTAATATATTGTTATATATTTTTCAACAACAACTTGATAAGACTGAATCGGGGATTTATTCTGGCGTGTAAGGACCAGGGCAAAAAAGAATGAGTACAAGTTTGCTTGGGTTAAATGTGGCAAGATCTATGTGAAAAAGACTGAAAATTTTTCCCTTCTCCGACTAACCAGACCGGCAGATTTGGATCAAATTATGTAACTACCATGGCCAACACCTGTAGCCAGATCCCAAACATTAAGTCTTTTAAGGAAACATTTGGTCTCAGCTCAGAGAATGAATCTACTGTCGTAAACACCAATATCAGAAGCCTTCGAAAATACTGGGAGGAATTTAGGTTAGTTGCCACGTCGGCAATTGCATTTGTTGACGTGTTCGTCCGGACAGAAGTCATTGTTTCAAATGCTCGCCTGCATACATTTTCAGTGCCATGCTATCAATGCCGTTTTCTGACGCGGCCTCACCGACGAAGGGGCGGGATCGCTATCTTTGTCAGAGATACGTTTGACGCTGCACCCATTGACTTGAACTTCGTCCATGCGTAATGCTGAGCGCTGACGATATCTTTCGGTACTCGATGTATAGCGTTGCTAGCTCTATATCGGCCACCTTGCAACAGTGTTACCCGTTTTCTGCTGGAACTCGAAGAAACTATAAACTCATGGAATTCAGTGGAATAATTATATTTTAGTGGGGGACATAAATATTAAATACCTTGTGTCCCACAGTACGATCTGTATCCGATTACTTGTCGCTCTTGTCCTTGTACGGTATTGCTAATACAATAACCGTTCCTACGCGGAAGAAGCAGTTGATGACCATGTAACAACGTCGTGTCTAGACCATATCGCTGCACGTGCTACTAACTACTTCCTTGTTTCTTGTGTTATTTTGCAACGTTTTGCGGATCACTATCTCGTCGCTTGTCGTTCTTCTCTATCTTTTCCAATGCAAACTGCTCGTTGAAACACTACACCCAATAACTTAATTTACATCACTATATAGCGGACCAGAGGGTTTTAGATAACCTTATAGACGGCTTGCACTGACGTCATCGTAGCCGCCTTGTTGGTGCAGCGACACGATGATAAGCTGGGTCCGTATAACGTCACGTGAAAGCTTTCAGTAAGATGGATTGGACTGAAGTGCTCGTAGTCGCCATGTTGGTGCCCCAAAACGGTGATAAGGTGGGTGCGTGCTGTCACGTGAAAGCTATCAATTAACAGTTTTAATTGGATGGCTATACTCGTAACTGATTGTAATTCACCAGAGAAGGTGTATAGTATCTTTTGCGACCAAATAAGAAAGTTCAAAATATTTCTAAACACGTCGTATTAAAGAAACGTAGAAACTATTATAATTCGTTGACCGCGAACATAATGTGCGCCATTTCTTACGGAGACAGGCTTTGGAAACGGTGTAAACTTGCCTAAAAAAATTACAACCTACGTCTCGAGTACAAAACGGCAAGAAATATGGTAGTTGCTTTGATAAGATACACGAAGCGCCAGTACTTTTTCGAAAAATTTCACCAGTCATCAAGGAATGCCAGAAAAACGTGGCCACTGGTAAATTACCTTCGTGGCAAGAACGCCGCAAACATCAGCCCAATTTCTTTTTTTTTTTACAGGCAAATCGGTCGAGGTCGCAGATAAATTCAACCATTTGTTCGCACTGGCTTCCGAGAACGCATCTTCATGTCAGGCCAGTCAAATACACGCTTAAGGTGCTGAGGCACGCCACGCCCAGTTGCCGTCTACGTGCGGACGACTGTCCCGAGCGCGGCGTATGCGTTGAATTATTCATTGACCGCTGGCTGCTCACGTACGAAACGCTCCGGAGTGGTTCGATCGATCTGTGCTGTTTCGATTCACTGCATTCCTGCCTTGAGCAATACGATATAGGGAACACCGAATTCGTCTTCTGAGCAAAAATAAATTAATTGCTCGTGATGCGTGGAAGCTCGAGCCCGAGATGTCTTCATGCAGCAGGTGTAGTTTTCGCGTTTGAAAGATTATTTCGCGTTGGACGCTTTTGTGCAGGGCGTGTGAATGAATTATATACGAAGGAAATTGTTGAGATTATCTGGCCGCGCCTTAAGCCGCCGCATTGTAGGTCTCTGTTGCTCAAGTCAATGTATATAGCACATCGCCTTCGCCGTCAGGAACATTGCTCCAAGTCGTTTGTGCCAGGTTCGTGGACACTATAGATATATAAAGCGAAACGCTTGAGTGCTTGCCGAATTGGAATGCCCAATTTTCCACAGTTGTCGCTGTGTGTTGCCGAGCAGGTTCCAGTAATTTTTTCCTTTTCTTTTATGCGTCACCCATCCCACATGCAATTCGGTCGCCGCGGCCGGGATTTGAACCCGCAACCTCGGGTTCAGCAGCGGACTTTTAATCCCCTTTCCCCATTCCCCAGTGCAGGGTAACCTACCGGGCTCAGCCTGGTTAACCTTTCTGCCTTTCCCTTATGACCTCTCTCTCTCTCTCATAGCGATTGAGCTGCTGTGGTGAGTATTCCGCACGCGTTCGCATCTGGTAGCTGCTGAACTCCTATAGCTTATTCCGGTGCATACATCTCTCTCGCGCACGTAATGTCTTACGCTGTGGCGTATACCGTCGCTTGCCACAAGTATACCGTGCAGTGCAATTGAAAGTAGTTGTATGTACCTCCGTTCCTCGCTTGATTATAACAGGCGCTTCATATACCCTCCTCCTATATACGCGATGATCCCACTGCCCTTTACGGCGAAAAAAAAAATGCAGCGGTGCAGACACATTCCCTCACGTCGACGGTGCAACGCTTTCGATACGGACGCTTCGATAAGCGCATCTCTGTGGTATCACGTGACGTTAAGGTGGCGGTCCCACTCCGGCGGCACGCGCCCCCCGTATTCAGTACTTTTGGAGCAACTGTGGCGGCTCTTCTAGTTAAGATATAAAGTTGTCGTAAATACCATAGAAAGCTTAATTCTTGTAGATTTCAACTATATAAAATATAAAAAAATTGATTAATGTGATTTAGAAATAGATGTTCAAGAACAACCATGAGATACACGGTTTTTGCGAACTGTGTCTAAGTTGTGACCATAGAAGAAACTACCGCATTAACTGCATTGCGGCTTGCTCTGTAGCTTTAGGGCATATTTATCTAATTCCTAGACGCAGCAAAATAATTTTGAGTTTTACTTTTTGGACAATTTGCTTTTGAAGATTGCCAAATATCGCAAACTTCTGTTGTAAACAGCCCGGCAACTACACGCTCAAGGAAGCTAAATTTAGGATAACTTAGAGTTCAAGGAATTTCCATCTAGGACGCAAAATTTCATTTATGTACCTTTATTAGTTTTAAACCACAGCTTCGTAGCTTTAGTACCTTCCCGCAAAAATGGGCAAAAGTAAAACCAGAATTCTAAATATTGCTTAATTTCGGCCGCATTATTAGGAAAACTAATAAAGGTACATGAATGAAATTTTGCGTCCTAGATGGAAATTTCTTGAAATCTAACTTATCCAAAATTTAGCTTCCTTGAGCGTGTAGTTGCCGGGACCGTTAACAACAGAAATTTACGATATTTGCCAATCTTCAAACGCAAATTATCTAAAATGTAAGAACTCGAAATTATTTTGCTGCGTCTAGGAATTAGATAACTATGTCCTAAAGCTACAGAGCAAGCCGCAATGCAGTAAATGCGGTAGTTTCTTCTAAATATGGTCACAACTGAGACACAGTTCGCAAAACGCATGTATCTCATGCTTGTTCTTGAACATTTATTTCTAAATCACACTAACCAATTTGTTTATATTATATATAGTTGGAGCCTACAAGGATTAAGCTTTTTATGTTATAGACCATCACTTTATATCTTAACTAGAAGAGCCATCACGGTTGCTCCAAAAGTACTGAAAACGAGGGGCGCGTGCCGCCGAATGGGACCGCCACCTTAAGGAATCTCTTTCAGCTTCCGCATTTCTACCTAGAATTTCCGAAAGTGAACTCCCTGAAATAATTTTCAGCTTTAAGCGCAGTAAGCCTCCTGGTATTTTTTTTTTCAAATCAAAACTTATTCCAACATACAGCAGATGTTGAGGACCGTGGACAAAAAGCCAGCAAGGCTTGACGTGGTCCATGGCCCCGTTTTAAAGGCAGCAACAAAACAACAAAGGATAAACACGGTCTAACACAAGAAAAAAGAAAAGGTGAATGTCCACACTAATAACTGTAATGCCATTATCAAGATTAGCATGAGGAAATAAAGCACATAAAGCAAATCATATGGCATACATTTTGAGTATTTTTTTTACAAGTACAGCTAGTACTTACAAAATACATCACAAAAACAATAAACAGAAACTTAACAACAGTCAAAACATGCAACACTATATACACAAGCTTTATACAAAACCTTTATAAAAGCTTTTATGGGACGCAATGTATGTATTAGTTTATACAGCTTTATATAAAAAAAGGTCTTGATACACATAGTACAAAGGCAAAACAAAAATAATTATTATACAGGAAATACACCGCATCAAAGAAAGAACGTTTGCATACACACTTGCATTTAGATACATCTTTATACTAGCATTAAAAAAATAAAGCATTATGTTAAGTTTGCCTTGTTTAAATGGTAAGGTTGTCGAAAACGAAGCATTTTGATAGGTATAATTTGTTCTAGGCCTCGGTAATTCCCACATTTCCGAGCTCCTTGTATTGACCGTTTTATGTTTTGGTACCAAGTTAGATATACGTTTTAGGGTGTCGTTGCGTTTTTTTAATACTGGTCGTATAGCTTCGTTTTAACATGTTTTCGTAAATGTTGGGCATAGGTAGCAAATTCAGCTTTTCAAATAGAGGACTAGTTGGCGTTAAGTAAGGAACGTGTAGGATACAACGTACGGCCTTTTTCTGCATTCTATGCAGCGTATTGATATTAGAAAGCGTTGTAGTGCCCCAGACAAGATTGCAATAGTTTATGTATGATAAGAACAGTGATTTGTACATAAGAAGTTTAATACTTTCTGGAAGGAAAAAACGCAATTTGCATAGTATTCCAGTCACCCGAGTGAGTTTACCCATTAGCATTTCCAGGTGAGCATTCCACGACAAATGTTGCTCAAATACGACGCCAAGACACTTGAAAGAAGGAACAATTGGCAAAATGGAGTTATTAAGCTGTAGAGTGGTACGAGTATCAATGTGTCGATTTTTTGGCCTAAAAAGTACAGCCTTTGTTTTATTAACATTTATTGTTAACGAGTTTGCGATACTCCAAGAGGATAATTTTAACAGAACCTTGTTGGCTTTAATCACGATATGTTCAGCATCTTTTGCGGTTACTAGAATTGTATTGTCGTCTGCATGTACGATAAATTTTACGTCATTATCGACGGTTTATCAGCGAACCTGCTACAAGGGAACTTTACAGCCTTATCCAACGTTGTTCTCTTCATGTTAAACAATTTTCTTGATACCGCGCTTATCCCGAAAGAGCTTAAGACCGCAATTGTTAAACCGATTTTAACGCGATAGCGTTTACGGCCCCGTGTTGCAGAAAATCCGGCGTCGGCAACCGGCGTGTGATCGCGGGTGGTGGACAAAATAATCCAACCACATCGAACGCGCAGGCCCTCCACGTGGTGCAAGGTTTTTGGTGAACAGAAATTTCATTTCTCACAGTGAAATCTGTCAGAAAAATGGTAATTACGACTTTACCATTCGGTGTCGGATTCGCCGACGGATTGTTTACCAATCGCCGTCAGATTGTAATTTGAATGTACGAGAAAACCTAATTCTACTACGAGGAAACTCAAACACAAACCCTTTTTCCAGCATTTCTAGCAGACCTGCGCGCGTCGGGGCAATAGCTAACAATTAATAAAATAATAAGAAAAGGTGCTAGGGCCTTCACATTTTAATATAAGACCACTTATATTGCCCTTGGAAAAACGTCTTTCCAGCAATGCATTTCAGTATAAAAGTGAAGCCGACTTTAAGGGGATTGGTGTAAGCTTGGTCTTTGTAAGCTGGTTTTCGCACGTTCAGTGTTGCAGTCAATGAATCCTACTTGCCGTATGCGAACGATGCGATACGAACGGGTCCCGATAACGCTATCGCGTTCTACTCTTAAAGGCGAAGCTTAAGCGTCCTCCAATTATTCTGCACAGTCACAACTGTCATTCCTGTCGATGCGTGAAAGTTAACTACGTGAACTCGGTAAAATACCTGGGAGTATTCTTCGACAGCGATATGGCGGGGCATAGTTACCTATCACATATTTGCGATAAGCTTAGAAGCGCTGCGTGGTTATTCTTTCACATTTAATCTATCGTCCCGTTTGAAGTAAAAAAAGAGCTATTGCACATGCCTTGGTCTACAGCACTCTTCGATATGGGATTAACGTCTTTGCGTTTTGCCCTACCCGATGGCAAAATCGTGTTGATTCCTTGTTAAAAATATACGAAAAAAAAACAGCCTACAACACTCAGTCAATCACAAATTGTAACATCTTCTCAGCGCTTGGCCTGCCATGCTTCTGGAGCCTGTTTGTGCAAACTGTGGTGCTACGGCATTTTTGGTTTGGTGATATTAAAGTATGTTACCCAGCCCCCCGAAGCCTTCGTAGTAGTGTTCGCTTTGTAGTTCCGCATTCCTCAACGATAAATGGTGAAGCTAGACGTTGTGTTTATGTGCCGAAAATTCTGAACGATTTTCCAAATGAGGCATTCTCCATTTCTTCAAAAAAGGCATTGAAAACTCTGATTTGTTCACTGTAGCACGGGTGCTTTAGCATCTGTAAAATATACTGTTCATCATTTCTAAAACATGTACTTTTTAGTCTTCTTGATGTCGATTGTTGATTCTTGCTCCATGATTTGCTCCTTGGTCGTGTTAAGCTTCCTAACTGTTAGCCCTCCTGCATTATCTCGTTATATGTCAATGCTAAAGCAAATATTGCACGCTCGTCCACTGATTTCGTCGGGCCAAGTCCCTCAAGCCACTGGTTTGACAGGGGCTTGTTTCTTGTACTCTGTATTTTCTTGTGCAATAAATTATTATTATTATTATTATTATTATTATTATGGTTATTATTATTATTATTATTATTATTATTATTATTATTATTATTATTATTATTATTATTATTATTATTATTATTATTATTCTATATAAAAACGCACATTTACAACGGATCGAGAGGGAAACAGGAATAGAGCAGGCAGGCAACTGCAACCGACAGGAACCCAACGCCTTTATACTATTTAGGAATGGTGGGATAGAAAAATAAGTTGTCAGTAGGGAGAAGAAAAGTAAATAGAAAATAAACAACAAGATGACAGGCCACAATGACTATAACGCAATGGAACAACAAATATTGTAGTGTGCCAGTACGCAGCGAACAGACGCTGGAACAGAACACACAAAAAAATATATATATACGCGGCCAGACTAATTAGAAAATAACGCAAAAAATCCAAAAGCAACATTAGCAAGAAAACTATGGGGGCACCTGTAAGCAATTCTTACGATGTGTAAATGCGAGAGCATTACGCCGAGTGTGCCGCTGATTTATGTCGCTGAGTTCAGTGTTACGCCGAAATGTGGCTGAGTTTAGTGCCGCTGCGTTGAACGTGCGTCCTGATTGAAGAGCACAGACGTGCCGCAGCGTAGAGACGAAAGCAGATTCCTCTACACGAACATAGCCGCGTCCGTTTGAGACAGATAAGGCGCCACGTATACGCACACAACTACTAGTCCCGTTTCGTCGCACTGCACACCACACAGCTCTACGCGTCTGCGCCGAAACAGTCTCCGAGCTCGACGGGCCGTCGTCGAAGACCTGGCTAGGCGTATATGGCGACGCCGGCGGCAACATTGTCGGCTCGCTGAGCGGCGCACGCGATCGAGGGTGCCGTGATCTGTCCCTTGTCATCCGGCCTCGTCCATATCTCCGTGAGGCAAAGTATGTCACCTCTGTTGACGTTCACATCGTGCGCCACGTCGTCCGTCCATGTGCTTCGGTGGAGAACGCACGTCGAGGCATGCGACGAGGCATGCTGCTCGACACGACATGCGCTTGCGCTGCGCCGTGCACCGTCTAATGAATCGCCCGCCTGGCAGAGTCCAACCACGTGCACAGTAAAGCCGTGCACAGGCTCGAAGATGTTCATCACTGTCGCCTGTTGCAGTTGTGGCGTAATGCAATGGTGGCGCAGTGGTTAGTGCGCTTTGCTTTGGGGGGCATTAGCAGTGACGGTCGGGCAGTTATATACAATTAGCAAACAATTATTAAAATAATAAAAGAAGGTCCTAGGGCCTTCGCATTTTATTAAGACTTATATTGCCCCTGAAAAAACGTCTTCCCAGCAATGCATTTCTGTTTAAAAGCGAAGCCGACTTTAAGGGGATCGGTGTAAGCTTGGTCTTTGTAAGCTGGCTTTCCCTCGTTCTGCGTAGCAGTGAAGCCTACTGAAAGAAAAATGCGACGCGAACAGGTCCCGATAACGTTATCGCGTTACACTCTTAAAGGCGAAGCTTAAGCGTCGTCCAATTTAAAAAAAAAATATATATATATATATATATATATATATATATATATATTATATATATATATATATATATATATATATATGTATATATATATTGTCGGGCTCTTGGACCCCCCTATTCAGCACGTGCGGTGGAAGCCTTTGAAACGCGCGCCGCATGGAGCATGCGCACCGGTCGGGTTGGCGTAAGAACTCGCGCGGGGGCTGCCGGGAAGGCGGCTGCCCGATAAGAAGCCAGCGACGACTGCACTCGGGGGATTTTTTCGCGGGGGTGGGCCTGGTGAGGTGCCGGTCGGGCGCGACTAGGCTAGGTTTTTGTCGAGCGTGCTGCGGAGCGAGGGAAAACGTTTTGCGTAGTGTCTGTGATAATGAAGCCTTTGTTTTCCGAATTTGCGAATACCCGTGTTTGCCTGGCCAGTCCGGCGCTTGCTTTTCGCCTTGCGTGTTCTGTTATCGGTCACGAGATTGCGGCGATTGATTTTCTGCTAAGGCTGTTAGTTTGTCGCCCCTTTGCCAGTACACTTGTTTGCCTCGTTCTTCCGTTGCTTGCCGCTTCGTCTTGTGCGTTCTACTGTCGGCCGCGACACTAAGGTGATTGAGTGTTTTGTTACGTCGTAAAGTTGGTTCTGTTCCTTGCGCCACTGGTCCTTTGTCGTGTTGGTCGCGGCTCGCGGATCCCCTGAGCGAAGGCGAGGGGGCCTTCATCGGGCACCCAACGTGTTTTTTTTTTTTCGTTTTCTTTTTCTTTTTCTGGAGTACGGTTCCATGCCACGGATACCACGAAAACAAGGAAACCGCCCCATCTTGAGGCAGCTGGCAATTCCCCTTAGGCCTACCTGTATCGCTCCGACATCGGGTCCCACAGCTGCCGCATTTGTACCCAACCGCCCGAACAGCGTAAGCTCAGTCAACATTTTTGCCCACTTCTCGCTCTCCTTGCGCTTCGCTATTCCGCGCCATCCTGCCTCCGCAGTACCACTTGACCATTGTTTTACTTCTCCCATTCCGTCCGGCTACTCCTCCCGCTTACTTTCCATGCCAGATATACGGCGCCAGCATTTTGATGCACTTGCGTTCGGGCCAAGTCACCAATGGCGGAGCTGAACACCCCACTCGACAAACCACCAGTAGCATGCCTGACAAAAAGGACCAGGACGTGTTCGCATAAAAGGCGACCATCGCACTCGTAGTCAGGCGGAAGATGAAAGTCTCCAAGAATACATACGGTCCTTTAATGAGCTCTACGACCGCGTAGACCCTTCAGCGTCCGAAACGAAAAGAGTCACTCGGGCGATCCGGGAGTCTCACCGACGCTTGCAAGCCTATTTAAGGGGCCGTACTTTCTCTTCGCTTGACGACCTCGCGAAAGCGGCGTCCGATATTCAGGCGGCGATGTTTACGGAGTTCAATTATCAACATCCGCCCCCACCTGAGGCCTCCCTCGATCCACGCAATCGATCCCTCGATTGCGTGTGGCACGGTTCCTCTCTTGCATGCCGGGGGAATTTGGTTCCCTCTCCAAGGGCAGTAGACCCATTCAGTCACCACTCTCTTGCCGCCCAGATCCCTTTTCAGCCTCCGGTCCGGGAACGTGGAACAAACCTACGAGGCACCCAGGTCCGCGGCAGGCCTGTAGCGGCGGCAACCCAAGCGGGCGCGGAATATACAAGCAGGATCACTCCAGTGTGCTTCTAGTGCGGAGGAAAAGGTCACTACAAGAGCCAATGCCCGAGCCCTCCTGGACTCGGGCTCGCATTGGCTCGTTTTATCTGCTCTAAATATCGACGAAGTGACTAGGTAACTGAAATGTTAAAGATATGTAACTTGGAACCACTGGAATCAAGAAGGCAGAAGCAACGATGGAAACTGATTTTTCAAATACTACACGTACAGGTGAAAATAAACAAGGATGATTATCTAACGCTCTTTCACAAAAGGTTCCCACGAACAACACGCAGTACATTCGTACAACCAATACTAGCTCGAACAGACTTATTCCGATTTTCTTTCTTTCCTGACGCTATTAAACTGTGGAATGAATTACCGAATGAAAAATACTTTGAGAGATTTTGAGGATGTTCGTGATAAGTATTTCGCTCAAACTGTATAGCTTATTAACTATTTCTTGTATGTAACTGTGTTTCTTCTACAAATGTATTGTGTGTTACAAATGTACTCCTACAAATGATCTTCAATGTTTTTCCTATGTGCAATTCAATTACTGACCCTCCCTGTAACGACCCTCAAGAGAGGGTTAACAGTGTGAATAAATAAAAGATAAGCAGGTTAATATCATAGGCAATTTCGATGACATCGTAAAAGCACCGGATGAATTCTATACTGACCCGTGCAGTACCCAGAGCAGCCAAGCTACTTTCATTCGAAGTAGTGATGAACAGGCTACAGAGGCCCCTTCTATAACTAGCGATGAACTTGGAAGGGCCTTGAAAGAAATGACCTGAGGAAAAACGGCTAGAGAAAATGGAATAACAGACGATTTATTCAAAAATGGAGGAGACATCATGCTTGAAAAGCTTGCGGCCCTTTATACGCAATGCCTCACGACTTCAAGTGTACCAGAAAGCTGGAAGAACGCCAACGTTATACTCATCCGTAAGAAGGGAGATGTTAAAGAATTGAAGAAATATAGTCCCATTAGCTGGCTTTCACTATTGTATAAAATATTCACCAAGATCATTTCCAACAGAATCAGGGCAGCACTTGACTTCAGCCAACCAAGAAAACAGGCTGGCTTCAGGAAGGGATATTCTACGATGGATCATATCCATGTCATCAATCAGGTAATCGAGAAATCTGTGGAGTACAATCAGCCTTTCTATATGGCTTTCATAGATAATGAAAAAAGTTGCAGTGGCTTAGCTCGGCTATGCCAGGATATACGTAGCGTTAGCAAAGGTTCAGCTGATTATTCTTAGCTTTCCTGGTTGTCTCCTACGCTCAACCGCTAATTGCCAGGCAACTACTTCGGGATCCGATGAGTCAAGCTTCTCCGTTCTTCTGCGCTGTTGAGCAGCATTTGCGCTCTCCTTCTCCGTGGCTGTACCACACTGGCAAACGCCAGTCAGAATCGCAGCGGCTAGAGCGCAGTGTCAGACGGCGACTCCACAGCGAGCGCGCGCCGGCGCCAGTGCGTCTACCACGGCTACGACGTCACTCCTCTGGAATGCGCAGACCGGCGGCGGTGAGTCGCGCGCGGCGGCGGCGGAGTGCGCGAGAGGTGCCGGCTCCGGTGCGCAAGCCGTGTGACATCACTGATCCTTGCGCATGCGCAGCACGGCTCTTGATGTGCCGCGCGAAACGGGCTTGGATAGGCCAGTGTAGCTAACGCTACAAAAGCATTTGATTCAGTAGAGATACCAGCAGTCATCGAGGCATTGCGTAATCAAGGAGTACAGGAGGCATAAGTGAATATCTTGGCCAATATCTACAAGGATTGCACAGCAACTTTCGTTCTCCACAAGAAAAGTAGAAAGATACCTATCAAGAAAGGGGTCACGCAAGGAGAGACAATCTCTCCAATGCTATTCACTGCATGCTTAGAAGAAGTATTCAAGCACTTAGACTGGGAAGGCTTAGGAGTGAGGATCAACGGCGAGTACCTCAGCAACCTTAGGTTTGCAGATTACATTGTTCTATTCAGCATTAACGGACGAATTACAGCAAATGATTGAGGACCATAACCGAGAAAGTATAAGGGTGGGGTTGAATATCAATGTGCAGAAGACAAAGATAATGTTCAATAGCCTGGAAATGGAACAAGAATTCAGGATCGCCAGTCATCCTCTAGAGTCTGTAAAGGAGTACATTTATCTAATTCAACTGCTCACAGGGGACCTTGATCATGAGAAGGAAACTTACAGAAGAATAAAACTAGGGTGGGAGTGCATACGGCAGGCATTGCCAAATCCTTACTGGGAGCTTACCATTGTCGTTGAAAAGAAACGTGTACAATCATGGCATTCTACCGGGGCCAACATATGGGGCAGAAACTTGAAGGTTAACAAAGAAGCTCGAGAACAAGTTAAGGACCGCAAAAAGAGCAATGGAACGAAAAATCTTAGGACTAACGTTAAGAGACAGGAAGAGAGCGGTGTGGATCAGAGAACAAACGGGGATAGCCGATATTCTAGTTGACATTAAGCGGAATAAATGAAGCTGGGCAGTACATGTAATGCGTGGGATGGATAACCGGCGGATCATTTGAGTGACAGAATAGATACCAAGAGAAGGGAAGCGCAGTCGAGGACGGCAGAAAACTAGGTTGGTTGATGAAGTTAGGAAAGTTGCAGGCGCAAGTTGGAATCAGCTAGCGCAAGGCAGGGGTAATTGGAGATCACTGCGAGAGGCCTGCAGTGGACATACTGCAGGACATACACACAGCCTATGTATGTCCTGCAGTGGACATACTGCAGGACATACATACAGCCTATGTATGTCCTGCAGTGGACATACATAGGCTGTTAATGATATAATCTTATAGGCGGGTGGTTGTCAACTTTTTCGAATGCGAATCGATTTTCGAATAGTCGACTGCACACGTTTATATTTACAGCAGCAATTTTTATTTCGGTACAATCAGCTGCCAGCGCAAAAAAAAACATAGCCAATTATCATGCGCAAGTAAGATCAGTTGCAAACACAAAATAATTATTTGGCATTAAATTAACTACACAAATAGCTTCTCAACATCTTTAAGCCTGGTTATAAACACGCTTTCCAAGAATGATTGGCTACTAAATGATAACTTTCTGATACGCTAAGTAAATTGTTGTTGAAGAAAAGATCAAAAGTTGCGGGCAAAAAAGCTAAAATGTTGCTGAAAGGACTTCTGTGCCATAGGTACATGTAACATCGGACATGCACATGTAACTTGTAGCACACGCACACATAGGCACATCGCAAGCAGTACACAACTGGGTTTAGCGTGAAACAGAAGAATGGTACGTGTATTGGTTGAGAAAAAAAAACTAAATTACAGACTACAAGATAAAATCATGGGTTGTCATGGAGGCTTCCCCCGCGAAAGCGAAAACAAAGCTTGCATTTCTTCGCAAACTTCTGCCGTTGTATCTGTCATGATATGTTGCCATAGTTGTTTCAGCATACGGAGAACACTATCCCTACCTTAATAATAAAGCCAAGGAACGCATGCATACGGGAAGTTATTTTTAGCTCTAGTTGAATTGTAGAAATGATAACTTAAGGGGAAATGAAAGTGATATTAAAATGCACTGGCCGTCGGTAGGAGCCAACCTTCGCATTACGCGTGTGAGGCAGTGCCAAAATGCATGAACCCCACAATGCACACCAACCACGTCTAAATGTATGGTAACGCGCACAGTTGCTTCTAAATTATCAACGGTTCTACGTACACCTCGCGTTCACGGCATGGTCGTTTTATAGTTCCGATATCACATGCACGTCGTCGCTCTTGAGTTTAAGATTTTGCTTGCTGTAAGAACAGTAATATTTTCAATTGTTGCATATCAGCCAAATTCCTACAGTTTTGGTTAGGTGAATCGGAGGCTATTGTATTTAGCCGTCGTATTCTACCGAGAATAGCAACTATAGGCTCGGAAACGCCAAACTGTGTTAGTTTGCCATTCTTTGGGTAAAGCAGCGCATGTAATCCAACACAAGATATCCAAGTTAGTTTGTCTTAAATCGAAGAAACAATTCCAGTTTCAAGTGGATTGTTCTCAGCCTTAAGCTATGCTCGCTTAGCGAAATTGAACATCCGATGATTATGATGATCATGATGTTTTAGAAGATTGACTTCAAGGCCTATAAAGTGGCTTTAGAAATGTGGGACGTACTCAGAGGCATATCTGGAGCTTCGTGCCCTTGGCGAAAGCCAAGAGCAAGTCCAGGATGACACTCTCGGAGTCCGCAGTTCCACTCGCCGACCTTCATCCAAGTCTCGTGTAGTAAGACACTTGCGCCGCCCTCAGGTGGCGGTCCCACTGATGACATTAGTTTCACTGTTAGCCCTGTAATACCCAACGTGTCATATATATGCTACGCTGAGCTTGATGCCTCAAAATTGTGATTTGAGGGTAGGAAACTTCAAGTGTGAAGTCATAACTAGTTTGGGCAGCGTATAGTTCAACAAACTAAATTATTATCATACTATTTTTATTTATTTATTTATTCATTCATTTATTTATTTATTTATTTACAAATACTGCAGGCCCTACTCGGGCCCAAGCAAGAGGGGTCACATCAATTTTTATAAACAAGACTACAAACAGAGATACAGGGACATCAACATTTGAAATACAGAATTATTAACAATCAATATGAAGCAGGAACAATAGCTGTAGTTCGGAAGTTAACAAGAAAGCAGTGATGTACCATACACACGCAACAGTACGCTACATTCAGCATTTTACCTAATATTAACATGAAACACCCTCGAGAATTGATTGACTTCCTTCACAGTGGCGTAGTACAATATTAATAAAAAATTATTCACAAGATGAACGAACGATTGTGTCGTATTAGCATTAACTACTACCTATGGCAATTTATTCCATAGGGAAATAGAACAAGGAAACAGGGAATATTGATTGTATGTTAAGGTGACTAAATTGTTGCCTAACTGCTTTGTTGTAGTGTGTACGGTCAAAGCGCGGGGACGGCTCGGTTATGTAACGTTTACGTGGTATTTGAAAGTGGCCATGGTAAAGCTGATAGTTAAATTTTAATCTGGACACCATTCTACGATGATCGAACTTTTAACAGCGAAGCTGTTTAAGCCAGCCGTAATTTGTGGTTCATGGTCCGTATCAAGAAACTGCCGCGCCGTAGCCATCGCAACCAAGAGGAGAGGGAGGAGACCAAGCGCACGCGGTCTCCTCCTCGCCAGTTCCCTCTCTTCCTGACACCCGCCTCTCTTCTCTCCGCGACACGCTGAGCCAGGAGAAAAAAAAAGGCTGGCCGATTGTTATCGAGCGGCTAGCCTCCAACGCATTCGGCGTCGGCAAGCAACAGCGTTCTTGGCACTGCGCCAACCTTGGTTAGCCTGCCTGCCTTTGTGACTTGCCAGGAACGCTGTCGCTCGTAGGCGCCCACGCGTCGAGCACTATTCACGCGAAATGCCGCGAAAGGGAAGGTACCTCCGAAAATGATCGCTCGAGATTACCTTCCTACATGCGTAGTTAAGCTAAAACAGGCTAAGACCTAGCAGCAACCAAGTTAATAGCTAGCAGAAGCAGTCAGTAAGACTTGAGGATCGACAGTTTCGCTGTACCTAAGCTTCGCACGACCGAGTGCAAACTTGCCCGTTTTTCTTTTTTTTCGTTTATTTTTTTTTTCATCTTTGTTCTATCGCGAAGAGCAGATACTCTCGAGAGACGCGAATAGGCAGAATAGATAAACCTCAAGGCTAAGGTATGCACCCTTTCTATTTTTGTAATTAAATATTGTTGATGCGGACTCTAGATTAGGTCCGCATATTCTAATTTTGACCTGATGAGAGCTTTGTATGCTGTTAACTTTACGGCGGGTGATGCAGGACGATGTTCCCGATTTAAAAATTCCAGCTTTTTCAGTGCGTTACTACAAAGATTATCTATATGGGGTTCCCAACTTGAGTTACTCGCGAGTGTAACACCCAAATACTTCACTTGCCGAGTGTATTTAACATAAGCATTTTAATGGTGCAAGCAAATCCTAAAGGCTCTTTTTTGTTACTAAATGTTATGCTCGCCGTTTTTGAAGTATTGAGCTTCAAGCCCCATTGGTCACACCATGCTGTCACACCATTGAATACAATGCATCATTTAGCCTGACTTGATCACAGTGCTGATTTATGCTAGTATACACATGTCACAGACCCCGGTGAACGAGGCGCAGACGCCGGACTAAATTCCAAAGCCGACTTATCAGCTTCCGAAAATAATCCCACGAAAGCAAGGACAATTAAGAGTGGGCCCTCTGGTGCGCCAGCGAACGCCGGTTGCTGTCCAAAGACCGAGTCAGAGCCCAGAGTTGTCAAAACTCAACAAAATATATTCTTCACACAAGGCAGTTACACACACACTTGCACACTTAGGCTAGACACAACACAATACAAATCAGATGGGTATTAACAAACACAAGAAAATAACGACAAGCACAAGAGTCCAACACGTAAAGTACAAAATAAATAGGAACACTAAGTGTCCAATCGTATTCACCGTGCTGGTTGGTCTTGGAGTCAGACGATCTCGGCGTAACTTGGGGGCAAATCTCGAAGAAGGAACTTCTTCCGGAAATGCAGACGCTCGATGAATTCGTCGACTAGCTTGCCGGGGAATCCCCTTCTTCCGCAGACGCTCGGTCTTCACTTTACATCACTTCACTGTGCGGACTCAACTCCTGAATTCCTCACTGGACTCCTGGATTCCTAACTGACAATGCTCGCACGGCGTTTATATAGCCGTCGACGGTCCTTCTCGAACATTCGATCGGAGTTGTGATTCCGTAGCACGGCCAAAGCTTGGGAAGCTTCTACTCTTTTCTCGTACCTTCGACCGCTGCTTTCGGAACATTCTCGAGGGGGGGTGATGATGACTCATGCTGTTCACGCACGCTCACGCTGTTGTTATCTCTCTCGGCTCGCCGGGTGAGAAGGAGTCTCGGCGCGCGCGTGTGCTTTCTCTCTCTCTCTTGGCGCTGAGCCGTGCTCCCTCAAGGGCTGCAGAAGATAGCGCCAACCTTTCCCTTTCCCTCAAGAACCACTTATCACTTCGTCGAACCTCGTTCCAGACGTTTCGGCGCCGTTGTTAGCGTGGTTGCTTGAGGCGTATGCGCTCTCCCCCTCTGTTGAAGTTGCCGCGGCACCGGCGTGTTCTTTTGCTGGCTTGCGCGACACTCGGCGCGCGCTTTGATTACGCGCTCTTTTGTGACACTGCCCCCTACTTTAAGAATATTATGCAATAATATTCAAAGAAACACAAAAGAAGCGCGCACAAAAGTCCACTACACACGAGTCCGTAAGTCCATAAATCAGTCCGCCACAATTCACACATCACTCGCGATACATCGAATACAAGCACAAGTCACACAGGTTCACTTGGACTACATAATAACACATCGCTCGTATAACAAGTACACTTGTACTATACAATAATACATATCTCGCGTAACAAGACAATCCTATGAAATATAACATGTGCAACAAGTATACAAAACTATGACAGGGTAGTTTACAGAATACAAACAAGCACAATGTCCATGATACATAAATAAACACTCGGTGCACTCAATCAAATCGCTTTGCACCACACACTAATCGTTAACGGTTCTTGAATTTGAACTTCCTGTCCCTGGTCTTTCGATAGTAGTGTTTCGCGTGGTTATGGGTCCCGGTCGGTTTATTTTCGGAATTGGGCGCGGAAAGGAGCTGGGAAAGTTTTGCCTGAACCTTTGTTTGAGTTCGGTTGTCCGCTGCCACGGTGCTCTCGACGGCAGTGAATGGTTTTCCGCGAGCTTCTTCAATCGTCGAGGGTTCGATCTTCGACTCTTCTTCCAAAGGTTTCGGATCGTCTGGGGCGCGAACTCCCTCGACGTTTCCTATGATTAGGTCGTACAGTGGGTTGTCCATGCAAAGCGCAGTGACATTCCCACTGTAATATGGGGTATCGACCTCAATGTTGGCTTCGGCAAGCTTCCTAACCGTACCGTCGATCAGGTAAACTAAAGTGGTTTCGCCCGTGAGCTCCTCGTCTTTTACTAAGTCCCTTCGCACGATCACTGTGCTGGTGCCGGAATCTCGTAACACCGCGACTTGCTTCCCTGCGATTTTCCCCGCAAGTACAGGCATTCCCTTATCGGGAAATTCTGGGCGTTGTGTCATCACCGCATTAACGACCGGAATTCTTTTTCCGTCTTGGAGCTCTACAAAGTCATCGTTTACGTCGTCTTGGTGTTTTGGTGGGGCATACACACAGGATGCTTGGGGAGTTTCCTTCACTCCGTTGCGACATGAATCGGCTTTGTGCCCCGTTCGCCCACATTTAAAACATTTAACCTCGTTGGGGCGCGTAAAGTTGGTCCGACAACTGCTAGCATGATGGCCCAGTCGGTTGCAAAGATAACACCTCGGAACAGGCTTCGGAGGGTTTCTCCTTTCGTCGGATGCCGGTTTCTTTGCATCCTCTGGCTCCTCTTTTCTGATCTTGGAGAGATTGGTGCCTCCCTGTGCTTCCAAAAATTGGTCTGCCAATTCCAACATATCTTGAAGCGATTTAGCTTTCCTTTCTTTCAGATAGAGTGACAGGCTCGGGTGGCAACTGATGAGGAACTGCTCCTTGATCAGCAGTTCTCTAAGCGCACCGTACTCCTGTGCAGTCTCTGAAAGTTCGGTCCACCTATCAAAATAGTGACTGAGCCGCGCGGCAAATTGCGTGGCAGTCTCGCCATCGGCTGGCTTACCAGTCCTAAACTTATCTCGGAAGCCTTCTACGGTGAACCTAAATCTTTTCAGTAAAGCAGCTTTCACCCTTCCATAATTAGAGGCATCGGTTGGCGTCAGCCTACCGTACACACTAAGTGCTTCGCCACTCAAACACGTGCTCAACGCAGTGGCCCATTGATCCTCTGGCCAATTCTGGCTTTTGGCAACTGTCTCAAATCTGTGCAAGTAAGCATCCAGATCATCTTTTCTTTCATCGAATGCCACAAGCAGTTTGCTTGGGTTCAGACGGATGCTAGTTTCTTCCCTTTCAGTGCTATCGACTCTTGCCTGGGCGGGAGCGTCTGTACGCTGCTGCAATCGAAGTCGTTCGAGTTCTAACTCATGCCGTCTCTGTCTTTCTCTCTCAGCTATTTCAGCTTCTCTTTCTTCTCTGATCTGTCGCTCCTTTGCTTCTCTTTCTTCTTTTCGCTCCATTGCCTCTCTTTCTTCTTTTATCTGTCGCTCTTTCGCTTCTCTTTCTTCTCTTCGCTCCATCGCCTCTCTTTCTTCTTTGGCCCTTTCGGCCGCTAGCCTTTCTCTCTCTCTTTCTAGAGCTTCTTTTTCCTTCTGGCTAACCCACTTCCGTAGTTCCGCTCCGGAAAGACCCATCTTCTCACCAAGGGCAACTAATTTCTCAAGATCCATAATGCCCTTCCAAAATCTAGCCGCGTGCAAAAAATATCTGCCTAGATTTCAACAATCGAACTGCTCTCTGCACACAAGTTAGCGAAACGTGGTGCAACACTCAAAATCGTTTACAATAGCAATGTAAACGACCCTAGGCTCTTTCTCCCTACTATGGACACACAATTTGCACCAGAAAGGTCCTGTCGCGGACGCCAGAAATATTGTCACAGACCCCGGTGAACGAGGCGCAGACGCCGGACTAAATTCCAAAGCCGACTTATCAGCTTCCGAAAATAATCCCACGAAAGCAAGGACAATTAAGAGTGGGCCCTCTGGTGCGCCAGCGAACGCCGGTTGCTGTCCAAAGACCGAGTCAGAGCCCAGAGTTGTCAAAACACAACAAAATATATTCTTCACACAAGGCAGTTACACACACACTTGCACACTTAGGCTAGACACAACACAATACAAATCAGATGGGTATTAACAAACACAAGAAAATAACGACAAGCACAAGAGTCCAACACGTAAAGTACAAAATAAATAGGAACACTAAGTGTCCAATCGTATTCACCGTGCTGGTTGGTCTTGGAGTCAGACGATCTCGGCGTAACTTGGGGGCAAATCTCGAAGAAGGAACTTCTTCCGGAAATGCAGACGCTCGATGAATTCGTCGACTAGCTTGCCGGGGAATCCCCTTCTTCCGCAGACGCTCGGTCTTCACTTTACATCACTTCACTGTGCGGACTCAACTCCTGAATTCCTCACTGGACTCCTGGATTCCTAACTGACAATGCTCGCACGGCGTTTATATAGCCGTCGACGGTCCTTCTCGAACATTCGATCGGAGTTGTGATTCCGTAGCACGGCCAAAGCTTGGGAAGCTTCTACTCTTTTCTCGTACCTTCGACCGCTGCTTGCGGAACATTCTCGAGGGGGGGTGATGATGACTCATGCTGTTCACGCACGCTCACGCTGTTGTTATCTCTCTCGGCTCGCCGGGTGAGAAGGAGTCTCGGCGCGCGCGTGTGCTTTCTCTCTCTCTCCGGTTAACGTCGCTTCGTCGAACCTCGTTCCAGACGTTTCGGCGCCGTTGTTAGCGTGGTTGCTTGAGGCGTATGCGCTCTCCCCCTCTGTTGAAGTTGCCGCGGCACCGGCGTGTTCTTTTGCTGGCTTGCGCGACACTCGGCGCGCGCTTTGATTACGCGCTCTTTTGTGACAACACAACACAACCGTGCGCAAAAAGTCGGATCTTCACCGGTGGTTGCACTGACAATAATATTTCATTGATGTAAATCAAAAACAACAGTGGACCAAGCAACGACCCTTGTGGTACTCCTGAGTGCACATCTAGTCTGTCAGAGATGTAGTCATTAAGATCCACGTATTGTTTCCTTGAAGCTAAGTAGCATGCTATCCAGCGAACAATGTTCTGTTCAATACTAAGGGCATTCAGTTTAGTTACTAAATAATCATGAGGACCAACATCAAACGCGCTTTAGAAAAGTCTAAAAACACGGTGTCAGTTTGACTCTTCATATTTAGTGAATTTACGAAATCATCGGTTCTCTCGGTTAGCTGAGCTGCAGCGGACAGACCAGACCTAAAGCCATGCTGATTGTCGTGAAGCAGTTGGTTATATTCTAGATGTTTCATAATCGCCTTTAGCTTTAACTTTAAACTCAAATACAACGTTTTGTTCATTTATTTATGCTCGGATTTATAATATTTTAGAAGTGTACTGTCCATGCCCAGAAATAAAGGTGAAAAATAAGTTGTTCAAATTTTGCTCCTTGTTGAACTGTGTGCACTGCAGGGTTGAATTGTCTTCCCACACTAGAAAATGTTTAGGGTGTGCAAAATTTCTTAAGATTGAATAAACAAGTGTGCGTGGAATACAGCAAAGAATCATTTTAGTGATCACCCATCTTACAAGAGGTCCTTTAGGTTGCGCTGCAGGGCTCTGTCTTTTCAAGGCACCGAGAGGTGTTCTTATTTGCTTGCCAGTTTCTTCTTTTCAGAATAAATAAGAGTTGATGCATTCTTGTGAAACTACGTATGCGTATATGTTTGTTAATTACCTATGCTAGAGTAACTTTATCGAGCGCTATGCAGTATGTCTTGTCACGTTCATTCTCTTTTGTTGTTTTTTGTCGCACGTATGACTTACTTTAAAAAAAGATGCCCTGTTTTTGTGAATGTAAATAATCTACGAGTGGTCGGCTGTTGATCAGCACAGTGGTTCACCGCTCGCGGCTGCACCTTACCGATGGCCAGTTCTTAAGCGGGTGTGAACAACGCCTTTTGCCGGCCTTTCGGAGACATTTCTTGTAAATAAGCGGGAACGATAAGTGTATTCCTGCCAAGCTGTCGATCTCTTTGTCAGCTTTTTACTACGGCTCCTTCAACGGCATGTACATGTTATGGGAAACAAAGTAATATCATAGTTGTCATCGATGTGAGAGTCGCTAAACATACGTCGAAATGTATGGGGGCTCATAACTGTATGCGGTCCGGGGAAGTTGAGTCGAGAGAATGGAGTATCACTGAAGTCTGTAGCTTTTTTCCCCTCCTCTCTATCTCTTGCGCGAGGTCGTGGAATCAAATCCCGGCCACGGCAGCCGCATTTCGACGGGCGCGAAATGCAGAAGACACCCGTGTACTTAGATTTAGGCGCACGTTAAGGAACCCCAGGTTCTCCAAATTATTCCGGAGTCCCCCTGTACGGTGTGCCTCATAATCAGATAGTGCTTTTGACACGTAAACCCCGTAAAAAATTTTCTCTCTCGCCAGACCGGGAAGATGAAAGTGGAAGCAGCCAGCACGCGCAAGAGTCTTCTGGGCGAAGGGCCGCACTGGGACGAGCGCAACTCGACGCTGCTCATGGTCGACGCCCTCGGGCGGGAGGTGGTGCGCTACGACCCCTCGTGTGGCACGGAGTCGCAGGTCATCCGCACGGGTAAGTGCTCGCAAGTGTACGCAGTGACCGAGACACGCAGGCTTGCGTCGTCCGCGAACTGCTCCAGGTGTACAGACGTTCGATTCCGAGTTATGTGGCCCATGCGTGTACACATGGTTGCCAACAGCGAGACATCTTGACACCACATTCGGAGTTATGCGGCCTATGCGTGTACACATGGTTGCCGACGGCGAGAAATCTTGGCACCACCCGACCCACGGTTGCTGAGCGCCAGCTGGACAACCAAGATGCGGTGGAAGTTAGCGAAAGCAATGGGCAACGTCAACGTGTACACTCAATGAGCACTTATTACGTTTGTAAGTAATACTTCAAGCATCCCGGCAAGCTTCAGATGGTATCCATAAGAGATTCTTCGAGCAGAACGGGCTGGGTAAAGAAGGGTTGCGGACTGATCATGTGGAGTGGTGCCCGCCAGCCTTCCGCCGCGGCAACAACGGGGATGACTGTACCCACTTGCAAGAGAAATGACTTCGTCAAGCACTACGCTACCTGCCCCAAATGAACGACCCTGGCACAGGACGCTGACTTGTACCACCTGTCGTGGACTTTTCCTGACAGGCGATCTGTCCCGGGTTCCTTGCTCATAGGGTCTGGCCTTCGCAGTTACCGGAATGGTGGCTCCAGCATGCGGGTTCAACGAGACTGCATTGACTACCGAACTTCATGCATGAAGCAAGGCTGCACCTACCTATACGTCGGAATCAACATCATTTTTAATTGCACTTCACTGACTTCACTGAAAATCGGGCTGGCAAACAAAAGAAGGAGCACACAGACACGGCGCAGTGTCTGTGTGCCTCTTTTTTCCGCTTCCCATCCGGTAGTCTGTTTTCATCTGATCGCTAGCCAACTAACCCGACAGTCAACCCTCGTTACTAGGTACAGTTAACAGAATTATAATGACTTCTTTTATTGCGGAGTTACCGATTTGTAAACATTAATCTTTAGATTTCTTATTTTGCAATTTTGAACGAATTTTTGTAAAAACATTGATGGCTGTTACCCAAAATCCGCTTCGCATAGTCGTGACTTCTAGCTTTCTGTTTTAAATTCAACAAACCTCATATAATTCGGTGCAGTGGTTGCTGAAAAATACGGTTTCTCTGTTCCCATGTATATAGATAGGAGCCCCCCGAGCTACAGCTTAACTCCTGACCGGCTCTGACATTGAGTAAAGAGGCATCACAATGATATGTACAAAAAATTAACAGCGGAAGAAAACCTACAGAAAGGGAACATCATGCAGTAACAACATAAGTTCGTACAAAAAGAGAAAAAAAATAACATCGGTATGTTTGTATAAGCGTCGATATGAACCATAAGAAAAGGGGGTGCAACAAAACACTTCAAGACATGCAGAAAATAGCACACGCCGGGATATCTGAAATAATGGACACATGGCACATTACCGCTGTCCTTTACTTGGAAACATCGGCCATTTATAAGGAGTCCCAAAAGTAACAAGATTGGACTCAAAAGAAGGAAGGACTAAATCAGGGGTCACTTCGGCAGGGTATTATCTAAAAAAGCAAACTCCTGCTTAAAGTGATATAGGTGGCTGGCTCAGATGGACATCTTCGACGATTCCACGAGTGTGCTGATGTATGTGCCTCGTGAGAATGGAAATGAAATCTGATGACCAGCCGCAAGAATGACAATGGCTCGATCAATGGGAAATAGGTTATACATTTTAGCGAATTCAACACGAACGAGTCGGGTCAGAAATCTGACTGATCGAGCCCGACGTGGCGGAGTTTACAGGAACTCGCTTCTGACGGGTCCGAACAACGATTGCTCACAGCGCCGAGCCGAGACGTTAACGCGTTCGAACTGGGCTCCCGCAACAGTCTGCAAACAGCTTTATTAATACTTCATGGGTCTTATCGTTAGGATGAGGTCGCACTGGACAGTGCTTGTATTTGCATTGTCCTTACACCACTCCCGCTGACGGCGCGTAAATCCTGACGTCAAAGTGGTTCCGCGCAAATCTCAGCTCCCCCCCCCCCCCCCCTGCTGGCACTACCCGCCCACATTTACTTGCACGTCGCAAACGGGTCGGGCTGGGTCAATCCACCACATGCTGTCGGGCTGACTCAGCCCGACCGATTATAATGTTTGCATGAACTCGACAGGCCGATTCTAACCCGGCAATCCGACTCGACCCACTTGTGTCGGGTTCACGTGAAAGCCCTGATTGATACGCTGGCCAGTTTGGTCAGTGTAAGCGCTGCACTAGTCTTCAGCTGCGTGCGCAGCCAGCGCTGCCCTGCCAATGTGAGGATGGGGCAGCTGACTACAAATCGATGGTGAGCGAAAGAGATCGCTGCCCCCGTGAAGCGCTCAAAATTGTGGTCCATACTGAAACAAGGCGTTGGACCAGGCTAGCTGGTAATCCTTGATGATGTGCACAGTGCGTCCTTTGTTTTTCGTTTTTCCGTCCTTTGTCCAGCTGTCGGGCTGTGCAACACCATCTTGTCTATAGAGCAGAATTTTTTCGGCGCTTCTATGGGGCAACAATCTTTTGTCAGGGACTGAGGGAGCTGCCAAAAAAATAGCGGGAGAGCCTATATCACGTAACTGTCGATGGTAAGGCACTAGCATGGAATGTATATTGGGAAACAACGTATTGTTAACGTCGAAACGAGGTATGTATGAGGCACGTACTGCAGCGGGATTCCCATTACGCGATTCCTTCGGAACACTCGGCGCCACCTGGCGCCAGCTCCGCAAAGCCTGCGTGTGGCCTCCGAAACGCATGCAACGCCGGTGGGTGCGAATACTGAGGCTGTGTTCCAATTCTTTCCATCATCGTAGGCAGTCTACTTTGACGTCTACGAAGACAGCCAAGGCAGCTTCGAAGACAAGTAATGGAACGCTTTTCGAGCCGTCTGGAATACGCTTCTGGGACGTGACGCCACCTCGCGGCGACAAAAACAAAGTTGACAGAAGCAAACATTAGTTCTGTATTTTAAGTATTTTCGCCTGCGAACCTATGAAAAACATGATGGGACTTACATTAAGGGTATAGAAAAGCGTGTCTACGTTTTTGTGTGCGCAGACAACCTTCCCGTCGAGTTTTTAAGTGCCCTGCTCAGTCGCCATCTTGTTTAGACAGGAAAGTAGCCTGCATCGTTCTTGACTTCGATACTGTCTTCGCGATGCTGTCTACTTTGACATCTACGTGAGAATTGGAACCAGAATTAAGATGGTCGCTGTCCACTCAGTCGTCTTAGCCGTCTATTTAGCCGTCTAAGGCGAGTATTGGAACACACCCTGAGAATCGCACCATGTGGGAACCCGGCTACTCTCTCACGCTTCTTTTTTTTTTTGGACATGTTGCGCCATGTAGTGACACTGCCGCGAAGTTCGCGCTTGGTATTGTAGACGAGAAGCTGGGCGTGCCGGTGCTTTCGAATCCTCAGAATTGTTCCCTAGCCTGCCGCACACTCAGTAACCCAAGTTGCCGACATGTTCATTGAAGAACGGCACATAACCAGTGCATTCATGGGCAAACTCACTAAAGCGTTGGCGTGAATGACGTTAATTGAAAAGCGGTACACATCCATGAAATTTGTGACGCAGCCTGATAATGCGTCGGTTTGCTGTCCTTGAGGAACCTCAGTTACGTGGGTTCGATTGAGCTCAGCATCGGAGAAACTTAAGGGAATGTTTTTCATCGTTGTAAAGCGGCAGCCCATTCGCAGTGGCCCACAGCTACTGGCATATACACAGTTACCTAAGTTGGTATCAAAGAGGCTCATTGGCACGTACCCTGTACTCTAAGATTTCGTCAAAGAGTTTCTGCGAACAGTGGTACCAAACTGAGCACCGCGTCTACAGTGACTGATGTCGGCGTGAGATAGGTTCCTTGAAGAGCGGCCCGTATGTCACATACTCAGTGACGCAAGTTGGTCCGGCGGTTGGTTTCGAAGCCTGTTACTTCGGCAAAGCTAGCCCCATTGCGCTATACCCATTTGACCACTGACTACCCCCTGACCCAGGAAAGCTTGAAAGAGGTTAGATACGAACATGCATATATGTAGAAACATACATGCATTGATAGATAGCCTCCGGAAAGTGCCTGAAGTACCCTAATAATGCTAACGCATTCGCAGTAAACGAACAATTGTGATAACGCTCAGACTGTTCTTACCCTATGCTTGACGACAGTGTTCGCTCTCAATGGCATTCGCCATCAGCTACCCCCCATCATTGACAGCCTAAGGCGGGCTGCGGAGAAAGCGGGCGATTACCGTCGAGATTAAAGGCGTACTAACATGATACAAGTCAGGTGATATAAAAGTCAAGGAGTACTGACATGACAGCACGTTACTGACATATGACATGATTAAAACGGAACAGTGCTCAGAAAACGTTGCTCCTCCTTACTGGTGAACATCACATCTCATGGTGGGATAACTGAAAAGAAATGGACGCTATCAGCTCTTCATCAAAAGAATACTCAACTTCATCCGAGATACAAGATATACAATTCAATGTCCACAAATCAAGAGTGTTCCGTTTTCATTTGAACCACCTTATGTGCTTAGCTATTCATTTTTTCTGCGTAAAATGAAGCTGCTAGACCTCTATACCGTAGAAGATATAGTGACAAGCCTCAGAGGGCTATTAATAATTTAATATATTTTCTGCAGCCCGTTTCAGTGTGTCGTGATGTCACGACACAGTACGTGGGCAGGTGGGAGCAGGACACACTCTCCGGCACGCTCGGTCGATTCGTGTGCTGCTACTCTTTGTTAGGGCCTATGTAGAAGCAGGTGGTGGCGTGGAGCAGAGGCTGAATACCCGGCCTCAAATCTGAAGGTCGTAAGTTCGAATCCTACTCCAGTGCACTACATTTTCAGGCATGGAGTGGTGCCTGACACCGGCAAGAAAAAAAATAATATATTTCCGAGAGCTAGTGGGGCTATACTAGCTCAGGTGCAACCAAACTAGGAAAGCCCACTAAGCTTCATCAAAGTCACTCCCTCACCAGAACAGAAATTGGCCTCCCTGGTGCAGTATTCGGCCACTACCTCCCCCATGACTCCGACAATTAACCCATGGCCCTCAGTCCCCAGTGGCTGCGGAGTACCTGACCAAGGCGGCGGTCAGACCTGCTACGTGGCAGAGGGTGCTAAGAATCTCTGGGTCCGGCAGGCCGCCAATGGAAACTGAACCTGGCAACGCTCAACACGCACACCCTCTCGAGTGTGGCTAGTTTAGCACGACTATTTGAAGAATTATCAGGCACTGCCTGGGATATTATTGGCCTTAGTGAGGTCAGACGAACTGGTGAGGCTTACACAGTGCTGACTAACGGCCACGTCCTCTGCCACAGAGGTCTTCCAGATAAGAGAGAATCCGGGGTAGGATTTCTAGTGCATAACAACATAGCGGGCAGCATTGATGAATTCTACAGCATTAATGAGAGGATAGCAGTCGTCGTAATAAAGCTGAATGGGAGGTACAAAATGAAGGTAGTACAAGCCTACGCCCCAACCTCTAGTCACGATGATGAAGAAGTAGAACAGTTTTATGAAGATGTTCAATTAGCAATGAGAAAGGTGCAAACTCAGTATACTGTAGTCATGGGCGACTTCAATGCAAAAGTGGGCAAAAAGCAGGTTGGTGAGCAAGCAATTGGCAACTACGGCATCCATTCTAGGAATGCAAGACGAGACATGTTAGTAGAATTCGCAGAAAGGAATAGGCTCCGAATAATGAATACCTTCTTCAGGAAGTGGACCAGGAAAAGCCCTAATGGAGAAACAAAGAATGAAATAGATTTCATACTCTCTGCCGATCCAACCATAGTGCAGGATGTAGAAGTGTTAGGTAAGGTAAAGTGTAGTGACCATAAGTTAGTGAGGTCTAGGATTTCTCTTAACTTGAAGAGAGAAAGAGTGAAATTAATCAAGAGGAAACAGGCCAACATAGAGGCAGTAAGGGTAAAAGCAGACCAATTCAGGCTGGTGCTCGCAAACCAATATGCAGCTTTAGAAAAGGAAGATAACGACAACAGTGAATGAAACCGAAACTAGGTTGATCTCAGAAGCAGCAATTGAAGTGGGAGGTAAGGCACCAAGGAAACCAGTAGGGAAGCTCTCCCAAAAAACAAAGTACCTAATAAAGAAACGACAAAACATGAAAGATTCGAACTCCAGAGATCAGATAGAATTCGCTGAACTGTCAAAACTGATCAACAAGAAGTAAGGGATATTCGATATTATAACGTGGCAAAGATTGAGGTAGCCGTAAAACATGGACGCAGCATTAAATCAGTAAAAAGAAAGCTTCGCATCGGACAAGGCAAGATGTATGCACTGAAAGATAAGCATGGTAATATCACCAGCAATTTCGATGACATAGTAAAAGCAGTGGACGAATTCTATACTGACCCAAAACAGCCAAGCTACTTTCATTCGAAATAGTGATGAACCGGATACAGAGGCTCCTTCCATAACTAGCGATGAAGTTAGAAGGGCCTTGAAAGACATGACCAGGAGAAAAGCTGCTGGAGAATATCGAATAACAGTAGATTTAATCAAAGATGGAGGAGATATCATGCTTGAAAAGCTTGCGGCCCTTTATACGCAATGCCTCACAACCTCAAGTGTACCAAAGAGCTGGAAGAACGCCAACATTATACTAATCCATAAGAAGGGAGACGTTAAAGAATTGAAGAATTATAGACCCATTAGCTTGCTTTCAGTATTGCATAAAATATTGACAGATAATTTCCAATAGAATCAGGGCAACACTTCAGCCAACCAAGAGAACAGGCTCTACGATGGATCATATCCATGTCATCAATCAGGTAATCGAGAAATCTGCGGAGTACAATCAACCTCTCTATATGGCTTTCATAGATTATGAAAAGGCATTTCATTCAGTAGAGATACCAGCAGTCATAGAGGCATTGCGTAATCAAGGAGTACAGGAGGCATACGTGAATATCTTAGCAAACATCTACAAGAATTCCACAGCTACCTTGGTTCTCCACAAGAAAAGTAGAAAGTTACCTATCAAGAAAGGGGTCAGGCAAGGAGACACAATCTCTCCAATGCTATTCACTGCATGCTTAGAAGTATTCAAGCTCTTAGACTGGGAAAGCTTAGGAGTGAGGATCAACGGCTAATATCTCAGCAACCTTCGCTTTGCAGATGACATTGTCCTATTCAGCAACAATGGAGACGAATTACAACAAATGATTGAGGACCTTAATCGAGAAAGTGTAAAAATTGGGTTGAAGATGAATATGCAGAAGACAAAGATAATGTTCAATAGCCTGGCAAAGGAACAAGAATTCAGGATCGCCAGTCAGCCTCTAGAGTCTGTAAAGGAGTACGTTTGTCTAGGTCAATTGCTTGCAGGGGACCCTGATCACGAGAAAGAAATTTACAGAAGAATAAAATTGGGTTGGAGTGCATACGGCAGGCCTTGCCAAATCCTGACTGGGAGCTTACCACGGTCGTTGAAAAGAAAAGTGTACAATCATTCCATTCTACCGGTGCTAACTTATGGGGCAGAAACTTGGAGGTTAACAAAGAAGCTCGAGAACAAGTTAAGGACCACACAAAGAGCGATGTAACGAAAAATCTTAGGAGTAACGTTAAGAGACAGGAAGAGAGCGGTGTGGATCAGAGAACACACGGGAATAGCCGATATTCTAGCTGACATTAAGCGGAAGAAATGGAGCTGGGCAGGCCATGTAATGCGTAGGATGGATAACCGGTGGACCATTAGGGTTACAGAATGGATACCAAGAGAAGGGAAGCGCAGTCGAGGTCGACAGAAAACCAGATGGAATGATGAAGTTAGGAAATTGCAGGCGCAAGTTGGAATACGCTAGCGCAAGGTAGGGGTAATTGTAGATCGCAGGGAGAGGCCTTCGTCCTGCAGGGGACATAAAATATAGGATGATGATGATCATGATGATGATGATGATGATGATGTGGAAGCATGCAGAGCGGATGACCAAGCGAGCCAGAACAAGTGTCGAAACGTCGCAATGCCCTACTTCCACGTGACGTCACACTGTGTCGTAACGTCAAGGCAAAGTAAAAACGAAACCCGGAAATGACTGTAGAAATACTATTGTGATAAATTATTTATCATGCTGTGAGACGTACGGGTAACATTACTTTTTCCTTCGGTTAGAGGTACCGGACGTTCATTTGAACAAAAACTAAATAAAAGAAGAAGATTCGAAAATGTTGTGTCGGTATCCTGTTAAGCGCTTGTCGTAAAGAGGTGTGCGAGAGTAATAAATTTTGAGCTGCAAACGATGCGAGTTCCCACTGCGAGCGTGCAAATCTGTGCGCCCGCAATTTTTACGCGTTAGTGGTTGAGAAACCCAAGTTTTGGACACAGTAGCACAGAGAGAAAGAGGGAGAACTGATAACGGAAAGGCAGGGAGCTTAACCAGCCTGAGCTGACCAGTAGGCTACTCTGCACTGGGGAAAGAGGGAAGGGCATTGAAAGATGAGAAGGAAGAAATAATTTGCCACTTTGCACTGGTACTTACTCAATCAAGCGTTCATCGATGAGTCAGTCACAAGCCGTCATAGAGATTGGTGCATATCAAGAAATGCAACAGCGCTTCTGTGGCTTTGTGCATCGTAGACACACGAGGCCACGGTCCCAAGGTATTCTCTTCTGAGAAAGGCATTTCGTCTAAGTGCCCTAAAGCTGTCTGAAGGGCAATTCTCTCATCTCCGTATGTTAGACAGTCACAAAGGAGCTCTTTGATCGTTTCTCCTACACGACAAGCGTTGTAATTAGCACTTACCGCCAGTCCAAGCAGGAACGAGTATGCGTTCGTGAAAGAAACTCTAAGTCGCAGGCATTTAAAGATGAGGCATGCGAAAAAGCCGTTTTATTTAAGCTCTAGGAAACTGTATGCGTTTCCGAAGCTAAACTGTGCTAATCGGCGTATATTTTCGCCTATTTAATATAATTCCAGAAATTCACAGTAAATGCAACGCGCATGATGACAGTAGATAAATGGGTGTATTGTTTTACGCTTTGTTCAACTTGTACGCTGTCTGGCCAGTGCGGTACAGCAAACGAGAAGCCTACTTACGCTGCTACACAGAATCTCTCCGTTTCTACTATTTCGCTTAGTTTGCTTTCAGAAAAGTGCAATACTAAATTTTGCTTCTGCCATACTCGGAGCTGCTTGCGCTATCCCGCTTTCCTTCTGTAATCCTACCCGCAATCTGCTTGATCATTAGGAGAAGCGTCTCAGTCGAGTCATCAGAGATGATTCGTTCTGAACGGTTGTGCCTCGCATCGTCTCGCAGAAGGTGACCTGGGCAACGTCATCCCTTTCGCGGATGACAACCGCCAGGTGGCGCTTTGCATGGAGCAGGGCCTGTACCGGCTCAACCTAGACACGCACCAGAAGGAGCTACTTGTCGAGATGCTCGACCCCGAGTCCCCGGTGAAGTCCAGGCTCAACGATGGCAAGTGTGACGCCCTGGGGCGCCTCTGGACTGGTGAGAAAAAGGCTATAGCTTATTGCCTCGACTTGGCTCAGAACACGCTTGTGCGTTTCACTCCAACTCGGCTTTTCATGCGCCTCTTTTAGCTTCCATGGAGGAAGACAAAAGACTAGGAGGGACCCTCGCGTGGTCTCTCCTAGGCCATCACCACGCGATGGCCAAACAGTTGTTTCTAGCACCGAGAACACTGTGGGGGAGATAATAGGAAGAGTGAGTGAGTGCCAAAGGTCAAATGTGACGAGGGTGTCACCAAAAGTTACCATGAACCAATGAATGCCTTGAAAGATCCGGGAATCTTGGAGGGCTTAGTTCTCAAGAGCCAAAGCGCAGGTAAGCTCTGACCGGGAGGGGATGGCTGCGTGGGTTGCCTTATCGAGGCTAGCTGCCTCTCGTCATGCTCACTTCATCAAAGGCGTTAGGGTCTGGCCTCAGAGCCACGGGGAAAGCTGGCGCACTAGCAGTGCTATTTCTGGCATTGCGTAGGGATTGCTGGAGCTTCTGAAATCGACTGTTTTCAGTGGCCGAATGCACGCGTGATGGCCATGCCCGCGTGCGCACAATATACTAATGTTCTCCTTTCTTATAATTCCTCTTCTGTCTCCTCTGTGAAACAGTATACAAATCACCGTACCACCATTGCGCCGTGGTAGCCCAATGACAATTGCGTTGCGCGTTCAATCCCGGCAGCGGCGGCCCCATTTCGATGGAGGCGAAATGCAAAAAACGATCGTGTACTTCCATTGAGGTACACGTTAAACAACCCCAGGTTATCAAAATTCATCCGGAGCCACTGAATACGGCAATTACCTCATAATATTATATTGAATTTGGCACGTAAAACCTCACAATTTATTTTCTTTTGATTGCAGGGTCGATGCCCTCCACAGGAGTGCAGAACGTGATACCAGGGAAGAACAACTTCTGGTGCTACTCGAAGGGAAAGCTGCAGCACAAGTTGGACGGGGTGACCCTCTCCAATGGCATCACGTGGACGACGGACAACAGGGTCATGTTCTACGACGACTCAGTGCCCGGACAGATCTACGCCTTCGATTTCGACCTCACCGCGGGAGAGATCTGTGAGTATATGCTGGTCGTGCTACTTGCGATCTAGTCACATTATTGAAGCTTATGAGAAGGACACTTACAAAAGACATGAGCCAACTTAATATAGTGCAATCTAATACATCTGCCGTATCATCGCTGTATTAAGTACAGCTACCAGTAATGGCACTGACTGTCGTTACAGAGTAGTTTTTTTGTACTGATACAGTAGCAAGGTTCTTTGTCAAAAGGCAACGGTGAGTAGAGCGAGGGCGTCAGGTAAGGAATTGTCACTCTTGTGGGTATCAGCCTTTTGGGGATGTTCCATTGGAGGCGTGTGTTTCAATTGACGTACGCAAATCAAAGACCGATAGTAAAAGAAAGGAGTCCACGAAAGCAGAGCAGGCCAGTTCTTTTTTTTTTCGCCACAAAAAGAAGGCCAGAGAAGCTTTGCCGCACTTACGGTTGTTGGGACACAGAGAACGTGCCTATAATGCCTTGCTTGTAAAGCTACATTCACTTGAAGGGATGGAATTCTGGTTAAACGCGTTACCATCGCATCTTCTTACGACACGAAAATTAGGCACAGAGACTGCAGATGCTGGACTATTGCTCACGCATTCACTTGACAATGGGGTACAGTAGACAATATCCCTACCACCAAAATGTCGTGCAGTGCGTGCAGTGCACGCATCTTGTAATAAAGTCCATATCATTTAGATATCGAAACAAGTTGTGCTCACGCAATTATATCCCTTCCATTTTGGATGCAGAATACCAATCTTTAGTTTACAAGCTGCCGCGCATTCGCCAACCTATGGCGCCGTAAACCCTTACCTGGTGTTTTGTCATGGCTCTAGATTATTTTTACGTAGCTGCTTCGAAGGCACAGCCATTCATTTTTTTTTTCGTCCCATGAAGTGTGACGTTCAGAGAAACACTGGTGAGTGCGATCGACTGATTTAGTGAAATATCTTCATTCCGGTCCAGAGACGACGCAGGGGAGACCCCGCACCACCCGGCTAGTGTCACGTAGGGACCGCCAAGCCGAGCTCGACGGCCCGAACGCGGGCACTCTGGACGGACAGGGTTTGGTCATTGAGTTCGGGGCTGCCCGAGAGCGCAGCCCACCTATCCTCGATGAAGGCGGAGCCGATGGCTTCACACTCCCACAACACATGGTCCAATGTTGCCGTTAGTCCACAGGCAGGGCATTCCGCACTGGGATACCTTTCAGGGTCTATAGCGTGAAGAACTGCAAGGTTAGGATACGTACGGGCTTGTAAATGTCGAAGGGTAACCGCCCGCAGGGGCGGTTACGCAGGGTTACGCAGGGTGCGGTATGGGGAATGCCCGTCTTGACACTGAGTAGTGTTTGGTGATCTCATTATACGTGAGCAAGGGTTCCTGGCCGGGCAGGGGGACTGGGGAGGCAGCGCGGTCTGTGAGTTCTCGCACGGCCTTGTGCGCGCTCTCGTTAGTGTTAGAGGGAGAGCCCTCAGTCGCCCTAAGTGAGCGTTTAACCAAGGGAGAGAATGGGTAGAGATACTTTTGACGCTTTGGACAATGCGAAGGGCCTGAGCGGAGCGCGTCCCGGTTTCGTAGGCCTTAATGGCGGCCTTGAATCGACGTACGCGTGTATTGCCTCTCTGCGACTATCGAGCACAGCCAGCACGATTGCAACCTGTTCGGATACCAAGGGCTTCGAAGTGCGTACCGTAGCGCAGCAAGTGATGCTTGAATTAGAGTGAACGATACAGACGCCGAATGCCTCTCGTTGGACGTATGCCGCGGCATCCACCATGCCTGCCTCAATGTGGTTGTTGTGGACATGCTCGAGTAGAGCTCTACCCTGGCCCAACGTCTGCCGGCGTTGTGTGCGGGGTGCATATTGCAGGGAATGGGCGCGATGTGCAGTTGATATCTGATGTCGCTGGGAATACGCACGGCGTCGGGGCACCGGTCGACAGGGATGAGGCCCATCTCGTAGAGTATCTTGCTGCCCGCCATGGTGTCGGGTAGCCTGAGCAGCTGGGAGCGCTCTTGCGCCTCGATTATTTCTTCGAGCGTGTTGTGCACTCCGAGCTTGAACAGGTTTTCGGTGTGAGTGCTTACAGGTAAACCGAGGGCGAGCTTGAAGACCTTTCTGATGAGGGAATTGGGCTGGTTCGTTTCTGCAATATGCCAATTATGCATGGCTGCTGAGTATTAAAGGTGGAAGAGCACAAAAGCATGTATAATGCGGATGAGGTCGTCTTCCTTGATTCCCCGGTGCCTGTTGGCGATCCTCCGGATGAGGCCGAGAGCACTCTCCGTCTTGGCGATGATTTTTTTGAGTGCTGTGCCATTGGCACCGTTAGACTCGATATACATCTCCAATATCCGGAGAGAGTCTCCGTCACCAGTGAAAAGCGGTATTTCGCTTTCGGACGCCGATTTCCAATCACGATGGCCACCGCCTCTGGGTCTTTTCTTGTAGAGAAGTAGTTCAGACTTGAATGGAGAACATCTGAGCCCAGAGGGGCGGAGGAAGCGCTCGGTCGCATCGATGGCGCTCTGCGTGGCGTCCTCAACTTGGCCGTCGCTCCCGCAGGCGCCCCAGATGATGATGTCATCTGCGTAGATGCTATGGTTGATTCCTTGAATCTTGGCGAGCTCCTTGGAAAGCCCGATCTTTGCGATGTTGAATAATGTTGGCGAGATGACAGAGCCCGGCCTGAAGCGTTCCGCGTGAACCGAGGGTGATCTCTTGCGAGATGAGGTATCCTTCGATCTTGAGCTTGGCAGTTCTAAGGCCAAGGAAGGATCCGACGAAGTCGTAGACCCTCTTCCCAAGCCCGAGCCCAGAGGGGCGGAGGAAGCGCTCGGTCGCATCGATGGCGCTCTGCGTGGCGTCCTCAACTTGGCCGTCGCTCCCGCAGGCGCCCCAGATGATGATGTCATCTGCGTAGATGCTATGGTTGATTCCTTGAATCTTGGCGAGCTCCTTGGAAAGCCCGATCTTTGCGATGTTGAATAATGTTGGCGAGATGACAGAGCCCGGCCTGAAGCGTTCCGCGTGAACCGAGGGTGATCTCTTGCGAGATGAGGTATCCTTCGATCTTGAGCTTGGCAGTTCTAAGGCCAAGGAAGGATCCGACGAAGTCGTAGACCCTCTTCCCAAGCCCGAGGCCGGCAATAGACTGGAGAATGCATTCATGTGAGATATTGTCGAAGGCCTTCTCCAGGTCTAATCCAAGGATGGCTCTGGAAACTCCCCTGCTCAGGTCTCACCAAATCTTCCAGGCTGAAGATGCTGTAATAAAGAATGCGTGGTTTTCCGTTCGTAACGCTAACGCTCAACGTCAGTAAAAACACAAATTTTTGTCACTAGTTATATAGGAAGCAAGAACCGCTCTTCAGCTGTGCGGGCTGTCCAGCACATCTTCACAAGTATATTGCATAGTCCATGAAAATCTTAGCGTTATAACCTTACGATTCTACTTGGCAAAAGTGTTTGAATGGGTAGCCGGCTGGGTAGCAGGAATGGTAGCAGAATGGAGAACGCAGCACCAGAAAACATAAAATTTCTCTTTTTGTGTGCAATTAAACTACACCTTGAAAATTTCGTTCGATGAGCAAGATATCCTACACTTGTGGTTTCAGGGTGCCAAATATGAAGTGCAGCGTGCACAACAATCTTACTCAGTTCCCTAGTAACCTCCGAGCTCTAGAACGATGCACTGTAGTTTACTGTTGTGAGTGCCCCATAGAGGTATGCGTACTTGAAGCGTACACTGTACAGAATGAGCCTCCGTTCAAGCCGAGCTTCCTGGATGAACAAGAGCCTGAGCCCTGGCAATGTCTGCGATATGTTACGTTGAATAGGCGTGCGTCTTTGGAGGGATTGTTTGCAGGGATTTTGAATATGCAGCTTACGCGCCGGAGAAATGAAAACGTCATCGTGTCACCAATAACTCGAAACACCACTTGGCGGATTGTTTTGCACGCCTGCAGAGGCAGACAGTGGCAACAGTTTCAGTTTATTTTCCTTAGAGACCCCTGATTCGATTCGGGGTTATTATGTACATAAGCAATGAGGCACCAGTTTGATATTATACAAGATCCAGTCGAATGTGATAGACATTCAAGCACAACTTAGTTGGAGATGGTAAGTGACGCGTTGCCAAATTACGGATGGGCAGGTGGCAGACAGTGGCGGGCGGGAGGCCGTTCTAATTATACAGTGGCGTTCAGTCGAAGACATATCTTGAGCATAGCTTCTCTTGCTCAGTAGGCCAGAAGGTTACAGGGATCCGAGAGGTTTCATATTTTGTTAGTTACAATCATAGGAAGGGGACAGAGGATGAAGCCAGGAAAGCCATATGGGAAGGTAATCGTTATGGTTAATTCTAATGTAGAAATAATACAAAAAATGGAAGCGAAAGCTAACAAAAATATACCTTGCTGCGCGTGACAGCCGAACCAACTTCGGCATTTCGCGCGCAAGGTTATACCAATAAACTACAGCGGCGACGGTCCCTCTGACCTCTTTCTTGTGTATTTGTGTACAATGTTATCCTAGACAGGCGCCGCTCACGGCCTAGGTTACGTACAGGCAACGCCATTTTAATAAGCACAGTCGTCCATGTAGCACGTGAGCTTAAGAGCAAGCAAAGGGCTAGCACACTCTTGTATCGTATACCTGTTGGCATCAAGAAGAACAAATTCGAGACCCTCGCTTTACAAACCGGCGCGCGTCCTTGCAGCAAACCGGCGATTGCTGGCCGACTTCAGCACGACGCCCGGCTACGAAGGGCTGGGCGTCCCGGACGGCATGACCATCGACCTCAACAACAAGATCTGGGTTGCGTGCTTCGGAGGCAGCGCGGTGGTGCAGATAGACCCCGAGACCGGTAAGACTTTGCTCCTTTGTATGGTGCCATAATTTACGGGGCGCACGTGCTCACCTTAAAATTGGCCGGTAATATCGCGGAAAATACAAGTGGACAATAGGGGAGGGCGCTTGTTAACTTAACAGCGAGAATTCGGGTGTACGGTTTAATACGGCAGGCGCACACTGGTGTCAGCGAATGCTTGCTTGGCCTTGGAATTCAACTCAATTAATTTGGAAATTAATGCTTGCAATCAAAACATGCTTGCATTTTCAAAAGTTTAGAAACATGATCCACCCATGGCACGAGTTGGAGATTTCATCGGGGTCGTTCTTCAATTTGGTCCGATAAATCTGAGGTTCTGTACAACGGAAAGCCGCCAGTGTAAAGTTGAATTTTTTAGCATAAGCGAAGACCAGTGTCCCTTACATGATTTGCCAACAGCATAAAAGAACCTGTAGTTGATCCAATTTTGATACAGGACGAGAACAGGAAGCTTATGCTGAGAACAGGAAGCTTATGAAATATTTCAGGGCCAGTTTGAATTCTAAACCAAACTAATGACTTCAGAAGCTGAGGTTGGTCAAGTGTTACAGGAACCGTGATTAAGTAGCCACGAAAGCGTGCACAAGCAGCGCGTGGCTGGCGATGGCCCCAGTCTGCAAGACTAGGACGGTCGCAGTGTTCCTTACCTGTTTCGAAGGTAATCTCCGCTCGACTATTTCATTGGCAGTGGTACATAAGTTGGTCCGTTTAGCTCCTTCTGCCATCTATGCAGCATTTCCTCACGAATTATCCGTGCCATGTTATCCCGAAACATCGCTAAATACATTTGGATGCATTCGTACCTCTTTAAGCGTTATAATGAGCATTTCGGTCGCCTGAGGGTGTACGTTCCCAAAGACGAACGGAAGCTGAAAAGGCGACAATCGTTCGTGCGTTCGATGCATACCACTCTGATGCCGCGAGTGAAGGAGAGCGTATGCTGCGTGGATGCATGCCACTCCATGCCGATCCACGCCACTGACGTGGGGGGCACCTAAGCGTTACTACAGCGACGAGTCTGCGTTATTGACTCGGCAAGCGTTCCTGGATATCGACAACCAATCTCGCGAAGACTGCCCAAATGATAGACAGTTTTGGTTTAGCCGGCTTCGCAGAATAGCGGAATGCGCATGCGCAGAAGGCTAAACCACCCATACCGTTTACTGTACGCACGCTATTTCTCAGATTTAACGTTACCGTCTTTGCGTGGTTTACGTAGTTTACGTAAAACATGGCGGCGGTCCCGGCGGCCCGCTTCGAACTGAATTTGGCGTTGTTTTTGTAGAATTCACTTCGTTCTTAGCAAATGTTTGTGTAAATGGCTTTCGCTTAGTCCCAGACCACTTCGACGACAGAGTATTACGGATAATCTTGAGGAATTTTCGAGATCGCTTCTCGTTTCAAACGCGACCAAGCCTAACGAGAGAAATTGATGATGATGATGATGATTTATTGGCATCCCCTTTGAAACGGGGCGGCGACAAATAGTCACCTAGCCTGCTTGATTTAATCAGGTATACTATACATGTTCTTTATCTTGCATTTTTGTATACCTATCATTATTTTTTTTTTCAAAAATTTACCTTGTACCGCTGCCTATGATTTTAAGAGATCAGGTCGCATCCATCTTTTCCCTACTTTTTTTCCACCAGTACTCTAATCGTCTCTTGCTGATCTCTACGGCTGATCTGTTTATGTTTCCTTCCACTTTAAACCCAAGCGCTTCTGGGAGTTGCACGTTACCTACGGTTCTCGCTGGGTGGATCCCGTCGCATTCCATTAGGATGTGCTGAGTGGTCTCTGGATCTTTACTGCAGCATACACATGTCTCATCTAATTCCGAATATTTGTTCCGATATGTTTTCGTCCTTAGGCAACCGGCTCGAGCCTCAAATAGCAAGGCACTGCCCTTTGTGTTATCGTACAGATTTTCCCTTCTAATTTCTTTCTTCTCATTCTTGTAAATCTCCATTGTCCTTTTCGTTTCCATTCTTTGCATCCAATTCACGGTCTCTATTTCTCTCACTTTCTTTCTGATGACCCCTGGTTGTCTATTTACAGTTTCGATTATCCTGTACTTGGTTGCCAACTTCCTTGACCTCTTCCTCCATTCTGTGTCCACGCTTTTCATGTAGAGATACTTGTGCACTTTAGCCGCCCATTTATTTTCATCCATGTTCCTCAGCCTTTCTTCAAAACTAATTTTGCTTTGTGCTTCTCTGACTTCAAAAGAGGCCCAACCCATGTCTCCATGCACTGCCTCATTTGTCGTATTACCGTGTGCTCCCAAAGCCAACCGGCCTACTGATCTTTGGTTAACTTCCAAACCCGCCAATATATCCGATTTTAAGCATATAATGGCATTTGCGAATGTTAGCGCTGGCACCATTACTCCTTTCCAGATTCCACGCACCACCTCATACTTATTGTGGCCCCACAGTGCTCTGTGTTTCATTAATTTCTGAGATGCCAGTGCCACCTATCGGTGAAGGTTGGAGATAAGTGCGACGACGGCATATGGCCTCTGAGATCGTAAGATTTCGGAGGCTATGCTATGGTAGACAGCTTGTACTTGTACAGCTTGGTAGTACAATTGCAATGGGCTCCTCATTTCCATTGCACTGCCTCTCCCACTTTCCGGACGCACACACAGACAGAATCACTCATGTGCACAATGCACTCAAAGTTCAAAATAGAGCGTCCCGCACGTAAACTTCGCTATCACGCTATACTAAAACTAGCTTTCTGCCAATTTCGTTTGCGGAACGGTAACGCTATTTCCCTTAACCCCGCTATTTCGCTAACGTTAAACTAAAACTGTCTAATGGCTGAACATTGCTGCCGAGGTGAGATAAAAGGAAGCGGCTATCTGAAACACTGTTCACTTTCCACGAAAGAGGCCAGCGACGCAAACTTAACTACGCTTTTGGCGAGACGTAGGGTATCAGAGCACAACCGTGTTGGTCCATAACGTTTCTGTTTCATCCTGGATCCTGAAATCTGCGGAGACCTGATGAAGGGCCCCTTCTAATGTAAAAGAATTGTATAAAGATGTAGGATTACGTCGTAATCAACTACGTGTTTCGGGTCTCAGAGGTAGCTCACCTCTTAGAACAGTGCGCTTGCGTCTTTCCAGTGCTTATAGGCACAATAGACTAGTTTTCTGTCGATATAGTTTGCATTGCTCATTGATGCACACGCACACGTTTTGTCGCAAAGGCAGGAAACAAGCTTTCCAACGTTTCCTCCATGAGCAACGAGGGAAGTTTGATTGAAAGTGTAAAACCATTGGTGTAAAGTCTCATAATCTGCAGGCAGTTTGCGAACTGTAGTAGTCAGCAGGAATCGTCTGTAGATAATCTATAGACCTTTCAAAAAACGGTTGCAGGCTTTCACAAATTTGTCGAACAAGTATTTATCAGATGACACTAGTGCCCCTAGCTCTTCTTCGGCGTCACTGTAGAGTTCACACTTACTTTTTTTTCGCAGCCAAGATCCTGACCAAGATAAGCTTTCCGGCCAAGTACACCACATCGTGCTGCTTCGGAGGCAAGAACTACGACGTTCTGTACGTCACGACAGGCAGTTTTCGTCCAGACGCCACTAGGCCCGAGGACGGCCTACTCTATAGGGTTACCGAGCTGGGAGCAAAGGGCAAGGCAGCTTACGAGTTTGCCGGTTAGACCCTAGCCGTGCTAGGTGTGCCAATTGACACCGTCGCCATGCCGAAGCGACGGGAAGGCGGAAAGACATATTGGGCATATGAGGCGAAGTGTGGCGTTGTAAATTGAAATAAATCATCCAGATAATTCTGAATTCAAGCGTGCTTTATCTCTCAATGAAGTTCGCTAGCTGGCTTCCTCACCATTGTGCCCCTCTAGAATACCGGCCTCTGCGCCTCTGACTTAAGGAGTAGCACGCTTTTCTCTGCTGCTCTCTACGAATGTTGTTATTGCACTCCTGCTCCTTCAATTTATTGCTGTGCGTTCATAGTGTAGGTTCTTACTTAACGCATGCATATTCCGGTACCCGGAACACTCCATACGCAGTCAAAGGTGCTCACACGCACCAAGTCCTTATCGCAGAGCACAAAAGTACCCAGACTTTCTTCGGGGTTGGTGGGTTCGGTATTCCAGTAGCGTCTGCACGGACAGTAAGCGTGAACGTCAAGTAGACGCAGTGCATCCAGGACTACGTTCCCCTCTCTCCACGTTTCCCCTTTCCCCTCCTCTAGATAGCGTAGCGCCATGGGGGAAGGAAACAAAACAGGAGAGGCCCTGACGTCACTTTTTTGAAGCCGGAAATGCAGCCATGTTGGTGTGCCACCTCTCTTTGCGCCTCCAATCAGCGGTTCTGCAGCTCACCGGAGCAGATGGGCGCGAACTTTGAACTTGCATTGTTACGAGCCGCCGGAAGTGTGTGCTCCTGACGCGCGTCAAAACAAAGCCTACAAAACTTCTGTAGCAGTTTTAGTGAATCAGACGCGCTCCTGTGTTTTTCCGTGGCGCGTTGAAGAAGACAACGAAGACCCGCGCCGTGATTGCTTGAGTGTATCTGTTGCTGGCCGACACTCACACTCACAGACCCAAAACACAACTTTCAAGCTTACATACCACACCCAGAGGTCAGCTTTTCTTGTGAACAAAAGGTGCTGCGGGAAAGACACCGACGGAAAAATCTTATCTCACTTTTCAGAGACTGAGAGCATCAGCGAAAGCTTCAGGAGCATGGTTGCCATGGCAACGTTGACATTTGGGGTACCCGTCCCTGTGCTCCTTTGCGAAAAACAGCACGTGACTTCCGCCACACCTTATCCAATACGTTCGTGCTGGCCAGGGCCTCTCCTGGGGTTTCCTTCCTCCATGGGTAGCGCCAATAAGACAATTCCATATTAACATCCCTGCCGTCTCTGTTAAGGCGATTAGGCTTTCTTTGCCAAACCATCCTACGATTTTTAACACGAAAGTGTTTTATCGCGGGTTTCACGACTGTTTTCCGGCAACGGATGTGATAGTCGCCATCTAGGAGCGGTGAAGCGAAGCATTGCATTGTGACGCTATCGAGCGCCGACAAAGAGCGCTTTGGTAGTCGCAGCACAAGGGAGCCTACATGCAAGCGCTGTTTTCGTTAGCATGTAGGCTCCTTCTACATAGCACACAGCAGAAGGTCCAACGCGGTGTAGCCATTGAATAAACAACCAAGTATAGCCTCGTGCATAGTCTCATACAATAACTCTACAATATATAACTATACGATAAAAAAAACATTATTAATATTGTCCGATGGCAGGATTCGAACACAAGAACTTTGGAAGAGAAGCCTGGTGTTTAAACCATTACGCCACGGACGAACGCCTCCACACGTTACATAAAACTCCCTTATGAGTTTATCACGGGCAAGCCAGTGCAGTGAGATGCTTGGCGCGTTTTGAGTTGGCCACCTCGCCGAGCTGCACTGCTGTAATTAGTAGCGATTGTGCGTGTTCGCTGTGTCTTCTGCACTTCGAAAAGTATAAATTGCTCGGAAATTTACGACAATGAAGGCATATGAAGCGCAATAAACAGTCACAAGAACGTCTAAATCCACAAGCACGAAGATCAGACAAATCATGTACTTCTGCGGCATCGTGTAGGCAGTTAGCTCCGGATTGGCCTGTGGCGCCTCGTCACCCGCAGATTGCGGCTTCAGCGTGCACCATCGCCTACTGCTTCGCTTGCGATGGCACCACCTAAGACAACTGCTGCGCTAAAAGGCGCCGAAAGGCGACGACGTCGCCGGGCGAATCTCATTTGCTCCGGTGAAAGAGACGATATCGTGAAGCACAATGTCTTTGAGCGTTCGCAGCGCACAGTGAGAACTCTGCCACTGGCATTCCTTGAGCTGTGCGCGTCGCAGCTCGACTGGCTGCCATAGCCACTACGGACCAGAATGCTGGCACCTTCGCCGAAGCGACTAGACAGCAGGACGCCGCGCGCCAAGCAAACCTGCAACATGGTCGCCGACCCGCAAATTCTGCACCTTTCGCTGCCGCCGACCGGGACTTCCCGGAGCAAAAGCGCAACAGCTTCTGTGAAGACACGGTTCCCTTTCGTGTTCTACTGATTCCCATGAACGAGGGATCAACCATTTTTTTTTGGGGGGGGGGATATGACTCAAATTCAGTTCTTAATCTATATTTGTGAGTCCGTCGGTCGCTGGCCGAGTTCTCGCCGAGTAGACGCTTTTTCAAAATAAAAAATTTTCACAGGGTCTCTTACGTTATCCCCAAGATGACATGAAGGCGAAAGCCCATGGTGCGGATACATTAAAGGTGGACACATGACGTACACACCCCCCTTAGTTCACTTACTCTACTTCGCTTATTCATCCCTCTTAATTCGCTTACTCATCCTCTTAATAAGCGTAGTCTACGTCGCTTAGTCACCCCTCTTAATTCGTTGAGTCATCCTCTTAATTCGCTTACTCTTCCTCTTAATCCAATTAGTATAATTCGCTTCGTCATTCCTCTTAATTCGTAAAGTCATCCATCTTTATCATCCATTTTGCTTGCTTACGGGGGGGGGGGGGGGGCGGCTTACGGGGGTACGAGCCAATAATGTCGATAGTTTTTGGACCTTTCGTGTCGACGCGTTTTCTCTCTAGCACTTCGAAGGTCGACTAATCGATTAGACATGTAAGGTTTTCACCTTTTTGAAGGTCGACTGATCGATGACACCTACAAGGCATTCACCCTAAGAAAAAGTTACGCACGTTTAACGTAGATGTTGAAACATATATGTCGAGCGAACCTTTCGTGAAGCAGTTATAGAAATGCTATAACTTTGCCCATTTCATTCCTGCGTCTTTGGCGCGAAGGAAACTGGCCAGCGCATGTGCTCTCGCATACGCGTGCCACGCAAAGTGACAGCTCTTATAATGGCTTGCATTTCTGCATTTAATACTAACGCGACAGCATTAAGGGCCCCATGTCGCAGAATCTCCGGCGTTGGTGTTGGCGTGTGGCCTCCGCTGCCAAAAAAATCATACCGAACTTTCCAGAGCACGCAGGCCCTTCCCGCGTCACAGAGGCGCTGGTGAACTAATTGAATTTCTCAAAGTAAAATGCGTCAGAAAAATCGTAAAGTACGACTTAACGACAACCTACAGGCACGATAGCGCCGGATTGTAATCTGAATATACGAGAAAACTAAATTCTGTTACGCGGAAACTCGAATACGAACCCCTTTTCCAGCATTTCTACCATTGACACAGCGGCGTGCCCCAGTCGGTAGTCCTTGCAAAAACGACATGCAGGTGGCTCTCACCTCCTCAACAGCGTACGGAGCCTATACATGCAACGCTCCCTACGGCAGCGGCGCGCCGATGCGAAGATGCAGAAAAAAAGAAAGCCGCAGTTGCCGGGAAGCCTGACAAGCATTCAGGGATATTTGAATGCTATCGCGTTCCACTCTTAAAGGCGAAGCTTAATCAACCTCCAATTTTTTTAATGTACTGGTCACTTCTCGGGCATTCCCGCTTGTGGATATATGCCATAGTATGGAAATCATAAGCATCAACACGCGGTGATCGTCTCAACCACATCGTTGGCGTTGGCACGATACGTACCGCCCACTCCTCTACCAACCTTCCGTTGTGGATATGGGTAATAGTATGAAATTGATCATCATAATCAACGCGGGTCGAACATCTGAAAGTGCAATTTGATGTTGCCACGTTAGAACTGTACTTGCGGTTGTGTCTTAATGGTAAGAGCGTCGGGCTTCTGCGCTGAGGGGCCGATTTTCGTGTCCCACAGCTCTCCCTAATGAGGAAACACATTCGTCCATCCGTCCGTCCTTCACCTAAGACGAATCGCTATGAATAAAGTAATGTATAAAACAAAAATGGGGGCAGCTTCACACTATGGTGCGAAGACTGTGCAAACAGCGATGCTGTCGATCCCACTTAGCTTTATCTCGGATCGGCTAAGTCGCAGTCCCGGATCGTTTTGTCGACGCTTCTGGCTGCAAAACACGCTTTTGATCGTTAACGCGAGCAGGTAACTCCGAATCCTCTGCAAATCGCCGACGTTTCGCCGCCGCTTCACCGGCGCGATACTCGGGCTTTGTCCGAAGTAGTCTCATCCGCTCTCGAGTATCGAGAGTCTCATCTGCTCTCGAGAAGTAGTCGAGTAACGAACTCCTTCGGTCGCCCCATTCTCACGGCGATGGGCTCGGCACGGAGATGTGGGGCATTCTGACGCCACAGTGGAGACGCGGAGCTATTAATATGAGGATCATTGCAGTGACGTCACGTCTTAGCTCCGCCTACCACAGCTCTGGCTAAATGTCTATGCGGGAGCTCGCCGTGATGACGTCATGACTCTCCAAAGCTTGGCAAAGCGACGGCGCGCGCGATGACGACACGGCTCAGCTGCACCTACACAGCTGTTGCGAGGCTCGGCGTTGCTAGGCGACGCGTTGCTAGGCGACGTGGAGTGACGTCATCACTCAGCGAGGTCTTCCTGCGCACACTCGCCTGACTAACCACCGCCTTAAACAGCTATTCGCGGTTAAAAATTCAATGACATTCCACTCTGTAAAGGTGGATGACCAGCAAAGCTGTGTATGTGGTGAAAGACCATTGCTCCGGTGAAACGTTCCACGTTTCCGGGATCGGGGCCACATTGACAGTTCGCATTTCTTTCCGCTTCGCGGTCCTGGCGGGCAGCACGCTTGGCGTCCGCGGCCCGCTCGTCGTCGGTGGTCTCCTTACGACGCCGCCGCCGCGCCCATCCCTTTTCTCTGTGAGACCCTGGAGATTAGAGTAAGTGCCACAAGGTGGCGCTACGCTTTGGAGCGATGCACGTTTCACTTTGGAGCGATGCAACGTGAAGCCACCACCGCAAGGGGGCGCGACGCTCGGGAGCGATGTGCGCTAATGCACACGGAACCTGCAGACGATATAGAAGAGACTATGACTGTTTTCTTTAAAGATCGATACGCCAGTCGCAGCGCGCGTACTAGCGCTGACGCGCTCACATGGCCGCAAGGGTGAGGTACGTCACGTAATGAAGAAGAAAACTTAAGTTCCTGCGAAAAGCGCGGTGCGATAAATTACTTTTACGATCCCGACGCCGCCATCCCGACGTTTTCATACGACGCCACAAGGTGGCGCGACGCGTCTACTTCCGGTCTGTTTCCGGACACGATTTCCTAGAACGCAGCCTATAACAGCGTCTGAAATTGCTTTACGATCATCATCATTATCACCAACCTATATTTTATGTCCACTGCAGGACGAAGGCGATCTCCCTGCGATCTCCAATTACTCCTGTCTTACGCTAGCGTATTCCAACTTGCGCCTGCAAATTTCCTAACTTCATCACCCCATCTGGTCTTCTGCCGACCTCGACTGCGCTTCCCTTCTCTTGGTATCCATTCTGTAACCATAATGGTCCACCGGTTATCCATCCTACGCATTACATGGCCTACCCAGCTCCATTTCTTCCGCTTAATGTCAACTAGAATATCGGCTATCCCCGTTTGTTCCGTTATCCACACCGCTCTCTTCCTGTCTCTTAACGTTAGTCCTAAGCTTTTTCGTTCCATTGCTCTTTGTGCGGTCCTTAACTTGTTCTCGAGCTTCTTTGTTAACCTCCAAGTTTCTGCCCCATATGTTAGCACCGGTAGAATGCAATGATTGTACACTTTTCTTTTCAACGACAGTGGTAAGCTACCAGTAAAGATTTCGCAATGCCTGCCGTATGCAGGCATTAACTGACGTCTCATAACACCCTTTTATTGTCCTATTTGCAGCTTCAGCTGTGCTGTTGGAAATAAGCGGAAATAAGTTTTACAATACCGAAGTTTAAAGCCATCAATTTCGATAGTAGAAAGCTACAAGGAATAAGGATAGTAGTTTTATTCCCTGCATAAACTTTGACACATTCGCTTACTAACTGAATTAACAAGCATGGTGTCATCGCGCACAAGCAAACATGGATAGATCACACTCGATGACCGCAGACAACCACTGTCAAAACGCGTTCGGTAGTTGCAAACAGAAAGAAAACGGTGAAGCCTTTTCAAGGCCAAAGCTTCCATGCTATTTGCAATTGGTGGGAATTTCAGTACAAAAGAACAAGACGACGCCGATGGTCGGCCGACCAGTCGACAGAGTGCGTCGCTGTGAGGCATTCTGTCACATTAGGCCAAACGACGGTGAGTCGACGCGGTAGGACAGGATTTGGAGACGCCGACACCAACAAAACCGGTCTACGGGCGGTCTTCAGGCCAGTCTTCGCGAAATGGGCCGCTGAGCGAAAACATCGCACTGACCATAGGCGGAACGTTTTCATTTGTCCGAGGGGGGGGGGGGGGGGGGGAGGGCATTGTCCCGACTAGGCCAAGCGGTGGCACGCTGCTGTCACCATTGGATTGCTACGGTTCAACAACCCCTATCAATCCGTGATGCCGCGACCAATTAATTGTCCAGCTGATGCCGTTGCTGACGCCATCAGGTCACTTGGCAAAGAGGCAAGCAGCATTTCGACCAGAGGCCCTATTGGCCTGCCAGCGACACCGACAACATCGTGGGAACTATTTAAAGCCGAAAACAGCAACGTGGGCAGATCAGTGGGCTCAGTGGCACCGTCGGGCGCACGATGTTAAAGTTCGTGCTCTCCTTTGTCCAGGTTAGTAAGAAATTGCCCTTTGTCAATTGCGTAAAAACTGGTAATGTAGGTCTTATAGTGCTGCCGAGCCCACAGTGTCTGTTATCTTGTTGTTGCAAGACGTTTGGTGTCGTCCGCTTACTATTGCAACTCAGTGGTAATGTCCAGGAAAATCCCTGTCTGGATAAGCTAGACTAAATCCTCGAATTGGTCACTGCAAGTAAAACTTCCCAGTCTTCTTTAGAAGTCGGACTACATAGTGTACAGCACCGGCTATCAGATGTGGAAACAGCACTATCTAGACTAAGGCTGTATCACAAGAACGTCGGCAAGTGCGTACCAACAGTCAGCGCATTACGTACAGGGATCAATCAAATTGACAAAAAGACGACTGATTTAGAAAACCGCGGTCGCAGAAATAATATCATTATCTATGGTTTGAAGGAAACTGCTCGTGTAGATAACGCATCACTCAAACAAAGAGTTGTAAATGGCGTCATCAAGGGCATTCTGGGCATCGAAGTACGTTCTGTAGAGCGTGTTCACCGAAATGGCCTAAAAAAAGACAATCGAGAACGTCCAGTTATCTTACGCTTTTACGACGTTACAGAAAAGTTGTCAGTTTTGCGCAATGCTTTCGAGTTGAACGATAGTAACCTATCCATATTGGAAGATGCAGATCTTCGCGAAAAGCGCAGAAAGTTACGGCAGTCTGCTAAAGATAACCGTGCAAATGGCGAAAAAGTAAGCTTGGTTTTTGACAAACGAAAGATAAACAATGAACGGATGATCATGAATGTATGGGATGATCAAGAAAACGAGCGAATCTCGGTAAGACATTCACAGCGAGACATTGTTACACGTAGTGATGTTACAACCCCCTAATGTACAGAAAATGTTGCACCGCTCTTGTTAATCTGTTTTAATGCCCGTAGCATTGTTAATAAAGATGACAAATTGGAAGAAATTTTACAGCTGTACTCCCCGGATGTTGTTATAGCTACTGAAACTTGGCTCCACCCAGAAATTCCTGACTCGCAAATAAGCGCCTACTTTTCCAGTGATAAACTGACGCAGCAAACCACGAGAGTACCTGGTGCTCAGTTAAACTTAATGACTATTCACTCTTAATAGGGGCTATCACAGATGCCCAGGAGATCCTGAGGAATATTTGTCCGAAGTGCATGATTACTTACACAGCAAAACAAGTTCTCGTACCAATATACTAATAGGTGATTTTAACTTACCTGACAAACTGGGATCAACTCACTGTAGGTACATAAGAAAAGCACAGCTGTGAGCGACTATAGGATATAATGTTCATTTTTTCATTATCCCAGATTTTCAAGGAACCGACACGTGTGCAGGAAAGCACTTCCTCAGGGCTGGATCTGGCTCTCGTGTCTGGATCGTTATCAACGGATACCAGCATAAAAGAAGGCATCTCAGATCAGAAAATGTTAGCGTTGATAGTTTGTAACTTAGACGTAAGCACCAATCGTAGCAACAAAACTTCGCGTATCCCAATTAAAGACTACAACCGAGCTGCTGATGAGAGCATAATGGGCTATCTAGACGAGGTACTAGATGATATGTCACTTCATCCTAGCCGCACTATTAACGAACTATTGTTAAAATTAAAGAAAAACAGTTAGACATTGGGAAGAAAGTTTCATATCAACAAAGCTCAAAAGAACTAGACGAAGGTCCCCTTGGATGACGCGCCGGATAATTCACCTTAAACGGAAACTGAAGAGAAAAAGGAAGAAGAATAACCGTGAAGATATAGCTGAGCTCTCGCGAAATCTTAAGTGAGAAATTAAACATGCAAGGAATAACTTCTTTTCCAATACATCAACGAACTTTATGGAAAATAAGCCGCACAAATTTTGGAGGTACTTATTGAAACCAGAGGACAGGGTTAGTAGATTAGAAATTGCTGGATCAAAAGTCACAAACGAACACGATATCGGCAATACATTCAAAAATTATTCTAAAGCGGTGTTCACACGTTCATGGCCAATAAGTATTGTGATGATGTGGATAGTGGCGTATGGCGGTGCCAAGACAAAGTGCGTGACAAGCCAGCTTGGAATGATGATTGTGTTGTGGCTACAAGAAGAGGATTGGTGATGATGGTAATGGAAGATGACGACACGTGCCACGAACGAAGAAGCGACACGAGAGCACGCAGAGCGCGAGAGTGAGCGGCAGCCTCGAATGTCAGCTCGCAGAACGGCAATTCAAGGCTTGGGTACCGGCGACCGGGTGTCCAGCTACCGTGCGGACCTGGTCGGGGATCCAGTTCGTGGCTGGGCTTTCCTGCGCGCCAGCGGCCTGCTGTGATAGCGGCCTGGTGCAGTGCTTCCTGCTTGGACCGGGACGCCTGAGCTACCAGCCTGCTGAGCGAGCCCGAGGACTGGCGACCGGGTGTCCTGCTACCGTGCGGACCTGGTCGTGGATCCCGCTCGTGGCTCTGCTCTCCTGTGTACCAGCGGCCTGCTTTGATAGCGGCCTGGTGCAGTGCTTCCTGCTGGTCATCGGAGCGCCTGAGCAACCTGTCCGCCGACCGAGCGTGCCGTTTTAGCAGCCGAGGCGTTGCAGGTCAGGCATTACTGGCCAGCACAGCAGTGGCCTGGTGCTCTACCGGCCTGCTGTTTCTCCTGCTTCCACGTCGCGACGAGGAGCGGCGTGGTGCGACAAGGTGCGGCGCGACAGCAGCGACGTAGCCACAACGACGCTCCACCGTCACAACCACCGTCACGGGCACCGCAACGACGAGGCACACGGGCGAGTGGTGACGCATGAGTGCTAGGCACATGTTTATATAGGACAAACGATTCGCGAACTCTAGTCCACGTACATGTAAATCGCCTGTATGTAAATCTTCTGTATCGTGCTAGCGTGTCTGTTAAAGGCTGTGTTTCGTGTAGCAAGCTCCCGTCTGCCGTGCCATTATTAAAGGATCCTGGGCCCAACTGGAAACCGGCGAGTTTGTCGTCGTTTTCTCATCACAAGTATGCCTTTGGTTGAGGCTGATGTCTTTATGTCAGAAATTGTTATAACAGAGTCAGGTGTGTTGAACTTACTTTTACAAATTGATACGAAAAAGGCACCGGGTCCCTACAACATATCCAATACATTTCTGAGACGATACGCACAACAGTTAACTCCCTTCTTGCTTGCACATTATACTTACTGAGTCATTCAGAACTGCTACGCTTCCTGCCGAATCGTTATGCGCAAAAGTAAACCCCATTTATAATGAAGGAAAGAAAACTCTTGTAGAAAAATACCGGCCCATATCACAAACAAGCTACTGTTGTAAATGGGTGGAACACATCATCATGACGTAATGATGTAATCATGACGTAATAATGTGTTCATCATGATTGCAATCATGACGTATTTAAAATAAAATAATTTGTTATATGGCCTAATTTGCTCGACAGCCCTTTTCTAAAGTCATGTTGCATTGGTTAATACCAATGCAACATGACTGACTTTTTTCCGTCCTTGGTTGCGTCTAAGCACTACGGAACACTACGAAACACTACGGAACACTACGGAAACACTACGGAACAGTTGCACTTGAAACTTCGTGTGACGTCGAAGAAATTTTCCGTGAAGTGACGTGCTTCTATGAGTATTTACAAGACATCATAGTAGGAGGCAGTTCAATTTCACAGCCTGAGTCCCCTCGCACCACCACGAGAGATGAGCCATGAGACAAGCGCATTCAGTTAAACACGCTAGGAAGGTATATGTGCTTTGTGCGTATTAAGTTGCACAAATACACATCAATCCATTTAGCGCCTTGTGAATGTTTTTATGCACAAAGCTACACATAAGCAATCTTTTCCTGACGAAAGGCCAGTTGAGAAGATAATACACGACATATATGTATAGAAACCTATGAACACAACTTATGGCTAGAATTATTATCATAAAGCATTGTGACTCCATAACGCCATAGGAGGTATGCACTGAACCTTGATCCGCGAGGCGGCGACAGCATTGCCGGGCAGCCGCGCCATGTTTACGGTCGTCGGTTCGTCCGTGCGTCGCGGAAGTATTGGAGATCGCTATCGTCCAAGCCATCGTGGAGAGTTCGCACACAGCAGTGTTTTGTGCGCGGAGCCGTGAGTGCGTGTTACTACGTAGAAAGTACTTGAATTAGTACATCTGAGTGCACGTAGAGACTATACGTGCCGCGATTGTACGCCAATGCAACAGCGGCATAATGGTGAACTGCGCGGTGTCGGCGTCTTCTTTTATGAGAAGCCACGGTGCGAGCAGCTTTCATTGAATGACTGTCAATGACGAAGCTGCGAGTACAAACAGACAGCTTAAGCGTCGAGATCTAAAAATTTGAATTCAATTTGAAAACTGTGGTGGCTGCAGATCCAGTTGGAGCACTGACTACTTTTCACAATAAAACAATGTTAACGCTAATTTGCACGAAGTCAATGAATGGCATTTACGGGACTGCGTAAATGCTGACGGTCATTAAAAAGTGACAAGTACAATATACTTGTTTCTTTCGAAAGCTGCGCGTCTCTAACCAGCACTACATGCACGGCACGCAGCGGTTGCGGAGGTCTAAAAAACCATTTGAAAGCAACCGCTGGCAATTGCTCCATCTAATCCCTCTCCGACCGCGACATCCCATTACCGTAGTTATGGGATGCACACACAATTCACACTGCTATTTCACAAAAAAAAAAAAGAAACGCGAACAAAAATAAACGACGGACGCTTGCTCACCTTTCCGACAACAACAACAACAACAACAACAACAACAACAACAACAACAACAACAACAACAACAACAACAACAACAACAAAATTTGACGAACGGCTGCTGCACCCAGCCACTCGTCAAATAATTATGGCCTTCCATGAATTTGTATAATTTTAGTTGCTCGTGCGACACAAAACTTGTTCCTTGCACAAAATAGTCCTTGATGTCGGTGAAATCCACGGCAGGCAGCAGCCCGACAACGCGCTGATGGGTCGACGCCGCCGCACAAGCGCACTTTTTCTTGGTAGCGCGATCGCTCAGGTTTATCTAAACCACGTGCGTATGCACTTAAGTGCATTATAGTTACCGAACACACCAATTCACTGTAAATACTGAAGTGCAACCTTCCGCTGAATCGTCCGTTGCGCTGCTGCCAGCGCCTAGGCCTATAGGCCGCCTAAGGACGGCGACCGCCAAAATGGTGGCAACCACGGACGACGGTAGCACTCCTCGCGGATGACGTCAAGTGCATACACCCTGTAGCTTAATTACTCATAAAAGCATGCCTTATGCCATTTGTTTCATTTATTTCCCAGCGGTGGAATAACAGATTATCGAGCAATAAATGATCAGGCGCAAAACTAGACTACCATACTAACATGTAAATGAATAATGCGAAGACACCAAAGCACTTCTTAAGGTTTGTGAATACGAAAGCATTAAAATTAATTTCAATTGCACGCCACGAAGCGGTCCTTCGAGTTATGAACTCCATGCGGGCAAGCGAGCTTGTTGAGACGATTGGCCAACGCGTGCTAGAGAGCGCAAGGCCAGTGCACTTCGATCCGTGACGTAATGCTAGCTTTCCCAACGGCCTTAGTATGCAATGGGGACGCTACCGAGTTAGCCACGGTGATTTTGATTTTGACGTCACCGCTTTTGTCCCGCCGGGCTTGGCAGTGCCAACTTCGGACCATGTACCATGATGTCATAAAGCAGAGTGCCTGCTATACGAATCGCTGGTTTAGTCCAGTAGTTATAAGACACTCGGCTTTTGACCGTGGGATTGTAGTTTCGAAACTCCCTGCCACCAACGTCTTTCCTTTCGAAATTATTCTTTTTATACAATGATTTCTTTAGAGCGATTACCCAGGCGAAGTCAGAACACAGGTGATAGCTTGGGTGGACGAGGAACGCACGGATAACATAGGCTTCCGAGGGACAAGGGTGACGTGGCTGTCGTGGCGATGCCCACTCCACTCACGCAACACTCGGCACGCCAGCAGTCGTTCCCTTTCCCCCGCTGTCATCTGTCGAGGCGCGCATGCAACGTGCCGTGGCAGCGAGTGGGAATTTTGTGCCGTTTCGCTGCTACTGCCACCGGCTTTTTCGCTCAATAGGCCATTTGATGCTCTCGCATCATTGAACAATGAAGACAAAGCGATATCTCAAAAGCGCGAAAAGACACGAGAGCAATTAAGAACAGCGTGGACTGCGTTGCTGAGCAGCGAATACAACATATGACGAATAAAAATTAGTAAGGAAAATGCACAGTATACGTGAGGGAGCTTTACAAATAATGCAACTAAGCGTCTTTGCTTACCCAAACGGTAACAATCTTCCTACGTGTAATTGTCTTATACTTCGATATCACTAATACTGCTTCGCCATTCCGGCGAAACTGCAGCTTTTTTTTATTTTTCAACAGCGGAGCTGTTTAGGCCGACGGTCAGTCCGTGTGTCGCGAACAAAAAACCTCGCTGACCAATGACGCCACTGCGCGTTGCCTAGCAACCACCTGCCACAGCTGCGCCTCGCTTCTCATAGCTCCGGCAACGCTCCTCCGCTGCCGCGCCAGCGATGACGTCACTGCGCGTTGCATAGCGCAACTTGCAACACCGACACTGCGTTCCAATGCTGACCCCGCGTTCCAGCAGACCCGCTCCGTCAATGCGGTCGCCTAGCAATCACTTACGCAGCTTCGCCCAGCTTCTCGCCGCAATTTTTTCTTTGATTAGTCATGAGAAAAATTTCTGAAGCTTGGCCATGACGTCACACTGATTATAGAAATCATGTCGCCGCGACGGCGACACACACCACTCGTAGACTTCACATTGAGTAAATGTAACATGGGACGGCCGAAGAAGTGCAAGACTCCCGAAGAAGAAGCCGCTTAGCTGGAAGCTCGTCTTGCCGTTAAGGGCTTATACTCCCTCAAGCCGCCCGTCCGCTCCGCACGCATGCGGACCGGGACGCACGGCTGTCCGATCGTCTGGACGGGCGGACGCAACTTTGCCATCCGCATGCCTGCTCGTCTCTCATTGGCTGGTACGAGGCGGACGGCATAGGACGTCATTACGGCAAACATGGCGCTTGCTCGAAGCGAAGCGAAGCGGTGACGCGAGGCCTAGGCTACAGCCGCGTCAGAAACAGTTCATTTTGCTCGTTCTAGAGATTCTTACTAGAGTTAACTCTAGTAAGAACAGTACGCCTACTGTTGTACTGCTTAATTTTTTGTTCACTTTGGTAATGTGTTTTACATTCTGTAAATGCTGAATTAGGTATAATGGCAGTATAATTGGTAATGAAGAGGCGGATGAGCTAGCCCGCAAAGGACATGATCACATAAAATTTATAGAAGTGTTTTTCACTAAAAGTGAGGCTTCAGCTATGGCGAAGCAATATGTACTCAATGAACGGCACAGAAGATGGTCTTCAGCTTCAGGCAATTGCAAGTTTTTGTTCAACATCAACACAGAACTTCAATCAAGCCTACCATAATGTCTACCACGGCATCTGGAGACCCTGTTTCACCGGCTTTGACTGAATTTTGCATACATGAACAATCTTCTTTTTCGCAATGGCCAGACCACAAATCTATTTTGTGACAACTGTGGCACCGTGCAATCTTTAGAGCACATCATGATTGAGTGCCCAGCTTATAGAGACGAGCGACATCGATATAAAATCAACATTGAAAGCTCGACGAAGGTCCCTTGACACTGACACGGATGTTGGGTTCCTGGCCTTGACCATCAAAACAGCACAAAGCCCTGGACTTATTGACTTAACGTATTGAGTCAATTGGTTTGCTGTCTCAACTATGAATAACGCACATCTCTCATCAAGACTGATCTTAATTTTTTTTTTGCATTCGCGTCTACCTTCATCACCTCGAAACCTTAAAGTAGTAAAGGGGCAACAGATTGGCCACCCAGGCTGGCAAGAAAGAATGTAATTATGTGATTTCACTCGAAATAAGTTGTCTTATCAGCAATATAAATTATTATTTGCTTTCAAATAAATCTGCTTGAAAACATCTCATGAGTACGTAACTGCATAAGGTGACCACTATACGTACAAATTGCTTTTATACCAGTCATAATGAATTGCACACTTGCTGCTTAACCTTCAATTCCTTAGTACGTCAAGTTGACCACTTATGCACAACCTTTTCACGCATGGTGAGAACTTCATCCATGACTGAGCCTCATCTTCTGAGGTTTTATTTTGTTTGGAACGCTTACAATCAGCAAGTATTAAAAATCTGAGAGGCACGTTTTACGCCACACTCCGTTTTTGGTGGTTTTATATATGTAAAGAAAAAGGAAAAGGCATTTCATGCATCCAAGTGCTTTAAGCGCACTCTTAAAATTGGCAGAGCGAAAAAAAAGCATGAACAAGCAAATGCAAGCATAAGCATATCAGCAAGCTGTACTCGGAGCCTCACACGCGTGTTGAAAAGTAAAGAGGGGTGTTGTCGACCTACGCAGCTGTATTCCGCGGCAGTTGTGCGTCTGCTCCATGTTCTTGCAAACTGTCACTAGCACTACAGAAACTGCGCCATCACGCCGAACGCGGGGATTTCGGTCGAATCGCTCGGCGATACTATCGCTTTCGCATAACGTAGAACGCGGCACGTTGCATGATTCGAGAGGTTTTACTCAACCAGCCAAGGCAGCGCGCACTGAGAGTGATCGTCCGAGAATACGTCCATGTTGCGACATGATGCGATTGCAATACATTTTTAAAAGGTGGCACAGATAAGATGACTCTGCGGTGTTTCGAACAAGGATGACGGCGCCAATGCAAGACATGCGACTGCAGAACAGAATGGGACAGCCTAGAGTCGCAATTTCACCGTGACGCGGAAACTTGAAGTCGCATCTGCAAAAATGTGCCAGTGTCGTCTGCTGTCAAAGGTAGTTGCCAACCTTGAACACTTTGCTCCGCCGAATGGTTACCAGCTGTCAACAGAACCGCGTCGTCCAATCGGAGTGCGCGTGCAATCCGCTCGTGCGGATTCAGCGTACACCGAGTTTTTCGACACGATCCGCCTTTTGGCCGTCCGCCCCGGTCGGCAAGAGGGCGGACGCATGCGGAGTGGACGGGCGGATTGAGCGAGTATAGGCCCTAACCAAGACCAAATGCGGCGATTGCTTGCTCATCCGGAGTATCATCCGGAGCTTAGCAAAACTTAGCCGAACGTAGCAAAACTTGGCCGAGCCTAGCGAAACTGGAAGAAGCTAGGTGATCACCAGTTCCGCTGTTTCTCCCGCCTTGCACAGCTTAGTGCAAGCTGCGCAGATTTTTTTTTTTTTTTTTTTTACTGTGAGTTCGAATATAAGCGCAGCCGCTACGCATGACTCCTATTGACTCTGATTTCGAGTGAATCCGGCTTGGCCTCACTTCGGTTACTGAGGTTATTATATTGAAATACTGGCGCCGACGATGACACCGACGCAAAAGAACACGAGCCGATGATTGATTATGGTTTTCTACAGATGAAGATAGAGTCCGCATAAATTCTTACACTAATTTCCCCCGTGGACGGAAGCGGCCAGCCTGGCCGCACGTTAGACTGTGGAACGCAGATCAAAGGGCTTCAGGTTGGAAACGTGCACGATCTCTATTCCGCGGTAGCGTCGGTCAGTTGGGGCATCAACAGGTGTAACGCGATAGTTCACCGGCGAGGTCTGCTCTATGACATTGTAGGGACAGTATATCGAGGCTCAAGCTTCTCAGAAAAACCGGGTGTTCATGCAGGTGTCCATAGGCGCACATCGTCGCCAGGGCGGTAGGAAACGACGCAGGTGAGAGGCATCCTACCGATGTTTGCGATCGTCTTGGACTTGCTTCAGTGTTCATACGGGCGCGACAACGACATTGGGCAGGACGAGACACAAACTGGTCGCAAATGAATGGTGAAGCATTGTCGGGGCCAGAGAATAAAGAAGCTTCGAGTGATGAGGTTGGGTGGCGACCGCATACTAAGAAAAACTGAGAGTATCCGGTGGTCCGTTGAACAGAGGTATTCTACGCAAAGGTTACAAATGGGAGAATCGCATCCCAGTTACGATCGATGGTCAGGTTGAATATGCATGGATAGCATATCGCACAGCGCTCGATTAAATCCCTCTGTTAGGCCATTGGTTTGAGGCTGGTGGCTAGACGTCTTGTGCACGATGTGAGACGATTTCAGAAATTCATTACGAGTGCTTGAAAGAAATACTTTGCCTCGGTCGCTTAAAAGAATGTGAGGGGCCCCGTGACGTAAGTAGATAGCCTGCAAGACGAAGACCGCTACTTCTGAGGCAGCTCCTGAACGTATTAAGGCTGTTTCAGCGTACCGTGTCAAGTGGTAAACAGCAGTGATGATCCATGTGTTGCCGTCTGGAGTAGTTGGGAGAGGCCCGACAAGGTCAATGTCAGCGACAGAGAAGCGTTCTGCTGGACAAGGAAGTTGTTGTAGCGTCCCGACCGGAGCAGTAGTAGGTCGCTTACGGTGTTAGCAAAGCGTGCACAAAGCAACATATCTAGCTATGCTCGTGGAAAGACCTGGCCAAAAGAATCGGCTACGTATGCGCTCGTGGGTTTTGTGGTAACCCAAGTGGCCTGACGTAGGGTCATTGTGTGAGCCCTGCAGAACTTCAGCGTGAAGAGAGCGTGGTACAACGGGAACCGGTCGATGGCCTTCCGGGTGAAAATGTAACTGTAGAGCACGTCGTCTTAGAACATAAATAGTTTGAGCTGTTTCCGTAGCCTTCCATTGCGTGAAGATGAAACAGCCACTAAGGCGATTGATAAGCAATAAGAATTGGCACGCTGCTGAGTGGAAAGCACTGAAGGGCGGTTTGATGGAGTCAAGGAGGAAATCGGTGTAATAGACCATGCGCCCTGTGTGCGGCCAATTTGACAAGGTGATGTGATGTGCTCCGATGGTGGTTTTAATGGGCATCGTGAAAGAGCATCGACATCTTGGTGCTTCCTTCCGGACTTGTAAATGACATCGAAATCATATGCTTGTGATAGCAGTATCCAGCTGCAAAGGCGGCCAGACAAGTTTTTGACTGTCGACAACCCACATAGGGCATGTTGGTCGGTCACAACCATGAAATGTCGACCGTGGAGGTATGGACGAAATTTCTGAATGGACCAGACAACAGCGGAACACTCTTGTTAGGTTATCCAGTACTTCTTTTCCGCGGAAGTCAGAACGCGGCTTCCACATGCAACGAACTTTGCGCTGCAGCACTACGGCACCAATTCCTTGACCACTAGCGTCAGTATGCAGTAATGTCGGTGCCTTGTCATCAAAATGACAAAACAGATGGGGATGTTAGTGCGCGCTCGAGTTCTTGGACGCGGCTTCACACTGATCGTTCCCATCGCACGAACTGGAACTAGCAAGGAGCTTGTGGGAGGGGGGGGGGGGGGGGCGAGACAATGCTGGCGAAGTTCCGGATGAAACGTCGAAAGTATGAGGCGAGTTCATGAAAGCTGCGCAATTCTTTTGCACGAAGCGGGTGTGGAAAGTTGAGCACTGCGGAAATTTTGTTCGGATTGGGCTGGATGCCGTCGTTGCTAACGAGATGACCCTGGACTTTAATTGTTGAGCTTGTGAAATGACACTGTTTAGTTGAAGTCCGGCATTAGAAAGGCATGTCAGCACTTCATCTAGGCGTTGCAGATGGTCAGTGAAAGTCGAGGAAAACACGATGACGTCGTCGAGGTAACATAGAGAGGTTTTCCACTTCAGGCAGTGAAGAACAGTGTCGATCATGCTTTCAAATGGGGCGAGAGTATTGCATAGGCCGAAAGGCATTGCGTTAAACTCGTAAAGGCCGTCCGGAGTAGAAAAGACGGTTTTTTCTTTGTCCACTTCATGCATTAGAATTTGCCAATATCCGGACCGAAGATCGAGGCTGGAAAAGTATTGCGCGCCTTGCAAAGAATCAAGGGCGTCATCGATACGGGGAATCGGATATACATCTTTGCGGGTGATCTTGTTTAGCGCTCGGTAGTCAACACAAAATCGTACCGATTCATCCTTCTTCTGCATTAAAACGACGGGTGATGACCAAGAACTGACGGAGGGACGTATGATGTTTCTTTTCAGCATATCGGCGACGTTCTCCTCGATGATATTGCGTTCGGCCAAAGAGACTCCGCAGGGACGACGGAGTACAATGGTCTGGCCATCGGTGTCGATACGATGGGAGGCAACAGAGGTCTGTCCGAGTGACGAAGTATTCATATTGCTACACACGTGTGGTATTTGGTTGTTTAAACGAGGCGCGCGGGCGCCATCACTCGAGAAAAGAAGAGGAAGAACGAGTTGGGCTCGCGCTCTGAATCTAACCGGTCAGCGCTGCAACCGCTGCTGTAAATACAACCTGTAAATAGTTGCTCGTCTTACTGAGTCGTCCTTCGCGTAACATTCTGGTGGAGGTGGAATGTTCCCCGTCCTCGCCACGGAGCTCCGAAACGGCCGCACCGTCGTCTTCTCAGCCATGGCTTCCGATGGAAACACCCCGTCGCCACCTACACCTGCGGCGCCAACCACAACGTACGTTACGGTTCCTAGTCTCCGTGATCCTGGGACATTCTCCGCCTAAAATGGCGTTGATGTCAACGACTGGCTCAGCATGTGTGAGCGTGTTAGCCGAAGCCACCACTGATACCCTACCATCATCCTTGCCAATGTGATCTTTTATCTGGACGGGACACCGCGTGTCTGGTTTCGCACCCATGAGGTTGAGCTAACCAGCTGGGACACTTTCAAAGACAGGCTTCGCGCCCTATTTGGCAACCCGTCAGGTCGCCAACAGACTGCGCGAAAAGAGCTTGCTAACTGTGTCCAGTCGTCGACAGAATCGTATGTCTCCTACATACAGGAAGTGCTCGCGCTTTGCCTGAAAGTCGACGAGCACATGACCGAGGTTGACAAGGTGGGCCATATCCTAAAAGGCATCGCTGACGACGCCTTCAATTTGCTCGTCTATAACGACGTTTCTACTGTCGACGCCATCGTCAAAGAATGCCGCCGCTTCGAGGTGGCCAAAAGCCGCCGCGTCGTCCCACAATTTTCCCGGCTCCCAAACACCCCTGCCACGTCCTCTTGCTCCGCTCTTCCTGCCACACGACCATTTCAAGAGAACGTCACGCGTATCGTTCGCCGTGAGATTGAAGCGGCGAGTCCGGCCCCTCTTCATCCACGACCCCTCGACGGTGCCTTTGACCCAGCGGCCCCTACTATTTCCGTTATACAAGCAGTTGTGCGGCACTAAATTGCAAACCTTGGCATCCCTACCGCCGGCTCTGTCTGCCGACCTGATTCGGCACCCATTCCTATGTCCACAACCTTTAATGACCAGTATTTCGCTTCCAGACCACGCAATCCTGTTGAATGGCGAACCCCAGACGACAAACCGATCTGCTTCCGCTGCCACCGAGTTGGTCACTTATCCCGCCACTGCCGCACCACCTGGATGCCGCCGTACTGGAGCTCATTCCCTGCTCCTCGCCCATACGCCGACGCTCGCCGTTACTCATCTCGCCGTCCGTACCCTACTTCTGATGCCCCTGACAGCCGCTCCTCCGGGCGATCGCCGTCGCCTCAACGCCGTCACTCCCCGTCACCCCAACCTCCCCGCTTTTCCTCGCCAAACCACCGGACGGAAAACTAGGCCATGCAGCTCTTGGAGGTAGTGCTGCATCACGTTCGTCCTGTCCAAATCCTCCGTTGACGTTCCTCACGAACACGAACCTAATTGAAGTAGACGTAGATGGTGTCCCGTTGACGGCATTGATTGATACTGAAGCTCAAGTGTCCATAATGAGCGCTAACCTATATCGTTGCCTCAAAAAAGTTCTTACGCCAGCCGTCACTCGAGCCGTACGCGTCGCCAATGGCGCCACTGTTGCCGTCCGTGGTATGTGCACTGCTCGCGTAGGAATTGCTGGCCGCCAAGTTCCAGTCCTGTTCACCGTGCTGACCAGTTGCCCTCATGACCTAATCTTCAGGCTCGACTGTCTGACGACGTATTCTGCCCTCATCGACTGTTCCACCGGTACGCTGTGCCTCGAGCTTCCTCTTCTTTCCGACGTTCGCCCCGAACAACCGAACACCCTATGCACTACAGCGTTTGTTCGGTTATCTCCAAAATCCCTAACCTTCGTCGAATTTACCTCAACGGCAACCGTGCCTGATGGCGACTATGTCGTCGCCCCTATTCGTGATGTCCTCCTGGCGCGCTACATCTCTGTGCCACACTCCGTCGTTACCCTTGCCGCTAATCGGATGTGTCTCCCCGTTATCAATTTTGGCTTGACGAAGCAAGTGTTACCCGAAGGCATAGCGGTGGCCACGCTCCGGTCAGTGACAGACGACCACGTCACTGGTTTTGCAGCCGACGCGTCTCCAGATCCTCCTGATTACCCGCAGGATGCCTGGAATCTCGACGGCCCATTACGTCCCATGGTCGCTCCGGACCTTGCCCCTGACCAAGCAGCCGCCCAATATCGCCTTTTGCTTTCCTACCGCGACATATTTGACACTGACAATCGCCCACTTGGTCAGAAGTCCCTTGTTAAGGATCGGATAAACACTGGTGATGCTGTTCCCATTCACCGCCGACCCTATCGCGTGTCCACGGCAGAGCGGCAAGTTATTCAGCAGGAAGTCAACAAGATGCTCGCCAAAGGCATTGTTGAGCCCTCGCCGAGTCCTTGGGCGTCGCCGGTCGTGCTCGTCAAAAATAAAGATGGCACGTGGCGTTTCTGCGTTGATTACCCCCACCTAAACCGAATCACTAAAAAGGACGTTTACCCTTTACCACGAATTCACAACGCTCTTGATTGTCTTCACGGTGCCAAATACTTTTCGTCCATTGACCTTCGATCTGGTTATTGGCAGATTTCCGTCGATGAGCAAGACCAAGAAAAGACCGCTTTCGTCACTCCAGATGGCTTCTACCAATTTAAGGTTATGCCGTTTGGTTTAATTATGCAATGCCCCCGCCACGTTCGAACGGATGATGGACTCTCTGCTTCAAGGTTTCAAATGGTCAACTTGCCTTTGTTACCTTGACGACGTCCTTGTGTTTTCTCCTACATTAGAGACGCACCTTGAGCGCGTCGCAGCTAGCCTTGACGTCTTCCGCAAGGCTGGGCTCCAATTAAACTCATCGAAGTGCCACTTCGGGCGCCGACAGATTACGGTGCTCGGTCATCTTGTCGATGCTTCCGGAGTTCAACCCGACCCGGAGAAGGTTCGAGCAGTAACAGCTTTTTCTGTGCCTCAGTCTGTCAAAGACGTCCGGAGTTTTGTGGGGCTCTGTTCTTATTTCAGACGGTTCGTGAAAGATTTCGCAGCAATCGCTCGACCACTCACTGAACTTCTGAAGGAAGACGTGCCTTTTACGTGGGGTTCCCCTCAGGCTGCCGCATTTTCACGCCTTATCACGATTCCGACCAATCCACCAATCTTGGCCCACTTTGACCCGTCCGCACCTGCAGAGGTCCAAACCGATGCCAGTCGTTATGGGATCGGCGCCGTCTTAGCGCAACGGCAACACGGACATGACCGCGTTATAGCCTACGCTAACCGGCTCCTGACAACTGCAGAGCGCAACTATTCGATTACTGAGCGCGAATGTCTTGCTCTCGTCTGGGCTGTTTCAAAGTTCCGCCCATATTTATATGGCAAGCCCTTCTCAGTAATCACAGACCATCATGCGCTGTGTTGGCTTTCGTCGCTCAAGGATCCTACTGGCCGGCTCGGTCGTTGGGCTCTCCGACTACAAGAATATTCCTACACAGTGACGTACAAGTCGGGACGCCAACACCAGGACACAGATTGCCTCTCTCGCTACCCAGTCGAAGACCCGACCTCTACGTCTGAGCCTGACACCGACGCCTCCGTTCTCTCTGTTTATCCACTGGTCCATGTCGCCGATGAGCAGCGCCGTGACCCGTCCTTGCGTATCATCATTGACCGCCTGAAATCGTCACTTGCCGACAGCTTGCTTCGCTTATTCACACTTCAAGATGGCGTACTCTACCACCACAACGTTCACCCCGACGGCCCAGCATTACTCCTTGTGATCCCTTAACACCTTCGCTCGGCTGTTCTCCACGAACTTCACGACCTCCCCACTGCCGGTCACCTCGGTGTGTCACGTACCTACGACCGGATCCGCCGACGCTTCTTTTGGCCAGGGTTTGCTCCCTCCGTTCGAAGATACGTAGCTGCGTGTGAGAAATGCCAGCGACGCAAGACACCACCGACGCTCCCTGCTGGGTACCTTCAACCAATTGACATTCCCGCGGAACCGTTCTTTCGGGTTGGTTTAGATACACTTGGTCCTTTTCCTCTTTCTACCTCTGGGAACAGGTGGATCGCTGTGGCCACAGATTACGCCACGCGCTACGCCATCACCCGAGCGCTCCCTACAAGCTGCACCACAGATGTTGCCGATTTTCGTCTACGCGACGTGATTTTATTACATGGAGCTCCGCGACAACTTCTCACAGACCGTGGCCCGACATTCCTGTCAAAAGTTATCGCGGACATCCTGCAGTCCTGTGCCACGAGGCACAAGCTATCCACGTCATACCATCCGCAAACAAATGGCCTCACGGAGCGTCTTAATCGCACTCTCACAGACATGCTTGCGAAATATGTCTCTTCAGACCACACTGACTGGGACCTTGCTCTACCGTTTGTCACCTTTGCGTATAATTCCTCGCGCCACGACAGAGCCGGTTATTCCCCATTTTTCCTTCAGTTCGGCCGAGAACCAGCACTGCCCCTCGACACAACCCTCCCTGTTCACGCCGCACCCACCAGTGAATATGCACTTGATGCCGTCGCCCGCGCTGCCCACGCAAGGGAAAGTGCCCGTGACCGCCTTCTGCACTCCCAAGAGAGCCAAAGGCGTTTGTACGACCGGCGACACCGAGAGGTGCACTTCTCGCCTGGTTCTTTGGTGCTTCTATGGTCTCCGTCGCGTCAGGTGGGCCTGTCAGAAAAACTGTTGTCTCGTTACACAGGCCCCTACCGAATGCTTCGTGCCGTGACTCCCGTCACCTACGAGATCGCCCCTGACGCCCCATCCACTTCCCAGTCCAGTGATATCGTGCACGTTACACGACTGAAGCAGTATCACCCTCCCAGTGATGACATTTAGACGCTCCGGGACGTCGCTTCTGCCGCCAGGGGATTATGCTGCACGCGTGTGGTATTTGGTTGTTTGAACGAGGCGCGCGGGCGCCATCACTCGAGAAAAGAAGAGGAAGAACGAGCTGGGCTCGCGCTGTGAATCTACCCGGTCAGCGCTGCAACCGCTATTGTAAATACAACCTGTAAATAGTTGCTCGTCTTACTGAGTCGTCCTTCGCGTAACAATATCATATGAGGCCTGATGCTCCGTGAGCAATTTTAGCAACGCTTCACTCTGAGCAGCAGTAAGGTCAGGACTTATCACGGAAGCAAGGGCAGATGAAGCAGATTTGCCCTGTTGAGAAAGAGCTTGCGAGGCGGCAAGAGGAATCAGAGAGACTGGTTTGATGTCCACATAACAGGTCACTGCAGAGCCTTGAGGTAGGAGGATTGTCTCAGTGGTCGTGTTCCAGGCGACGATTAATGCAGAGCTTTCTTTGAACCGCACCAGGCTGGAAGCGAAGACAATCCCACGTGCAAGACAGCGGCCGTAAGGAGTGATGAACACGTCGCCATTGGTGATGTCCGTAGAAGAGAGTGTTGTTATTTGCTCGTGGCCGGGTGGCAGTACATAATCAGCAGCAGTAATAAAACGCAGTCGTGGCTCATCGGCACTCCCGCTGCAATGAACGGTCTCGGTCATATGGACTACACATTGGCGGCAAGAGATTAAAACGGACGCTGACGAGAAGACGTCCCAACCTAAAATTACTTCATGAGCGCACGGGAATAAAATCGCGAACTTAATGTGATGACGGATACCATCAATGAAGACGCGTGCTGTACTTTGGACTGATGGTCGAATGATGGATCCATTAGCCCCAATCAAGGGTGATCCAACAGAAGGCGTCGTCACTTTCCGCAGACGAGAGCACAAGTCTGCACGCATAACACAAATAGTAGCTCCCGTGTCAATCAGGGAAGCAAACGCACACCCTCCACAGACACCAATAAGATATTCGATGGACGTTCAGGAGGACTTGTAGCACTTCGCGGCGATGCAGTTTTCCGTCCAAGAACTGCACTGGTTAGTTTTCCGGTCGCTGGACATGGAGTTCAGAGACAGGCCGAAGTTATGAAACAGAACGCTGGCGCGGCGATGGGGAGGGGCGTCTCGGGGCACGTGTGTTGTGGGCGGTCTTGTAGAAGTCGGCCGGAGATGGACATCGGCGAGAGGGAGGATTATCGGCATAAGGGCGGTAGACTCGAGGAGGCGGTGGCTCGTCGCGTTCAAAGGCAGCGTAACCACGACGTCTGTCTTGCTGGCGGCGTCGGCAAAACCAGAAGATATGTCCTCGAATGTCGCAGTAATAGCATATAGGCCTCGAGTAGTAAGGCGGGTTCAGTGCTTGGGCGACAACAGGTGTCAGGTGATCGTGAACAGGCGCAGGCGGTGTCATTGGAGGCGGTACGGCTGGCATTGCGCAACCTGTGCGTAAGAAGCCGGTTGTGGGCAAGGAGAAGCGTTGGCATGGTGGGCGTTCTGCAGGGAGGCCAATTCATCTTTAATAATGCCACGCAAGTCAGTAGAAGCAGGTTGCGCGTGAGCGCTGCTGCAAGGTGGTGAGCCATGTGCTTCCAATTTCTCACGAATTATGGCTCGTATGATGGACCGGAGCTGAATACTGTTTGCCAGGGGGTTGTCGGAATAGTCCGGCTGCAAGCAGATTGATTGCAGGGTGTCGAGGCGCTGACAGATGGAGATGACGTCAAACACCGTCAAAGGGTTTGCGCGGCGAGTGTGTTGAAAGCAGTATATCCTATAACCTTAAGAAGGTGTCGCACGGGGTCAGTTTCTGGCATGGCACTGTCGACACGGCGGCAAAGCACGAGGATGTCCTCAATGTACGAGGTGTACGGCTCGCCATAATGCTGGATGTGCTCAGACAGCCTCTTTTTCGCCACTTCCAAACGAACCATTTGTGTGCCAAAAATGTACCGTAGCCGGCTCCTTGAAAGAAGACCAATCGCGGAAGTCGCTCTCTTGATTCAGGAACCATGTCTTGACTACTTCCGAGATGTAAAATGGAAAGTTTGTTAACTTCGATGCCTTGTTCCAGTTGTTGTACTCGCTGACACGATCGTTGTCGAGCCAGTCTTCAACGTCCTCACCAGTCAAGCCAGAGAAGATTTCAGGATCGCGATACCGGTTGTTGGCCGGGTTGGGAGTCGGGGTGGATGGCACTTGAATTGAGCTGGTGGACGCTGCGGACTGGTCTTGCGACATGGCGGCCTCTTGGCGTAAGCGGCGTCCCGAACTTCAAGATCTCCAGGAGAGATCTTGAAGTGGATTGAGGTCGAAGGGATAATAAAGCACTTCCACCACTTGAAATACCACGGTCGAGACGACGCTTTATTTCAAGATGGCGCCGACGCAAAGGAACACGAGCCGTTGATTGATGATGGTTTTGTACAGATGAAGATGAAGCCTGCACAAATGCTTAGAATATATATTTATGACCTCTGCATGCCAGTCAGCTGTCTTTCCTCCATCCGTGATAAATTTAAACTATGATAAGTTTTTTTTTTTTTTGACATGAATCGTTAGCATTGCCTGCTAGAAAGAGAAGCAATACTGAGACACATATCATTCACGTGTATTTCACACGCCGTTGATAAAAGACTCTGCCGAAGGGGTCGTTGAAGTCTGGAGGATTTTTTTTTCAGTGTCACAAATAGCATGCAAAGCAATTTGAAGCGTCGTGAACATACAGCAACATATTCATTCTATAAGCATAGAATATCCATACCATTTGAAATAATGGTTAGTTGGCTACCTCCTTCATTATAAAAGTATAATAAGCTTTGTGATGTGTATATATTTAAATATATTGCGTCTGTGCATGGTGCTCATAGTGGAAATTTTAAAAATGGTGACGGGAACAAATGCGGATGAGGTAGCCGCCACAGGTGCTTCTAATGCGTTTGTCCTCCTGTTGTCAGCATTTGCAGAAATAAAGCGAAAGTATGAATTAAAAGCCGTGCACGTCCGCGCCAAAAATGATGCAATAAGCTTCAAGCTTCAATGAAATTTTAAGCGAAAAGGTAGAGGCAACTCAAAAGAAACCTAAAATATTGTGGATAACAGAACTCTGGTAATGACAACTCGGGGGGGGGGGGGGGGGGGGGGTCGGCTTTAGCATTGCCGGGGACGGGAGGGGTAGGGGGGGGGGGGGTCTCTGGCCGCCGCTCCACCCAGAAAACTCCGGAGGGGGCTCGGGCGCCGCACCCCCCCTCCCCCCCCCCCCCCTGCCGTTGTCGGCGCCTATGGCACCGACAGCGCGATTGCCGAAGCAGCTTCACTTTCATATATACTTGGCTGCGTTAAACTATAATGGAAACATACTTGGACAGTTGAAATGCATAATCTTCAGCCCTTGCCAGCTGTCTGTGTCGAGCTAGAGCCGGTGCCGATTTTGTTCAGTGGAGAGCCTAACGGCAGCCGCGGGGTTCGTGCACATATAACCACTACCTGCGAGCCTGAACTAACAGGCCAGTCACGCTAGGCCAATACGACATTGATTTTGTTAGAGTTAGCGTATAGGATCGCTCTAGGGAGCACGTGCTCGGGCCCCAACAGTGCATAGCCAAAGCCGGCGCAGCACTCGGCAAGCGCAGCAACGCCATCGCCGAGCGAGCGCCCGTGGCGTTTCTCGTCTGGGCCCATGGGGTCACTAAAACGAGCCTTTACAGTAACAGCAATTTTGGTCGCTCGAGTTGGTTGCATGAAAATTGCACTTCTGAACTTTTGCCTGAACATACGGCAGCCAAGCCCGTTGTGGAGGTCAACTTGGTTCATTCGAGCGGAGAGGGCTCTACACTCTTTCCACTCACAGTTCTTTGGTGAATCACTGCATTAAATTTTGGGACACGCTCAATTACTGTAACATCTCAAGGAGGAGTAGCATCTGCAGAAATCTATGTTCTAAAATAGTCGTATTGTAAATAAAACAGGTGTCGCATCACGAGTACGCATGTTGTTTCAAGCAAACCCCCATCCTCGAACTGCTTCTCAAAATAATATTTTTCAATGTAACTTATAAACTACATCGCTCCCTTGCTATTAAATAAACCATTTGGTAGAGTTTGATGTGAAAGTATGGGCTTTATATAAAGACATTGAACGCTTAGAAGTTTTTTTCGACAAGTTTTTTATTTGAGGTCAAAATTGTAAATTTTTGCAGCTAGGGACAGGGAGACTGCAGATTGCTTGCTTGCTTGCTTGCTTGCTTGCTTGCTTGCTTGCTTGCTTGCTTACTTTGCTTTGCTTTGCTTTGCTTTGCTTTGCTTTGCTCGCTCGCTCGCTCGCTCGCATTCTGCAGAAGGCGCTCAGCAGGATAACGAAGATGACGATCGAAAAAGCTCGTTCGTAGTTGACGTTATTCGGCCACCTTGGCGGTGCCTCCTCTGTATACATTTTTTAATGCGATAGCGTTAAAAACGCCCACCGTCGGCGCCCACCGTCGGCGCCCACCGTCGGCGCCCACCGTCGTTCCGCGAAAAAATCATTCCGAACCACAAACACGCAGGCCCTCCGCGGGGCAGCACGGCGCTAGTGAAATTATTGGATTCCTCAAAGTAAACTGCGTCAGGAAGTTGTAAATTGTACCTACAGACATGATAGCATCGGTGTGTAGTTTGAATATACGAGAAAGCATCATTCTGTCACGCGGAAACTCCAAACACAAGCCCCTTTTCCAGCGTTTCTACCATTCATAGAGCGGCGCCCACCCACACTCGTTACCTTGCAACACCACCATGCAGATGGCTCTTGCCATCTCGCAATCTTAGGGAGTCTACATACAACAGCGCTTGCATGTAGGCTCCCTACGCAATCTGGGGATGGTGGAAACAAGAAAGGAAGCTGAAACTCCTCGATCACTTAAGTTGCTCATACCTCCCAATTTTTGTAAATATAATTTTACTTACACCTTATCTACGTCACAATGTTATTAAACACATAGCATTTTATTGCACTTTTTCTATTATCGTCACCATCATCATCAGCCTATAACAGCGAAGCTGTTAAGGGCTCACCTTTCGATCGTCGCGTCCGGCAAGTAGAAAAAGTTGTCGCAGTTTCACCTAAAAGGCGAAGCATCAATTGCGATAGCAAATTTGTAGAGAGCTATACAGAGTAATGATATTAGCTTTATCAGCTATATAAACTTGGACATGCAGCAGCACCGGCAACACGCAGAACTGTTGTCGACTTCGTCGGCGTTTTGCCCGCGTTCGCTCAAAATGCGTGCGGCGTTGGTGACTGTTGCCGGAGCCTCTGATATAAATAGGCACTTGGTGCCGCAGCTAAACGTCGCCTCCCTTCCCTCCCCCCCCTCCCCCACGGCCTCTCGCGCGTCGGAAGAAGGCGCGTTTGCTCTACATGTATGGTGATTGTAAAGGAGGAAAGAGACGCCTACTTCTGCAGCCCTTAATTAAGGGAGCACGGCGCAGAACGCGCGTTTGTTCTCCGCCGTGCGTTCACTCCCCGTGAAAGCGCGCGCCCCTCGCGCCCTTTCACTCGCACATACAGCGTTCGGCGCGCGGCGACGATTTCATCTCTATTGACGTTATACGGAACCTCACGACGACGGCGACGGCGACGGCGATGACGACGGCGACGCCGACGGCAGAAATCTGCTTTTGAGTGTCCATATAATTGCTATCGCAATAAAAAACTCTCATTGGCCGTATTAAAGTGTAGTAGAATGGGGGCGTGGGTCCAGCGGACGCCTTAGCAAGCGCCGAGGGTGAAGCAAAAAACGCGGAAAATGTGGCGGCGCTGCCGTCGCCTTTTTCTGAATCTCTGGCCAATAAACGTTGGCTCCGGCAGTTTCGTCAGCGCTCATTGGCGGAGGTAAGCTCGCGGGCTGAGTAGCTGTCGTCCCGCCTTCAGAAGGCGGTACGACAGCTCCAGGGCACATCGATTGGGTCGTTTTCCTGCAGAAAAAAAACGCGACCGATCATTGTCAAACTTTTTAATGGTAAAGAAGTGGAAAGCATACTAAGCCGTGGCTATGAACTGAAGAACACAGCTTTCAGTATTGGTCGCCACTACTCACAGGATGTGCGAGAGAAACATCGCAAGTTGTGGCAATACGGAAAAACAATCAGAAAAGATGGTGACCGCATGAGACTTGTGTTTAACAGGCTAGTGTTAAAAAATGACACGTAATTCTGGGACACTGATTCAAACCAAGCAGTTTGCTTGTACCAGGGTCCGGCAGTTCGACAAAGTTGTACTAACTTCCCAATGGCTGTAGCCCGCTTATCTTCGTCATCATGTGCAGAGATATCCCGCAGCTTTACCTTTCTGTACACGAACATCACAAGCGTGATATCTAAAAATATCGCTCTCGTCGCTTATTCACTCAAGCTCGGCGTGCCTTGTAGCTCTCACCGAAACATGGTTGGATGACACGTATCCTGATAGTAGTATACTTATCACATCATCAGAATTCAATTTCTTTCGTTGTGATCGCAAGCAAAGGAGAGGTGGTGGTGTGCTCATTGAAGATTACGTTGTTTCGCCTGTCAATATCCCCAGATTGCTTGAGTGCGTTATCATCTGTATTCACGGTAGAACGAAGAGAAATGGTGCTATAATCATTGGAACTTTTTATCGCCCGCCAAATAGCACTTATTTCTCAAGCGAATTTCATCGCGTGATAAGCGACGTCTTGGCAATGTTTTCCAATCGAGTGCTAATTATTTTAGGTGATTTCAATTTTCCTTGTATTATTTGGAACACTCAGTCGGTTGCAGCTTCGCAAACTGAAGCACGTGAATTCCTTTATGCATGTCTAGACTTTTTATCAACACAGCTCATTGCAGACCCCATGCACGCGCTCTTCAACCACGTCAGCCAATATCCTTGACCTCATTCTGACTAATGACACCGCCTCCTGTTCGCATATTACTCTTATTGATGGCCTGTCCGATCATGCGGTCATCACTGGTCAATTGACGCAAACTCCAAACAAAAAGAATATTACGTCTAAGCGCATACGATGCTACAAAAAAAGCTATTATCCAAGTATCAATTCGAAGTTGTCATTGTTTACAGACCAATTTTTAGAGGACCATTTTTCACGAACAGTTGAAGAAAACTGGGTATTGTTTAGGGATGCGTATTGCACACTAATTGAGAGGTATATACAACTTATTACTATAAAATGCACCAACAACACACCTTGGTTTAATAAGCAACTCAAACGTCTCAATAACAAAAAGAAGCGTCTCTATCGAAGCGCGGACAAAGACAGACAGTCTGTATCATGGAAACGATACGAAAAATGTGATGTCCAGTACAAATCCCTGCTTAAAATAACGTCGGCATTTTTTGCGTCATGACTTAGCATCGACGCTTATCACTAATCCTCACAGGTTTTGACGCATAATAAATCCGGTTTCCTATCCAGATGTTATCCTCGCAGATTCAAATGGCGAGGTAGTTACGAATTTTATGTGTGCGCAGATTCTAAATGACACGTTTTCTTCAGTGTTTGGTCATGAAGATATCACTACGTGTCCTACATTCGAAGCACTTTCTGATGTGGGCATGTCTCAAATAGTAATTGACGAAGTACGTATTTCCCTTTGACGAGCCGACTAAAATTATCATGTACATGTGACCACAATGGATTCAATCCCATTCTTAAAAACACAGCTGAAGGACGATCGCGTATACTCTCCGCGTTAGTTTCACAATCCTTGCCTAACTCAAGCATTCCTAGCGATTGGCGAATGGCTAAGGTCATTGCAGTGTTCAAGTTCGGCGAGAGTTCTGCACCCCTCAACTACAGACCTATATCATTAACAATACAATCTGCAAGCTATTAGAACACGTCATACACTCACAGGTTATCAATTATTTGGAGGAGCACAGCTTAATCTTTAAGTATCAGCACGGTTTCCGCAAGAAATATTCGTGTGACACTCAGTTAGCTGGCTTTATTGATGACCTGCATTCATCCATAGATGCTGGTATTCAGGTCGATGCTATATTCCTTGATGACTCGAATGCATTCGGCCATGTTCCACACCACCGTCTTCTAACAAAGCTAGCAAGGTATAACATTCATCCTCTAGTTCTCGCATGTATTAAAGACTTCTTGCCTTGCAGGATGCAGTTCACATCGGTAAACAATTTTAACTCCAAAAGTCATATACATGAGCGATCCATGCCCTGTGGGTGCGGGAAAAAGAGCCTAACCGTCAGCCGAAAAGGATGGCGGCTTGATGGGCATTATTTCCCACGCGTTCAATATTCGGGTTAGTTGTAGGTCACGTAATCAAACGCGAATTGGAAGGAGAGAACGCGTCTTCTCCTCTAGCCCTGCCATAACTGTGAATGACTGTGCACGGCTAACGCTTATGGGGCCCGCGTGCCATATCTAATTGTTGGTAATCAATGGTGGGTGCAATGATAAAGGGCGGCCAGGGATGGCTGCTAACTTCATGCGCGCTGTCTTCCTTGCCGGGCTGTCTTTCTGCGTCCCTAGAGTTGCAGAGTTAAGAAACAGAGGTCATCGCAGACTACTCACAAAGGCCGTCAGTAGTGGACATAAAAATAGGCAGATAATGATTATGAATATAATTTTCAGAGTTGAGGTGAATCGCGCGGCTGTACGAACAGTTCGCCTCCGCTGCCGGCGTTCTTCACAATGCTTGCGTTGTGAAAGCGATTGCTCGAGGTCATCCAGTGAGATATTTACAGGTTTACATGGTCCGTGCTTACTATGTCCACTATGCTTAATATTTTAATTTAGGTGAATGTTTACTACAATTTATATGGCCACTATAACTAACGTATAGACTCGTGTAAGGGCCACACTTTTCTGTCGCGATTCTGACGAGCCTTTCATGGGACCAGGCCATTTGACCTCCTTTTTCCAACTACGAGTATGAAATCCGCCGTAAACCTCCGCGATCGCCTCCTCTCGACATCCAGTAGCGACGCGCGAAAGTATGCAGCGCGCGACAATTCGCTGTTGAGCTCGATCAGAATCAGCGCACGGAACGCGATTGCTTCTCGGTTGGATGTCTTTTTATTGCGATAGCAATTATATGGACACTCAAAAGCAGATTTCTGCCGTCGGCGTCGCCGTCGCCGTCGGCGTCGCCGTCGCCGTCGCCGTCGCCGTGAGGTTCCGTATGACGTCAATGGAGATGAAATCGTGGCCGCGCGGTAAGTGGTTCTTGAGGGAAAGGGAAAGGTTGGCGCTATCCCTTTCCCTCAAGAACCACTTACCGCGCGGCCACGATTTCATCTCCATTGACGTCATACGGAACCTCACGGCGACGGCGACGGCGACGCCGACGGCAGAAATCTGCTTTTGAGTGGCCGCGCGCCGCCGAACGCTGTATGTGCGAGTGAAAGGGCGCGAGGGACGCGCTCTTTCACGGGGAGTGAACGCACGGCGGAGAACAAACGCGCGTTCTGCGCCGTGCTTCCTTAAGGGCTGCAGAAGTAGGCGTCTCTTTCCTGCTTTACAATCACCATATATGTAGAGCAAACGCGCCTTCTTCCGATGCGCGAGAGGCCGTGGGGGAGGGGGGCAAGGGGGAGGGAAGGGAGGCGACGTTTAGCTGCGGCACCAAGTGCCTATTTATATCAGAGGCTCCGGCAACAGTCACCAACGCCGCACGCATTTTGAGCGAACGCGGGCAAAATGCCGACGGCGTCGACAACAGTTCGGCGCGTTGCCGGTGCTGCTGCATGTCCAAGTTTATACAGCTGATAAAGCTAATATCATTACTCCGTATATCTCTCTACAAATTTGCTATCGCAATTGATGCTTCACCTTTCAGGTGAAACTGCGACAACTTTTTTATATTGGCTGTAAAGTTATGGGTGAGGCCTTTACACGGGTGCGATCCTTACACGGTTTCACACGGTAAGAATCTTCCTTCGTGTAATTGTCGTCTACTTCGCTATCACTAATACTGCTTCACCTTCCCGGCCAAACTACGCTCTTTTATTTTTTAGTACTTTGAGTCCGAGTATAAGCGCTGCTGCGCATGACTTCTAGACTTCTATTTATACTGATTTTGAGTGAATCCAGCTTGGTATCACTTCGGTTACTGAGTGAATTCTATATACAAGGTATTTCAGGGAACAGTTTCCAAAATTTTCAAAGGTGGCCTGAGGCAGATAGTACAATTCTAGTTCATGAGCTCGTCTACTCGAAGAGGCAGGCATTACTTGCACTAACAGTTGAAATGTATAATCGACTAATTAGCAGAAATAACCAATTAAGTTTTTAGCTTATTACCTTATGACCCATATTGAAATTTACGAATTCTAGCCGTGGAGTGCGGATCCACTTTGAACTAAATCTCAGGCTGACACCAGTATGGTATGGTATAATAAAACTTTATTACGGTCCCTCGGAACGCGCGTCAGCACGTAGCGGGCCGCTCCCACGTCGGTACAAAAAGGCCCAGCCTCTCTGCTGCGTCGCGGGCCCGACGGACACAGTGTCGAGATATTATTTCTCTAACTTTGCGGAGAAATACATTGGCGTGCCAGTCACTTTCTCAACAAAACGTCGTTTTATGCATCAAAGCACAAAAGTATGAAAAGAACAAATTGTGGGATTTTACGTGCCTAAAACCACGATCTGATTATGAGGCACGCCGTAGTGGAGGACTCTGGAATAATTCAGACCACCTGGAGTTCTTTAACGTGCTCCTAAATCTAATTATACGGATGTTATAGTATTTGGCCCCTTCGAGATGTAGCCGCCGTGGTCGTGATTTGATGCCGCGACTTCATGCTTAGCAGTCCAACACCATAGCCACTAAACAATCACGGCGGGTAAACGCAAGAGTAACTGGAACGCCAATGCATTTCTCCGAAATGTTCGGGAATTATCTCGAAACTGGTGCCATCCTGGGAATTAGTTCCTAGTGCATCTGCCTTGCGAATTCCACGGCTAGAATTTGTAAATTGCAACCCGGGCTAATATGTTAAAAACCTAATTGGTAATTCTTTTTACTTAGACGATTATGCATTTCAATATTTTGAGCAAGTAATGACCACCTCTTCGAGTAGCAGTTCCTGAACTAGAATTGTGCTATCTGCCACAGGCAACCTTTAAAAATTTCTTGAAAGTGTTTTCTGAAACACCCCGTATTTATGGCCTCTGCATGCAAGAGGCGATGTTTCCATCCCTAATGCATAGATGTTGTAAATAATTAGAAGGGCTTTTTTTCTTTTTTGTCACCTGTCGTTAGCATTGCCTACTGGAAAGAGAATCAATATTGAGACACATATCACTCACCTGTTTTTCACACGCCGTTGATAGAAGACACTGATAGTCTGCAGGTTTTTTTTCGGGGTCAAAAAAGCACGCAAAGTAATTTGAAGTGAGGTGAACATACATCAACATATTCATTCTCTAGGTATAGGCTATCCATTTAGTTGACTACCTCCTTCTCTTTAAAAAATATAACAAACTTTGTCCTTTGTATACATTTAAATATATTGTGTCTGTGAGTGGGGTTCTCAGCGGAAATTGAAAAAAATGGTAAAGTGAGGAAACACGGATGAGGTAGCCACCGCTGGTGCTTCTAATGCGCTTGTCCTCCTATTGTCAGAATTTGCCGAAATAAAGCGAAATTGTAAATTAAAAGCCGTGCACGTCCGCGCCAAAAATAGTGCCGTAAGCTTTTAGCCACAACAAAAGTGAAAATGTGGAGGCAACGCAAGAGAATCCTCAAATTAAGTGGGTAACAGAACTCCGGTAATGACATTTTAGGGGGGGGGGGGGGGCATCGAGCCCCAGACCCCCCCGTAGTCGGCGCCTATGTTCTAACCGCTGTCTGGACCTCATCAAACTTAGTCTAACACACGCCTCACCCCACAATAGGAAACTAGCATACACTACATTAATTCGACCAAACGTTGAGTACGCGTTGTCCTTACGGGACCCAAAACAAGAGTACCTTCTTAATGATATTGAAGCTGTGCAAAATCGTGCTGCGAGATTTATTTTTTGAACTATTCACTAGCAACTAGCGTCACACAGTTAAAACAGCAAGCTGAACTCGAGAATTTGTCAGTTCGTCGCAAAATAGCACGCTTAACGCTCCTTCATAAGGTTTATCACCACCCGTTCTTTCATGAAATTTTTTTTCATACCCCGTCCGCAATACAACCTCGTCATGATCATCCTCCTAAACTAAAATGCGTTTTTGCCGCCGATCAAGATACGCTCATTCTTTCATACCACGCACTACAACCAAATGGAATAACCTGCCATCTGACATTGCAACAGAACTAGACTTTAATCAGTTTCAGAACCTTGTTCGATCATATCTTATGCTCTAAATGTTCTTCAACCGTGCTCGTCCCTTTTTACCGCTCTAACTGTTTTTTTCCTTCTTTTTCTTCGTTTTTATATTTACTTACAGTTAAAAAGAACTGTTTCGCAGTGCTAAATTTCAGTGTTTTGCAATGTATAAGGATTACATTGTTCTGCATTGCATACAACGAAACTTTAACACAAATTGGGCTTACGATGTTTTTTGCCTTTTTAGATGTTTTACTTGTATTTGCGGAGTGTGATTGCCATTAATGTTATTAGCCTTTCTTTATTACGTTGTATATTGCTGTAATGTCAGCTTTGATGATGTTGCATTCCCCCTTATGTAATACCCTCCAACTGAGGGCCTTTAAGGTATACTGCAATAAATAAATAAATAAATAAATATGCCTGAATCCTGGCGTATGTCCTCGAGGCGGCGTACTACGTCTTCCGGGAGCTCGGCATGCTAATAGAAGGAGAGTTGCAGAAGTGAGTAAAATAGGCATTCATTACAACGTTAATAGGCTAACTAATTGAAACATCTGGCTAGTGTCGTTTGTTTTGCTTGCAGAAAGTACCGCTTCGTCACCTACCGCCTGCTTACAAAGTGTATATGGAGGCGACTTGGCAGGTGGAACCGAGTCGTGCTGCATGCGTGTGTTGTGTCTCGCATTCGGCAGGAATTTCCCTCTGCGGTGTACGTCGGATTCCATCACCCATGACTGGAAGATTCAAGCTTCGCGTATGGCATTTTCATCACTTACAATTCGTTGCCTGCGCGTACATTGCCTAATATGTTTTTATGCACGTATAAGCTGCTCGAGCTCCAACTTCGTTTTTTTTTTTCAAAAACTGCAGTACATGCTTTTTACTGTATTTGAGTATGCTGTTTTATGCGTTTTTCAACATAGTAGTGCAAAGGCAAAGTGACAACCAGAAAAAATCAAGATATATGTTACTCTCACCAGCACTTAGTAAGGGCTACCTTATGTATGTAACTGCACTCGTGTAATGTTATAGCGTTAAAATTACACAGAAAATAAACGGATACAACATGACACGAGCACTCACTATGAAGTGAAAATTTATGTTGAAATGAATGTTAAAGAAAACAATACCATTGAATGCGCACTTGTATTGCTCAAAAGATTTTTACTGGGAAAGCATAGGATATGTTACGAATGCATAAACACACAATTAGCAGCATTCGCAGGAAAATTGAATAAATATTATTGACTAATTGTTATTACTTGTCTTCTATAAAGAATGGCTCATACATGTTGCTTGAGGGCTGCCTCACCATGACAGCTGACGCACACGTTGCATTCTAGTGTATGTGGTGCACCTGACATAGTTACGCATGGCTTCAGAAACTGCCTCTCATTTTGAGTGCAGCCATAGAATGGTAAAATGTTGTGATTTTCTGTTATGGAGGTTATGATTCTAAAACACTAGGGCTGAAATCAAATTGCCCAAGACGTTTGCTCTAGGTGAGGAATTGAAGTCACTGTAATACTGGTAATCTTTTAGCAGCCAACTTCTTCTGAAGCATTCACCAGCGAAGGTTATGATAGTCTGAATAATGTGTCATGCCATTTCCCGCTACAACCGCTCAGTGTTTATGGCATTTTGTTGAGAACATGGGTCATGGATTTCGCTCCTGGTCATGTGATATAAAATCAATCTTGATCATTGCATTATGGCACCTCGCAGTCTCTGCTGCTTTTGGATTAGTGTGCGAGCCTCCGTGAGAGCACTCTGTATTGATGACAGAAAAAAGCCAGAATGTGAATACTTGAAACTGTAAGTTGTATGGTACCAAATAGTCGGTGTAGGCAATGCAAAATGGAATCAACACAGTTCACGGAAACAGACCGTTAGGTTGCTACACGGGACAGACCTACCTCTTCTCACCGGCTGGGCAGACCTCTTCTCACGAAGGCGGGATGTGAAAAGCGCTTGTGATGGTCAAGTTCCTCGCTCCATTACTCGAAAACAGGGCCACTGCTGAGCTTGCTTGATGGGATGTTGCATTAATTTCTTTAGGAAGTTCATAGCATGGCAGTGCAGAGTTGCTGCTCGTAGCGTGGAAATGCAAATAGCGCAGCTGATGAACACTAAGGCGGTTAGGTCACTGCACAGGCCAGCGGTTGGGCAAACATCTCATCAAGATGAAATGGGACAAGGAAGTCAAAAGAGCTTGAGATTTTCCCTATCTAAGGGCAACCATCCGGAAATCTGGGCCTGTGAACAGCAATGAGCTCTTCCACTGACGGTGCCTCATATATGTCTGTCAGGAACGTGCGAGTCTCTGAAGGGATCTCTTTGGAGCTTGTCTTGTGAGAAGTGGCACCTGCTCTTGCCATGACATCCACCATCAGTTTGGCGACATATCCTAGGAGCGAAGAAAATAATTATTGAGACGTGTGTAACAGCGACTGTATGCACATGGCAACAGTTCTTTTGTAAATATGATTTTACGATTGCTTATATGAGTTTGCACTGTTAGCGCCAGTGCTACTTCATTTGAAAAATAGCAAGCGACGTTGCGTTAGCTGCAATGCAGCCGTTTTTGAGGTAGAGTGCTTTATATAGAATAAGTACATCACATATACTACAACCGGTGCATGCAAGTCTGCACCAATTTGGGCTTCTCGGCTCTTCCAGTGTGTAACATGACATTTTGATTGCGAGCGCAGGTGGCGTGTTCTGGCCACTGGTCACAGAAATCAGAGGCTGCATTTGTTCGGTGGTAAACACGTTCTTGTCACAGAATATGAGTATTCAAATGTAGTAAGTACGTCATATTTTGTGATATAATTGTGCAAGATTTCAAGCATGTCAGCGGTAAGGGTAGTCTGTACCCTAAGTGTTACCTGCTACGTACTGAACGAAGTCCTGTTATGCATACTGTTTTCAAGCACTTGTAACAACTGCTGCAAGGTTACTGCCAACTACTAAGTCGTGTGTCCTGCTTTTTTATGTCTTTATGTCCCTGATGCAAGAAATTGCCTTGAGCTAAATAATAGGTGTTGCTTACCAAATGTTGGCCCCGCCTTGACTTTGCGGGCTGTAAAGTGCCCCTTCCTGGACTTGCTGAGCCTCCTCTTCCAGCTTCTCTGCCCAATTCGGTCCTGAGCTTGGTCCCTCGAAGCATTCTCGTTGAAATGTAACAGAGCGAGCTGAGTCCGGTGGGAAAAAAATTAACATTTCTTAAATCATTGTGAACATGAAAATGTAATGGTAAACACCTTGAACAGAAATCTGTCTGCCGGAGTAAAACAGTATATTGTAAACTCTCCAGGCAAAATTTTTTAAACAAGAACTAACCCACCAATTCGAGTTCAATTCAGTATCCTCTTCAGCGGCGACCCACTAGGAACAGCATAAAGGTGACTGCCTGCAACTTCGGAAAAACGCATGTGCATGACGACTCAGTACATGGCACTTTCTTATTTAACGACTCCCTATCTTACAAGTGTTTCAGTATTATTGTTTATTACTCAAAAAATCTGGCTGACCACACGCGTTCACACAAATATGCCTTTCACTGCTATGAATAGCACGCCTGTGCTTGCAATGCCCGAGTGAAGGCCTCCACAACACTGTCAAGACGATGAACCTTATTGCCTTGCTGCCCATCCACTGAGCAACATAACATTGTAATATTCTGCGACTTCAGTGCAATTGCAGTGATGCACTGGTGAGAACACATTCATAAGTGTAATACCTACTGAGAAAATACTTTCATAGACCAGTTTTCTTCTGCAGAAAAGCATGCGTGACTAGCCGTGACTTACATAACATTTTCATTAAAACGCACCTTGCTTTCATACCAGGTCGTGAATATGCAATCGACTTGGGAGCAAAGCGGAACAGCAGGCTAATAAAGGACTCCAACGAGAATGTCTGGACCATAGCAGACAGCTGATGGAGGTCACTCAGAAGCGAGGGTTCTCCAGAATAGCCCGCATTTTCGTGAAGGCGGGACATCGTGTTGGAAAAAAAGATTCCGTAATTTTGTTCAACTTGGCTTAGAAATGAATTGCAATCCTGTCACACCTAGTGAGGGGTGCATTTAGAAAGCTACAAAAAAGCATAGATTGCTATGAATCCGAATTACATCTTGCCATCCATTTCTTGTTGTCAAGAGGCCCATGTACGCAGTCTGTGAAGGGCCCTTATGCCCGTTGTGCTGGTTACATATGTGATTAAGCAAGCTTCGCCACATGCTCACAATTAGTTCCCCGTCACCATGACTTGCGGCAGCCATGAAGGCAACCATTCAACAATGGGCTCCATAAAGTGATGAGCAACAGTGGATGTTCTGTAGGGGATGCCCACTCATTTTGTTTCCTTTGTGTTGCACGTGGCGGTCACAATTACTCTGTGAAAATTGGTCTACGAGTTAAAACTAGCTCTTATTTTTTTATTTTATTCAGTTCCCAAGCAATTCAGGGTATTATGCAAGTAACAATATTACACCTAACCAAAGCGTATGTTTGGAGACCTCAAATCAGCACAAATTGGACACGAGCTGACTTTGTTGGGGGATTTACTCTAGGGAACTTTCAAAACATTCGTGTCGGCTGAGCAAAGCCATAATTCGTCCATGACATCAAAAAACTGTAGTTTTGCACTCATGCAAATAAATTACAATAAAGGCATAAGGTACAATGATGAGTGAAATGTATCACTTTTAAAAAATGCACAGCAACCAACTCAGTTGAAATTCCGAAAGTATGTTTGCCAGAGAATTAGTTGCAAGTTGTGTAGTTTGGGCAGATCAGCACATCCATTGTTCCCTCCAGCCAGTAGTATACAATAGAGGGTCTTTTGTGGTCCATTCTACAATGGCGTATCTCGACACCCATGTTCAAAATGCAATTTGTTTTTACGCATAAACTGGTCTTTTGCTCGTTTTCCTCAATAGCCTAATACTAAGCGATGGTGCTCTGCTGAATTTCGTAACCATGCACAAAACACGTGCCTTTGCGTGTACATTTGGGTTCACCTGGCACAGTAACAATACTGTTACTGTACAGTACCTCACATATTTTTAAGAAACAATTTTCTATTTCACTTTTGGGTATTTATTGTTATAAATAAATAAAGGAATAGCGTAATTATAGGTCACTGATTTCTTATCTTTCATTGATAAGTCAGTCCAAAATTTCTAATTTTGTGCGCTCACATAATATAAATGCGAAATTGCACTTTTTAATACTCAGCATTTTCTTATCCCAATGTAGTTTTCACATTGAACTGGCACACTTTTTAGCATAACACAATGTGTGAACTGTCATTATTATCTTTATTTTGTGGTGCTGCTCGCATAGTAGGGCAAACATTCCAAGCCTGCATTTTTAAAACGAAATAGCTTTTCGGTTAGTGTGCGTTCATAATATCTTATTCAACATTACAAGGTGGCTAGCCCAACTCTTGTCTTTGAGTCATTCCATTCTTTTATTGATGCAATTTTGATTTCGAATAAACTTAACACATAGGCATGCAATTGCTAAAACTAAGTTGAATTAAGGCGGTCACAATAATTGCAAGACATACTGTACAGAAATGCTGTGAAATAATTTTGACCACTCTGATAATTGTAGGCGCAAGAACAGAGGTGTGGCGAGCATATTTACACTCATACGGGGCTTGGAAGAAATAGGTCTATCCACTGTCTTGCATTACTGTCTGAACAGTGCACTTACCCATCACTTAGGATATTTTAATGTAATTTTAATGTTCAGAAAATCAATTGGAATTAGGTTCAATCCATATGACACAAGTCAGAAACCAAGCACGTGTTTTTATGCGTACCCTTGGCGATGTGCCAGACATCAAAGTAATGCTTCATGCCTGGCCTCTCCGTTCGACAAAAGCTCCTGATGGCAGGGTGTCAGTCTACAAGTAACAGCAATAGGTCCAGTGTGAACCTATAAATTGAAGGCAAATTACAAAGTTCATCTGCAGCCACACTGAAAACTATTTGCTCTTCAATTTCCATACCCCATTTTATAGATAGCAAGTAATGCAATCAATCCTAGACAGAGGTCTCTCACTCACAATCACAACAAAACTTAGTGCATCACATGGGAAACGAAGCATGTAGGTATTCATGATGTAACTTGGTTTAAAATTAGCGCATGGTTTTCTCGCATATATTGAAATTCGTATTCCTGGAGGGCGTCACTCGTCTGAAACTATTCATTACTAAACGAACGGATTGCATGAATCTGTGTCTAGCAGCCACAGTCCACTTGTGCCCTTGTTGTATTTTGCCTCTTTATAGCAATTAATGTACAATTAGAAACACTGGACTGCTTCTTTGTATTTATTGTATTTATAGTATTTTTGTAGCATGTATTCTGCCTCTTCATAACTATTATCGTATAACTAGAAACATTGTGCTGCTTCTTGTAGTTGAAATTTTTTTTGTTCTGTATTTTATACCACTCCCCTCTGTAATGTCTGTTGACCCTGAGGGTATCATAAATAAATAAAATAAATAAATTACTAACACATAATACAATGCATAGGATGGGAATGGAAACATGACTGCACTCATTTCATGTAACGTGAAGTGATGTTCATGAACTGTAGGCGTAATATCAGTATTTAATCCAAAAATTTGTTTTAGTGAAAAATGATCGATTGACACTTCTATAATCGCTCTACTTGCTTAGCCTCCGCATTGTCGTCTGTTAAGTATGAAATGAGTATAATAATTACCTGGCCAAGCATCGCTTGCTGCATTGCACTTGTACATCAACTTCTATATGGTGCCATACATGTAGACATGGAAGCTATTGAGCATAAATAAAGCACTTAAAGACCTGCAGTGATGGAATCTATGTTGACACCTTGCTTGTCAAGCTTCCACAGGCTCCTGGCAAGCCGCTCTTTCTACATAGCATTGCTGCTTGAAATAGCAGCTGACTGCATGGGAATACGCACATGTCATCATCAGCTTAACCACACCACTTTTCAATAAACATCTTTCTGTCTCTCTACATCTCGCACACACACTATAACTCTCTCGTCAACAAGCAAATGATGCACTTCGACGGCCTGCTTGTGAAGGACAACTTCGAAACGATCGAAATTCATGAAGCTTATGGCACAACGTGTTGCCATACCAGTAGCACGTGACCTGAAGACTCGTTGCTTGTTCTTGCACGATAAAGAAAGAATTCTAGCACCAACTTGCATCATTTTATAGGGTTTGGAACTGACACCTCATTAACCTGAATTTGTTCGCAATGCAAGATGCGCTTCACTTGGGTACCATAAAGTACATATGCTCTGTATTTCGCACTGTGTCCCGGTGAGTCACAGCAGCCATTCCCAGCCAGGTCAACATCCGCGCCAGCCACTCTGCCTAGCAGGTGGGCCTGCTGTTCTTTGTAAAGCTACACAGAAGGATGTGACACACTGTTATAACACCAGCTTTGACAAAGGCAAAATAATGTCGATACTACTCTGTTGCAGAGTTGCAACCTTGTGCACAGTTCACCCAAATAGCCATTCATCTCGACCTGCCACGTAAACATCTTATGTGATATTCGGTTACTACAATGTACTGGTGCCTAAAGTTTGAGTATTAAAAAGCAAATGTAAGTACGTAATCCGAGATGAAAAAAATCGTTCAATGAAGGCACAAGTCTCTATTTCCTTGCACAATGAGTAACACTAATTTCTAGCACAGTTGCATTAATAGGCACTTGTCACAAGTTCATCAACAGGCCACTGTCTTTTTGACAAATCTATACCTAATTTCACGAAGTACTGAAGACACATTAATCCTTCTGAAATTACAGGCAAAATTGTTGATACCACGGAATAAGTAGCCGTGGTCTTACTTTCAGCGTTACATTTTTTCATGCAGTACAATGACATATGTTTATGTATTCATTGAATGTAGAACATTGTATTTTAGCACCTTTTATTAGAACAATAATTCCAAGGTTCCTATAATGAAAATGTTTCGGCTGGATAGGGCTGCACTTTAATTTAGTTATTTGTGGCTGGGTAATGATTAAAATGCATGCTTAGAAACTGCACTTTACCCTACCTCGGTGTACACTGATTTAATGCAGCAGAAACTTCTTATTCTTGCTGATTACATGAGCTACAAGATTTGAAATAAAATCATCTAACGTAGTGTATCAAAGATAATAACATTGCTGGACTTTTCTGCAGCTGGCATTATATGGAAGCCTGATATTTAAAAAAACGTTGTCTCGCTGATGGCCTGCACATTGATAGACTGCAGGCGCCGCAATGTTTGACACACTGTGCAGCCTGAAAACAGCAGTGCCGCTGCCATTAAAACATTTCCCGCTGGTTTGTCTCCACTCAGTGGCTTCATGACTCTTCCATGGACGTGACGTGTCTACAATTGTCACAGCTGCTTCTGACTATCACCATTGAGCCCAGGACAGAAAATTTGCTGGTATATTGCTTGTGGCAGAAACTGCACGCCACAGGAAGGAGCTATCGCAAACAGCTCTCAAAAACCGAGAACTTTCGCTCCTCACGAAATTTTGTGACCAGGTTTTGGTTTTCCCTTGTACGCACTGTTCCAGTTCGCGGCTCAAAATGGCTGTCGAAGGCCAGGGGCCGCAGTACTAAAGCACCGGCTGTTGGGTCCTCGCCCTTGTCAGACGCCAATTCAACTGGCTCCATACATCCACTGCACATAGCAAAAGTCACACTTGTTATAACGATGATTACATAAATATATTATACGTAATGCTCTTGTATTCACTGTGCGCAAGCTTTCACATTCTCAACACAGCAGGCTACAGCATTTTCACCTCCAAAGAGGAAAAACGATGCACTGTCGCATTCCTCTGGCTATGTTGTATGATAAAAAATTGCAGTCATAAAAATTGCATATAAAAATTTGCAGTCAGAACACAAGCGCAACATTTTTACTATAGTTTACCTTGCAAACGTGTCTTCGAAGGATTCAAGAGTTAGTTTGTAGGTTTCATCGCCAGCAGCTTCTCGAAACTCGCACTCCACCTCTTACACATATGGTATAGGTGTCGAGCAGCGGGCATTCTAAACTGTTCATTTCTGCTAATAAGTAAGCATAAACCGTTCATTTCTGCTAATAGTTGCTTAAAGCTATTGTATGTTGGAACCACAAAAATTTAGTGTAACTTGTGCATAACACTCCAAAAACTATGCATAATAATGAAAACACGTGACAAAAAATAACAGGGAAGAAAGCGTCAATGTCACTTCTTATGAAACATTGTGTTTGTGTGTACACGGGGCGGGGAGAACTTGGCGAACTAAATCTACAATGCTGTATGCACTGTATGACAATAAACAAAGTTTAATTGCTTGTGCCAATTGAAGCAACACTCATTTTCAACGATTTCACGCAATTGTTTATACATGAAATGAAAAAAAAATAAAACACTCAAATCACGATACTCACAGGCTGTGAATGCTGCGATGCCTCAATAGTGGTGGCACCCAACGCTGCAGCTGCAGTTGGCTTCGTCTGCGATGTCTGCAGTGACAAATGAGTAGGGCATACAAATGAGATGTAGGACATGCTGCACACTACATCTTAAGTGTTGAGTCTATGTTTTTATTTGTCACCATTAATATCACGCTGCCACAACAGCGCTGCGCACCAATCCTCAAGCAGCTGACATAAAATGGGTTTATGATATGACAACAGAAGTGCAATGTATCATTCGGAGTTTTGTTTTACTCTTATTCTACTTTTGTTTCGAGTCGAGTGACAGCTATTCGGCAGTGGGAGTGCTGATGAAAAAAAAATGTGCGAAAAGCGTTTTGAAACATGACGCCATGTAACTGAACGCCGGTGCACCACTGTTTAAACAGAACATCGATATATTTTCTGGCAGTGTATTTGTGTTTACTTGATGCACCGCGCGACGTAAAATCTAACATGTGATCACATGGTTCGTGGTCGAGCACACGGTGCAGCACCTGGTGTGAAGATAAAGAAGCGATTACTCGGCTACTCCACAAACGTGACATCACACAACGCGGAGGAGCATTTGTAAAAGTTTTCCGGCCTTCTTGGAAGAAAGAGAGTTGGCAGCGCATTTGGCCTCAGGCGGGGTGTCAGACCGCAGCCGAACTCCTGCAGCAGGCGTGGGTCGTGATGGTAGTCTTCGGCACGGAAGTGGCACCCACAAACGCGTAAATCGCCATTGCGCTTTGATTCTGCCGTAACGCCAATGCGCTCAAGCCAGGCATTGCGCAGGGCGTCATCATAAGGCAGCCGATGTCGCGTCGTTTCGCTTTCCCAGTCGGCGCTTTTGCAGCCAGGCACAGCACACGGGTGCCTTTTAGCCATCGCAATACACTGTCGGACTCTGCTCGCGCACCTAATCAATCCGTTAAGCACGACTGTGTTGGTACGTGAGCGATTTGGCACTTGCGTTGCGGGCTGTAGTTACCGATTCGCAAGGGCGCACAAACGAGCAACACGACGAGGAAGAGCAGGGAGCGCGTGTACCTGCTAGCAGACTAACCGGAAGTCGTAGGTTCTCGGTCGACCAATGGACATCGTCACCGCCGTTCACATCACCAAATACACCCTGGGGTCATCGTGACGACCACTGGGGATACTGGAAAGGCCAGGTGAGGAGGACGGCATTCTTTTTTTTTTTTTTTTGTAGCGTTAGCTACACTGGCCTAGCCAAGCCCGTTTCGCGCGGCACATCAAGAGCCGTGCTGCGCATGCGCAAGGATCAGTGATGTCACACGGCTTGCGCACCGGAGCCACCGGAGCCGGCACCTCTCGCGCACTCCGCCGCCGCCGCGCGCGACTCACCGCCGCCGGTCATGCGCATTCCAGAGGAGTGACGTCGTAGCCGTGGTAGACGCAATGGCGCCGGCGCGCGCTCGCTGTGCAGTCGCCGTCTGACACTGCGCTGGAGCCGCTGCACTTCTGACTGGCGTTTGCCAGTGTGGTATAGCCATGGAGAAGGAGAGCGCAAATGCTGCTCAACAGCGCAGAAGAACGGAGAAGCTTGACTCATCGGATCCCGAAGTAGTTGCCTGGCAATTAGCGGTTGAGAGTAGGAGACAACCAGGAAAGCTAAGAATAATCAGCTGAACCTTTGCTAACGCTACGTATATCCTGGCATAGCCGAGCTAAGCCACTGCAACTTTTTCTGGCACACCCGCGGTGCGTAGCGCTGCAGCGTGTGGCATCGTTGATCGTGACAGCATTCTGAACTCGACGAGTGTGTTTATTTGAAATGTTAAAAAAAATATCTGAGGTGGTGTAGGGGCCCTTTAGGCTTCGAAACGCTGCCACACTACAACAATATTGCACAATAGCTACTGCATTGGAATAATATACTGGTGCATACTTAAACAACACTATTTTATACTACAGCAATATTAATAATCAATCAATCAATTAAATGTTTATTATAGTGCCGAGAAACTGCTAGAGAGGCTTCGCACTGGTTCAAATAAAAAATAATATGGAAGTCAAAATCTACAGGGAAGACAAATGCGGCAGTCAAAACAATGCGATAGCGAAACGAATAGGGCAAAAGAAAACGAGGAAGCTGAAGGGAGCTAATCGTAAACATGATTATCTACATATATACAAACCACAGGCAACTTCGAAATATGTCAATACAGGCAGGATACTTCTTGATTTTTTTTTTTTTTTTGAAGCCAAGCCCTATTCAGAACAGTCTTTAATGCACCAACGTCAGGCGGAGAACGGGGAATGTTGCCTGGTACATTTTTGCGGCACGAAAAAATTGCATGTCATCAAAAAGCTTTGGTCAATATGTAATGTCGTGGATCACATTATAAAGGAACAAAAGGTCTCATCTAATATGTCCTCATCTTAGAGGTCCCACCATTCACGACCAACGATTCCTTGCGGACTTGATCGGCCTAGCGCTGAAGCACGGCGCAAGCGACGCCCTGGTCTGAGGGCATTGATGGATTTTTTATCGTAGAATAAAGTGATTTCTCTCTCTCTCTCCGAGCGTCGGCGTTGTTCGCTGCGATCGTTCGCTGTTAACCGAGCGCAACGAAGGCGCCAGAGTGGCGCGCGTCGTCTGTGAGGTCTGTCGGCGGCGGCTGCTGCTGTGAATAGCGCCCACGCGTCACCCACGCTATGGTTCTCGCGATCTCCACATTAGCGAGGTAGTCGCGCCACACTCCGCTCCGTTTGCAACGTGCCGCACGAGACAGGTTGTCCGCGCCAGCCAATATATGACGAAATGAAAACACGTATAGAGCTGCGCTCAAATTTCGCATTCGGGAGTACCGCAATCGTCGATTAATGTTTTTCTTCGAATTAATAAATCTGCATTTCAATTAGGCCCCTAGTTAACTTCCCCGGTGCTTTCCTTGGCTTCATTGTGTGGTGTTTGCATTGGTCGGGATTAACCAAAATATGACTGCAGGTTTTTTCTTCTCGTTTTATGGTAAGGTTTAGGCATACGCGGTTGTCTGCATGCCCATGGATGAACGTAAAACGTTTTGCTCGTAATAGTTTAAAAAAGGGTGCCCGAAATAAAGGTGCTCTTCTTTTTAAGCGAAGCTTTATAGGCTCACAAGTGTCGGCGGTGGTGGTGGTGGTGGTGGTGGTGGTGGTGGTGGGGTGGTGGTGGTGGTGGTGGTGGTGGTCGCGGCGGTGTCACGCTGAAAAGTGGGCCGATCCTGGCGATAGTGCAGAAAGGGTCCAAGCTCAATGGCACATACCCCTGTCGTGTGGGCCGATACTGATCATAGTGCAGAAAGGATTCAAGCCCAATGGCACACACCAGGGACAAAAAAAGAAAGAGAGAAAGAAAGAGGAGAGAGGAAGAAATAAAGAGAGAGAGAGGAGAGAGAGACAGAAAGAAAGCGAGAGAGAAAGAGAGAAACAAAGAGAAAGAAAGATAGAAATATTGAGAGAGAGAGAGCGAGAAAAAAAAAGAAAACCACCAGCCCATCCCCTGCCAAGAAAATATGGGTAAGCAAAGGATGTCGTGTGTGTACTTGACCTACTACTTTCCCTTCCCTTTCCTACTACTTTTCGTTCGCTTTCGTTCTACTTTTGTTTCCGTTTCGTGCAACTTTTCCTTCCGTTGCTTTGTACATTTCCTTCCTCGATGTATACATTTAATAAACGTGTATGTTTTATTACCGTGACATGTCGTGAACTTTACGTTACCCTGACGAAGGTGAGATACACACACGCCAAGCATCGCTTACCACCATTTTCTCGACAGGGGAAGGGCTGGTGGATTGTTTTTTTTCTTTTTTTTCTTTTGCTTTATGAATCCCTGTGCCAACCTATGTTGTTATGACGCACTGCGATCAGTATCCGGCCAGATCGGGCACGTTTCACAGCTGCTGCAGCAGTGCGTCGTGATCCGCCAGCACCTGACTCAGGGTTCCCAACTCGCAGGGCAAAGTTTGTTGCCTTACGAGCTGCCAACGTCGGGCTTCGCTCGTGGAGTCGTGCATCGCAGGTGCTTAAGGTGAGGTTGTCCGTATTCGACAGTGGTAGTGGCGATGTGATGAGTACCCGTCGTGTTGGTTTTCGACGGATAGTTTGAGCTTGTCCGTGAACGTATTTGCGTTTGAGGAATCCAGGACACCGGGGAGGTGTACGGCAGCGGTAACGCTACTAGAATTAAACAACATCGTGTGACGACGCAGTATTTAACCAGGAAGGAGGGGGGAAAGGGGGGATGATGATTAATGGGTTTTAATGGCGCAAGGGCCAGTTCTGGCCAAAGAGCGCCAAACACATGGTGTAATGAAGTATTAATGGGATCAAAGAATGTAACACGGCTGTAAACGGGCCTAAAATAAGTCTCTGTAAATTGCTTAAAATATAAATGTACTAAAATAATGGCAATGATTAGTTACATGTCCTATGATCATAATATGTTGACAACGATGGATGGTTAAGCGAGGCGCATAGGAGATGGTAGCACTAGTACCTCAACAGGACCCTTGGAGGCAAGGGTCGTGAGGCACGTACGTGCTCTACAAATATGCTTACATTGCAGCTACAACCTCCAAAGAGGAGGTAGTGCTACAAATAACCTGGCCAAATAATTTTTAAGATGTCGGTTTCTTTTAAAAAGCTTAAGACCGTGTTAAATTGAAAAGCGGTTCATTGCTGAGAAAAAATGCTGGGTGGAGAGGTACGTGATCACGATACAGGGAGGGGAAGTACTTTTTCCTCTCTGCATCTATTTCCCGACACTGAAGAAGAACGTGTATAACTGTAAGGCTATTGCCGCATCTACTACATGTTGGAGGTTCGCTTCCAGTCAGTAGGTGAGCGTGGGTGCCGTAGGTATGGCCTATCCTTAATCTGCAGAGAAGTACTTCTTTGTGTCTATCTGTCCTTTCGTATCTCCAGTTCCCTAATTTTGGCTTTATCATGTGGAGCTTATTTAATACTTCAGTATCCCACTGGCTTTGCCAATACTTCCTCAACTGATGTCGTATGAAGGGTTTGAGGTCTGCGACTCCTATGGGCTTATTTATATCCGTGTCACTAACGGCAACTGACGTGGCATTTTCGTCGGCAGCTTCATTGCCTTTAATACCTCTGTGACCCGGTACCCAGCAAATGACAATGACTTGGTTGTACATGTACGCTGCACATAACAATGAGTACAGTTCATTAAAAACAGGGTTCTTAAGTTTTTGTAAGCTCATTAGGCCTCTAACTATACTCAATGAATCCGTGAACACAATAGCTTTAGTGATATGTGTCTCCTTTATATGTTTTACGGCTGTGAGTATGGCGAATGCTTCTGCGGTGAATATACTGGTGTGTGGATTTAATGCTCCCGATGCTAAAAACGACGCTCCCAGAGCTGCATAAGCCACACCAGATGGAGACTTTGAGGCATCTGTGTAAAATTCTTCGCAACAGTACTTCGCTTGAAGTTCAAGGAAGTGAGAACTTATATGTGCTTGAGGTGCATGTTTTGATACTTGTATAAAAGAGATATCACACTCGATGGTCTGCCATTCCCAGGGTGGTGGAAAGCGAAGTAGGGGCCATTAGTAGACTTTCTCTAAGTGGGACACCTGTTTCCTCTGCCATTGCTTCTAAACGCAGGAATAGAGGGGTCCTCAAAGCTGGGCGGTTACGATAAAGCCTGGCAGTGGATACGTCACAAGTAAGTGAGTGACATGGGTGTTCAACATTTGATTCTACCTTGAGGAAGTACGAGAAAGCTAAATATGTCCTTTGGAGATGTAGGGACCATTCATTGGACTCAACATACAGGCTTTCTACTGGACTTGTCCTGAAGGCACCTGTAGCCAGGCGGATACGCAGATGGTGAACCGGATCGAGAATCTTTAAAGCACTAGGCGCAGCAGAGTGATAGACTATTGCGCCGTAGTCAAGGCGCGATCGTATCAGACTTTTATACAGGCTTAAAAGGCAGCGCCTGTCACTTCCCCAGGATATGCGGGACAGAAGTTTCAGTAGGTTCATTGTTTTGAGACATTTCTCTTTAAGATGTTTCAGGTGAGGGATAAAAGTGAGCTTGGAATCTAAGATTATACCTAAAAATTTATGCTGAGAGTTTACAGATAGACGTTCTCCATTCAGAGAAATATCGGGATCCGGTAATATTTCTCTCTTGTTTGAGAAAAGGATACAGGTACTTTTCTGTGGATTTAGACTAAATCCATTCTCATCCGCCCACTTACACAGTTTGTTTAGGCAAAGCTGTACCTGTCGCTCGCAGATTGCAAGATTACATGATTTGAATCCAATCTGTACATCGTCCACATATACAGAATAAAACATTGTGCGCGGTATAACGGTATGCAAAGAATTCATTTGACGATGAAGAGAGTGCAGCTCAGCACCCCACCTTGAGGTACACCTGTCTCCTGAGTGAATGGCCGGGATAGGACGTTGCCAACTCTCACACGAAAATGTTCTATTATATAGATAATTTTCGATAACGCTCAGCAAGTTACCGCGGATACCCATTCTAGACAAATCTCGGAGAATTCCAAAGCGCCACGTAGTATCATAGGCCTTCTCCATGTCAAGAAATACTGATAGGAAGAATTGCTTGTGCATGAAGGCATCCCGGATGTTCGCCTCCATACGGACAAGGTGGTCTATAGTAGATCTACCTTCCCTGAATCCACATTGCAGAGGATCTAGTATTTTGTTATCTTCAAGATAATGAATCAAGCGCCGGTTTACCATTTTCTCAAAGAGTTTGCACAAACAGCTTGTCAACGCTATGGGTCTGTAGCTGACGGCTAAAGAGGGGTCCTTGTTCTCTTTGAGAATTGGGATTACGATGGCTTGTTTCCAAGCGGACGGAATGTGACCTGTAGACCACATGGCATTGAAAAGCGACAGGAGTGTTTTGTGAGTTTCGGGGTTTAAGTGTTTAATCATATCATATACTATTCCATCGGTTCCTGGCGCAGACTTGTTGCAACCTTTCAGTGAAGCCTGAAATTCAGCCATGCTAAATGGGTGATTGTATGGTTCGTTTCGCGTGCTTTTCCGATCTAAGGGCAGTCGCTCTGCTTGTCGTTGATATCTTAAAAATGTTTCAGAATAGTGGGATGAACTGGAAACATGTTCGAAGTGTGCACCTAGAAAATCAGCTTGATCTGTGAGGGTACCTCCCTGGATATTTACTAGCGGTAGAGGATGAGATTGCCGACCTTTTAATTTGTTTACTCTATTCCATGCTTTTCTTTCGTCTGTATACGAATTGATGCTACTGATATATTTATGCCAACTTTCCCGTTTTGCACGGCGGCGTGTTCTTCTTCCTTGCGACTTAATCGCCTTGAAATTAATTAGGTTCTCTGCAGTGGGGAGTTACGTAGGAGATTCCAAGCCTTGTTCTGCTTCTTCCGCGCTTCCTTACACTCCTCATTCCACCATGGTATACGTCGTTTCGAAGGTGATCCGTTTGTTTGGGGAATGCATACTGATGCAGCATCAATTACAAATGCTGTAAAGTATGCTACTGCATCGTCAATACCAAGTGCACGGACATCGTCCAGGGCAAATGTGTTATTTCAGCGAAACCGCGCCCAGTCAGCTGAATCGACTTTCCATCGAGGAACGTATGCACGGCATTCAGCCTGCTTTGTAAGGTTTAAAGCGATAGGAAAGTGGTCACTTCCATAGGGGTTATTAATGACTTCCCAGTCCAGCATACGGTAGAAGTGTGCCAGGACACTATGCTAAGATCTATGGCGGAAAATGTTTTGTGTGTAGCGCTGTAGTATGTTGGTTCCTTCTTGTTCAGCAAGCAGGCACTTGAGGAGAATAGGAAGTTTTCTATTAACCGCCCCTCTCTCATCACAACGAGAGTCGCCCCACAGTGTACTATGCGCGTTTAGATCTCCGACGACTACGTAAGGATGGGGAAGCTCATCTATAAAGCTCTGAAATGTTGCCCTAGAGAGCTGATAACTCGGGGGGATGTATACAGACGTAATGGTCACCAATTTATCAACCAGCACTGCTTGGATAGCAACTGCCTCAAGGGGGGTTCGGAGGAGTAGTTGCCGATAAGCCACCCCTCTGTCGACTATTATAGCTACGCCACCGGACGACGCCACCGCGTCCTCTCGGTCTCTCCGGAAAATGGCGTATTGCCGGAGGAAATTTGTTTGTGTATGTTTGAGGTGTGTTTCTTGAACACACAGCACCTTAGGATTAACACTTGTGTAGGATTTCTTTGACGTCATCGAGGTTGTGTAGGAGTCCTCTGACGTTCCATTGTATTATTTGTGTATTCATGTTGAAGTGTTTTTTTGTGCTGTGTGTTTGAAAGAGACTACTTAACTTACAGAGCCCTTGTCGGGCCCTGTGATGCGGGCTTTTCTTTTTTGGAGCGATCGCGGGATTCTCGCCGCCTCCTGAGGCGCTTGGAGCGCCGTCGGCTGGTTGTTGTGTCCATCGCCTCTTGCGAGGGCGCTGGACACGCGCTCTTGCGAGCGGTTGGTGTGACGGGAAGGCCTCGTCTCGAGGGACGAGGGCCCTTGAGGCCACCAGCCCGGAGGTCAATGGCCCCTTCTTGTGAGTAGGCGGAGCAGCGCTAGCTGCAGCCGCCGAGGGGGCGGATGCGTTGCTGGCGGCTCACTGCGTGGTGAGCCGGACAGCCGCCGGAAGCCGTTGCGACGCTGCCCCCTGACGCGCCACTTCGGCAAAGCTGCTCTTCGGCAGGTATGACACCCGCCTGCGTGCCTCCTTGAATGAGATATTTTCTTTTACTTTGATTGTCACAATTTCTTTTTCTTTCTTCCAAGACGGGCACGACCGCGAGTATGCGGCATGCTCGCCATCACAGTTGACACAGTGCGGAGGTGTTCTGGCATGTTTCAGAGGAATGTTCATTGTCACTGCACTTGGCACAAGTCGGCCGGCCTCGACAGTTCTGCGAACTGTGACCGTACCTTTGGCACTTGAAGCATCTGAGAGGATTTGGCACATATGGTCTAACTCGAATCTTGAGGTACCCGGTCTCGATGGACTCGGGCAGAACACTTGAGTCGAAGTAAGTACTAGGTGTTTGGTCTGAATTTCTTTTCCGTCTCGCCTCATCTTAATTCGTTTGACACTTATGACGTTCTGATCACTCCAGCCCTCCAGGAGTTCAGCTTCAGATAGCTCAACAAATCAGCATCGGATACGACGCCGCGGGTGGTATTCATGGTACGGTGGGGGGTTGCTGTTACTGGAACATCCCCTAAGGACACTAGATTGGGCAGTTTTTTATGTTGTTTCTGATCACGGAGCTCGAGTAGCAGATCACCACTGGCCATTTCGATGCTTTGTAACCCGGACCGAAAACTTCGGTTAGAGATTTCGAGACGAGGAAGGGTGAGATCATTCTTACTGTCTTTTCAAGTTTATCAGAGTGGATGACGTGAAAGCGTGGGAAGTTCTTTGTTCGGTTGCCATAGAATTGAAAATATCTTCGGTGCGCCCTCGTTTGTGAGAGCGATCAGGGAGTCGGGGGAATGACGATAAAGCCATAAGGTAACAATAATTTCGGTAACTATGCCAGCCGCCCACCACCGAGCCCAACAAGGGGACGCTACAAGACCCGAAGGAGATGCAGACGTCAGCTGTACATAGCACTATAACCTAATATAATAGATCCAAGGATGGATAAACTACACCAGGTTAACCCTTGCTGCCTGGAAAATTGGAAGTAAAACGAAGTGAAGAGAGGACAGGAGAGATGGAAAGTGAGAGAGAGAGACGAAGGTTGGAGGCAGAGAGAGAGACGGGAAAAAGCAACTACCGATCTCCCCCGGGTGGGTCAGTCCGGGGTGCCGTCTACGTGAAGCCGAGGCCAAAGGGGCGTGGTGCTTCTGCTGAGGGGCCTTAAAGGTCCAAACACTCAGCGTCGGCTCAACCCCCAGGATCCCCTTTCCCCGGACACGGCTAAGCCGCGCACGGTTAGACGCGGGAGGGTCCAACCCTCGTGTGCTCGGGTACGTGGTGGCGCAACTCACCAAACGCCTGCTTGCGCAGACGCCCCTGCGGGGAACGCTGCACTCGGGGACCGGACTGCAAATCCTTGGTTTGGACCGGGAGAATGCTCTTTGTACATTCCGGCACGCTCGTTCTTTTCTTCTCGAAGCCATCTCCAACTTAAAGTCACCCCTGGTCTGCTTCCTTCATGGGCCCGCTCTTCGTCAAGTCTTATTTGAGCAACAAACGCGATGCGCCATCCTCAAGGCGGCGATTT
>NC_051163.1:97834196-97868759 GCF_013339745.2 Dermacentor silvarum | reverse complement strand
AAAAGAACCTTTTGCGCACTGAATAGGTCCTTATGAACTCGCTGATATGCTCCGCAGTGATCAGCATATTTAGTTCGCTTTGCACGACGGAACATTCTTTCCTTTTTTATTTGATAGGCGCTTTATAAAAGATTGAATCATGGTGACCAGGGATTATAGATGATGTTCTTTTTTGGAACATATCGTTTAACCAGATATAGAACGTTTTCTTTATACATGGTCCAGTTTTCTCCTACGGAATGTTTGCCGAAGTTGCTGATATAGCCTTCTGTAAATAATTCTAACTCAGCTATTATTGAACTTGTATCAGCTGAGTTCTAGTTGCGTATTATATATTTTTTGCGTATTTCTGTGTCGTGTTTTTAAAGTAAAGTGAATCAATGGATGACCACTTAATCCTGGGAGGTAAGTTAACTCAGAAACAAACTCTGGAATGGTAGTAAATAGTAAGTCAAGAATACTGGAAGATGTTGCGGTTCTACGAGTCAGCTCATGAACGAGTTGAGTAAGGTAAAAGTCAGCACAAAGACTAAGGAATTGCGTACATTCAGAGGAAACATTTTTTACGGTAGAGGAATTGTTGCTCCATAGTGTTGTATCTAATAAAAGGACAAAGCACGGTGACGTCACGGCTTTCGTTCCGCAACTTGTGTGTGTATATATTGTCAAGCAAGATGCTGGGTTATCAGATTAAACTGTTCGCCATGAAACGTGTCACAGCAGCCTTCTTGTTCCCGAGCTACAACACATAGTATTGTAGGAAAGTTGAAGTCACCTAAAATAAACAGAGGCGAATTGGGAAATCTAATTATAAAGCTATTAAGGGCATCATAAAGATCGTTACGAAAAGAAGATGAGGCAGCTGGAGGACGGTAGAATGCACAGAAAATAAATTCACGATTTGCAGTAGATACATGTACAAAAACAAGTTCCAAGGACGATACGATTGGAACAGCCGAGAACGCGAACATGTCGCTAACAGCAATAAGTACACCGCCCCCAGAACGAACGTCACGATCGCAGCAGTGTACATTGTAATTGCTCTCACATTGGAATACTTCGGAGCTCTGTATCTTAGCAGAGAGCGAGGTCTCAGTTATCGCAAATATATCAGCAGTGCAAGAATGTATGGCTGATGATAACGCGACACGTTTGCTAAGAACGCTTCGTGCATTTCTAAAGAGCAGCGATACAACGTTTGCATCTTTCTTAATGGCTATGATGAACTTGAAGTTGCACCAGCATTGCCCCGGGCGTGCGTGTCAGCAACAGGTTCTATTTTGCGCATTGAGTCAGTAGCTCCGCAGTAAGCATATGTTTTATTATTTATGATGAGTTTATAACATCGCAGTAAACCTGACTGGCCCTTCGACGTACAAAGTTCAATCAACTTCTTACGCGATATATGGGTTGATCTACAAAAATCTTCACCGACAGTTATGCCAGAGATTTTAACGCGATCGCGTATAGGGCCCCGTGTCGCAGAAAATATGGCGTCTGCAACCGGCGTGCACATGTGATCGCGGGTGCCGGAGAAAATCATCCAACCACATCAACCGCGCAGGCCCTCAACGTGGTGCAAGGTTTTGGTGAACAAAAATTGAATTTCTCACAGTGAAAATCCGCCAGAAAAATGGTAATGTACGACTTCACCACTTGGAGTCGTGTTCGCCATCGGATTGTTTACCAAACGGCGTCGGATTGTAATTTGAATGTACGAGAAAACCTAATTCTGCTACGAGGAAACTCATACATTTCTACCAGACCTGTGCGCGTCGGGGCAATAGCAAACAATTAATAAAATAATAAAAAAGGTGCTAGGGCCTTGACATTTTAATATAAGACCATTTATATTGCCTCTGGAAAAACGTCTTTCCAGCAATGCATTTCAGTTTAAAAGTGAAGCCGACATTAAGGGGATCGGTGTAAGGTTGGTCTTTGTAAGCTGGCTTTCCCACGCTCAGTGATGCAGTGAATTAATTTTACTTCCTTGGGAAAAGATAATGTCCTTTAGCTTCGTTGAAGAGAATTTTTCAATAATAGGGCAGGTTTTGCTGGCCTTAAAACTGCCTATTCTGTGTGCTCTAGAAATGCCCCTTTCAGATAATTGCAAGTTAAGCACTCTTGAGAGCAAATCACGCACAGAGCGTTCTGACTGAGCCCATGTTTCAGCTGAATTGTCGGGGATGCCGTAAAACAAAAAGATTCTCACGCCTGGAACTGTCTTCCAAGTCGTCCAGGCATTAAGGTATTAAGACGTTCTGTCTTTGGGCTAACTCTCATACTATGGTGGAGATTTCAGTTTCAGATCTATTGCATTCAATATTTTCAACGATTACCTCAAGAGCAGTCAACCGATTCGTCACGTCGCAAACTTTGTGCGCCAGCACTTCTTGCTTAACTTTCAGTTCATGGAAGGCATCCATTAATTCCTTGTGCCATGTATCAACCTTTTCAGAGAGGGCTGCCATGGCAGCTAGCACATCACTATGGGTAGGCCCGGGATTCATGTCATTGTCGTGGCAGACCAGCAGTTGTTTCGCAACAAGTACACATTCACATATCGTTATGAACAAAACACTTGGGCACGGGAGAAGCCGTAGGCTAGCATTACTCGTACGCCTGAAATAACGCGTTGAGCTATTACTAACCTGCACATAGTAGAAGAAGGGATTCGTGAGCGACGACTGCGTGGCTGCCGCTCTCCCGTGCCCGCTGAAGATAGGTAGTCGAGGTCCGTTTCTTACACTTTCGTATGTCAGCACTGTCGATGATGACGCCCTTTCGTGGTCAGCTATGAAGATGGTGTTGCGCATGTCCGTGTCGTGTAGGCCAGAACAGCCAATCGTCGGTTCCGATGCCAACAGATCAGGTAGTGGTGGTGCCGACATCGCTGCTGACAGCTCAGCAGACCGAGGAAGTCATGGTACAAGCAGCATGACAAACTACACATAGCAGGAAAAGGGATTCGTGAGCAACGACTGCATGGCTGCCGCTCTCCCGTGCCCAAAGTTTGCCCTGTTGCATAGAACGTGTCATGCATGCAAGTGACATGTTGAAACCGAGTTCCGCAGCTCCAAAAGAAAAAAGAAAACGGTGAAGCAGTCCACTTCAAGCGAAGCCTTCGGAAGGGTTCTTAACAAAAATGCTCTTTCGATAGTAAACTGGCGCCATGATAAAAAGAAATGTTCTGTGTTGATTATAATTGGATTTCTTTCCCTCTGCGGTGAAGATGAGTGACGTCAACGAGCTACCGTTCGGAGATTTTAGACGGAGCCTACAGGCGACGACCAAGATGCATGCCCACCAGGCAATCTTCCGTGATGCTGCGTGTACAGCTGACGCTATAATCCTGGCTCGGAGCGACTCCACTGCAAAAGCATATGGCGTCCGTACATGTACATGACAACTAAACACACAAATATGTAGCAGGGTTTGAAATAGTTTTTGGTGCACTTGAAACAGTGCCGCGCGATTCTGTACAGATTCGAGGGTAGCGATTAGAATGAATTGACTGGGATCCCAGATTCTAGATGCATATTCTAGATATATACGGACTAAAGTGTTATACAGAATTAGTTTTTAATGAGTGAAACAACTTTATTGAGACCAGCGGGTCGAGGCCTAGGCCGCGCCAGAGGCGGTGAGAGACCCTGTCTGCCGGCCGCCTCTTGAGCTCGCTGGATGGCCCATAGTTGATCTTGCAGATCTGAGCTGATCAGCGCGGCTTTCCACCGCGCCCCAAGCTGTTCTGGGGAGACTGCATATTCATCCTGAACATGTGCGCAGTACCATAGAACGTGTTCTAGGGGGGCGTGTTCTGTTCTACATAATTTGCATAGGAAGATGGCGCTTTGAAAAAGTTGCGTCACAGGAAGCCAAGAGCAGGGGTTTATCCAGAATTTCGACTTCGGGAGGGGGGGGGGAGTGTTACCAGAATACGGGGGGGGGGGGGGGGGGGGAAGATGTTCAAGGGGATAGCGCTCTGTTTACGATGTTGTTTTATTTAATTAAGGCTTAACTCTTTTCTTCAAAAATGGTGCCAGAAAAGCTGCTAATAAGCAGAAGTACACCAATTCACCTTTTAAGCACGCATATTAAACCACATTTACAAGGGATTTCGTCCTTTTTGGTGCATGTAGAGCTGATGTTGCGCAAGAAATACTGCAACGAAGGTGGAGACAGGCGGGCACGAACGAGCGCTGTACAGAAGGCTGAAATGTTGCCTAGTTTTTCGGGATTTTAAATTCAGTACTATATTTAAACACCCATGGCATTCGGTCACCACGTTTGAAAATTGCAAGAACATAAGGGACAATATTTAGTGTTTTCAATTGATTGCACGAACTTTATTCTTTTTTTTTCTATGCAGAACAAAGTAAAGCAAGTTCTTAATCTACAAGTCTTATTGAAAGAACAAAGTGCAGCCGTTTTCGAAACTAAGTACAGCATCACTTTGCACGAGAAAAAAAGATACCAAGGACAATAGGCACGGAGAAGCCATATACTTTAAACAATACAATTAAAATATAACAACTAAGAAGAAAAAAGGGCGGCAAATCCCACGCCCCGTGGGATTTGATGTCATGCGAAGCAGTGTGCGGGGAGCCTACCCGTACAAAAAATGACTGTTGATTTTCTATTGACGTATTGTTGGGGTATTGTTGAATCAACGGACTTTCAACAAAGTCTCTAAAGTCTTTGAGTTCGCTCAACAGTTGCACAATGATATTACCATTGAGAGCCTCTCAATAAATAATGTATTGAGTAATTTGTGTTGATTTTCGTAGTTGTTTTTTTGTTGTGTAGCAGTTGAGTTTAGCATATACTAATTACGACTCGCATATGAAGGCGACATTTCAAAACTTTATTAAGAAGCAATCTTTGCCCCATTCTTGTCACTTTGCGGTAGGTAGGTAGGTTCTAGTTTGGGCTCGCTTTCGTAAAAAGAAAACAGTGTGTGACCGACTTTGGCACCGAACGTTGACCTTCGAGCGCAGCAGCCCAGTGCTCTAACCTTTAGGCCACGAGCACACGCGTACGTCTCTCGTTCCGAAACCAGTCAGCGCTTTGAATGCTCGGCGCGCGCGCGCCATGTAACTTCCTCGTCTTCTTGCGACAGCTCGCGCTTTGAGGCGCCATGTTAGACTGTACTATGTCCGGGACCAGCCCGCTTTCGTAGCCGTTTACGCTACGTAGAAACTGCGACGTTGAACCATCTTCATGATCGCCCACGAGTGACTTGCTCGCCGGCGTAGAAATGCCATCGTCGTTTTAACATACAACATATGGCATAGCCATAGGTGCGATCCAAAATGCGCACGTTTTAGGGAGCAAAAGAATGTGAAATTCACTTGCAAACACGGTGAGTTCCCCAAAAGTAGACACGGCGGCAGCGCGGATGGTGGCGATAAGGCAGGCGCCGACAAGCGACGACGCTACCTTTGAGCATCGGACGCGCTGTGCGAGCCGTAGGATGCAAGCGCGCACAGGCTGTAAACATACACTTCAGAGGTCTTAGAATTTCCTGTGCCACACCCTGTGTCTCGAAAGCATAATACATTTTTTTTATCCAACGGCCGTAGTACTAGATATCAAACAACGAACGCGCTTTGAGAGCACAGCGCGTTGAAAGAGTTTCGGATTCAGCAACAGCCGCAACATCACGCAGCTAATCGCAGTCTCAGCGGCTGCTCCCGACACTCGCCTTGCAGAAGCATGCGATAAAATTCTTGCCATGGAAGCCTCCCAAGCCTGCAGCTCTCCTATGTTCAGTGAAACAAACGAAGGCCAAAGATAAATGAAAGAAATCAAACAACAGTTACGCGCCCACGTTATACCTTACTTTTTACCGCGTCATCTGCAAAGATGCTGCAAACTACGTAAACAAGTTGTTGTTCATAAAAATAAAGATATTAGTAATAACTTTTACTCATAGGTGACGCAATAAACGCCAAACCAGTGTTTGAGCATGAGTGTTTAAGTGTGTGCGTGCGTGCGTGACTTTATTGTGAGCAGTCTTTTGCAACGGTATCCAGTGTGCTGTTAGTTTCGTAGTCGCAATTTTGTTAATCGTATTATTTATTTTTTACGCTACAAATTAAGGTTTCCTTCAAAAATTTATGTTTTTTATGAACAAAAATTATCAATCATTATTTATGAATTTTAGTGGTTATTTTTAGTAGGAACGATTTTATTAACTTAATACGATACTGAGGCTGTGACCGCTTTTCGACTCTGTCACTCGTCTGAACTTGTGCGGTGGTTCGTGCCGCGCGCGCTTTGTTGGAAGCATTTCTCTTTTGTTTTTGGACATCATGACGCAAGTTTTAGTGAAATTGCTCTATGATGATAAGTGGGATGTTTATCCGTTGAAGACGTTTGCGGACGCAGCTACTGGTCTTCGGGTGATGTTCGAGCCTGGCAGTTTTGATGAGTTGCGCGGCAGTATCATGATGGAAGGAAGGCGAACACAGCCACAGTCTGACTTCTGGACACAGGTAAGTGATTTCGTTTTCTTGAGCACATAGCCGCGTTTCTTTTTTTTTTTTTTTACTTGGATGATCGTCAGATGTGAAGCACACCGTTCACTTTCTGCAGGCAAACCGCATGCCCTGGAGCGAAAGCGCGCGAAGCTATCGCTTGCTGCCGCCGCTGCTTCGATTGAAATGTTCGTAATATTATCTACTAATTTGCTATCGCAATCGATGCTTCGCCTTTGGAGCGACACTGCGATATTAAAAAAAATATTCTTAATCTGTAGTGGCTCATCGTATACCTTAAGGCTAGTGTGCACATTTTCTCGCGTAGTCGTTAACTGCGCCTCTATTTGCGTTGTGGCTAATGTCGCGGTGTGCTGCAAAATATATTTCGTCTTTTCGGTATGTGCGGAGAACAGCCTACCGATAAGTCCTGCATCGGCGCGATGATTACACGGATACACATCGTAAATGAACAGTGGCGTGGTGGCGACGTCGGCAAAGCCGCCGACGGGCTTGCCTTATCACACATCACCACCCGAACCGCAGTAAGCATATTTATCAAACGTGACGTGTTGCCGTTTAAGGCATACTGCACGCTTTGAATAGGCGATAACTCAAGCGCGCCGCCGTTCTCTAATACCTCTTTGAGCTGGGCCGACTCGAATGTGTGTTGCTTGCAGAAACGAAAGGACCGCCAGACGGCTCATCGGCGCCTCACCCGCCGTGGTTGCTCAGTGGCTATGGTGTTGGGCTGCTGAGCACGAGGTCGCGGGATCGAATCCCGGCCACGGCGGCCGCATTTCGATGGGGGCGAAATGCGAAAACACCCGTGTACTTAGATTTAGGTGCACGTTAAAGAACCCCAGGTGGTCCAAATTTCCGGAGTCCCCCACTACGGCGTGCCTCATAATCAGAACTGGTTTTGGCACGTAAAACCCGATAATTCAATTCTCATCGGCGCGTCAAGCTAAGCGCCGCACTCGAGCACCGTTAGCGTGGCGAGGAATGGCACGTTCATGAAGATAGCTCACTGCACAAACGCAAGCGTGCAATGCGCACAGGACGCGTACGCAACGCGCGGCACACAAATCGCGCGGAATGTTCTCAGCCACGCAGCAGCGGATACTAAGCTTCAAAGAAGCGGTGCCGGTTCTCACTAGCACGCTCGCGCGCGCATTGCTCTCGGAGAATTTTTAGGTCTGCCCTGCTGCTCCCGAAGATTCGGACTGCTGCTTGGTATCGGCTGTGTACTATAGCATGGTCTTTCGTGTTGTGAGAGAGCCGGGAATATATTTCATCGGTGTGAACGGTGTGAAACAAACATCGGTGTGCGTATCTTTGGTAACATTTACTGTAACAATCCATTTCATCATTTTCGCGACGGCCCTCTTGAAAGAGACGCAAATTTTTAATTGCCAGTGTAGTGCGTACTAATATTTAGTGCGTGGTTATGTATATTGTGTGACAGATTTTTAATTTGCATTTTCTAATTCTGTCTACATTCCCTTCTCTACAGGTTACACATGCCCCAAATGCCCAGGTGCTAACGTGTCGTTCGTCAAGAACAGCTTGGCGTCGTTTCTCGCAAGAGACATCCATTGATCTGCGGCTGATTCACGAGGAAGCTCGCATCTCTGTTGCCACTCTGCGTCAAGTGGGATTTCTAACTATTTTTTATTCTGCCCTGTGGTGTACGCTGTGACGCTGTGAAGACTTACTTTCATGGACGCTGTGAAGGCTTACTTTCGATGTGTTCTGCCTTTTAGTTGTAAAGAATTGGCTACCTTGTGAGTGGAGGTAGTTCCTTTTTCTTGTGAGAATGTTTATCAGCCTTACCAAGTGGTACATGCGTACTTGAAACAGCAGCACAGACGAGGATAATGAAATAAGTAGGAACACATACGAGCGCCGACTCAACTAGAAGTTTATTCTTGAAGACAGGTTGTAAACACATTGGAACTTGACAAAGAAACTATGTATGCGTGGCCTTTGTGATTAAACAAAATTGTGTTTTCTGCTGTAAGGGGTAGAACGAACAATTGTTTCATTACAAAGACCAGAACACAAGAGAAATTACGGAAGCCTTATTTATTGATTGCAAAGAAGACAAATGCATAAGCTATCTGTTGCTCTTAATGGGAAAGAGTTGGGATTTTTAAAAGAGCTCTCCTTGTTTGGTGGTAGCACTTATAGGACATCTTTCACAGTTTTTTTTACCTGCATATTTATACTACAAAACATGTCTTTCGTTCCTTTTTTTGTTGCACCGGGCTGTCTGCCACACATGCATGGCTATTTCTTTGTCAAGTTGGCCAGTGTGCTTAATATCTTTGTCGTCACGAACAAACTTCTAGTTGAGTCAGCATTATTGTGTGTTCCTACCTTATTTCACCGTTCTCATCTTTGTTTGAGCTGTTTGTAAAGTATGTACACACACCAAATTACCAAAGTATCCGTAAAATTGAGATACATGAAGTTATTTGCACTATTCATTTCTGCAAGAATGGTATAGCTTCTCATCTCGTTTGTTCTTAACGTTGTTGTACAGTTTTTGTAATATATAGCTTGGAAAGACGTTTTCTGTCAGATTAAATATGCATGTATGTCACTTTCGATATTTTTTTTCAACATGGGTAGTGCAGCTCCTTCCGTCTTTCAGTTACTGCTTTGTCGCAACTTTTATATATTTTATGCAGCGATATGCTGGTGGAATTATATATATTTATGTGCGCAAGTGTGGTAAATGGTGTTTTGTATGTACATTTATTTGCGTTTTTTACTAGCTCTCCAATCTGGCTGTACAGTTATTGAAACCTTTTCTCATGCTTTATAATGAGTCGTTCTAGGCTCTTTGCTGATGCAGGTGACCATTTATTTCACTGTTGGGAATTGCGTTAGCTGTGTGTCACTCCAGTTGTCTGTGTATTTTATGTCACTTCATTATATCATTGAAAGTATTAGCCTTGCATTAGCTTTTTATTGTCCGAGGTACCAGTCAGTTGCTGTGTAGGGTAAAAAAGTGCCAAAGAAATGATTTCATTAGCTTTGTTCAAGTCCAGAAAAAAATTCACTGATGAGCTCACTAAATTAGAAAATGCTACCAGGAAACTCTTCTGCACCCAAAAGTAACACAAGAAATTAAATACTGTTGACACTCGAGAGGGAAACAGCGCGAAAAAACTCGACAAGAAGGGAGACACACACCAGCGCTTCTTGTCCCTTCTTGTCTTGTGTTTTTTTGCGCTGTTTCCCTCTCGAGTATGCACCGACTAGCCCAAGCCTCTACTGTCTTGAAATACTGCGCAGTTCTTGACTTATGCCAGGGAGGTAAGCTGCTTTTACAGCACAAATGTTTTAGAAGTTTACCTCTGACAAACACGATTCAGGTGTTTTGTATATATATATACATGAAGTCATTTGTTTCCAGTTTACTTGTTATTTTGCCTACTCACAGGCAGCCGTAAACCCTTCTGTGAGTGTTTACTGGGTGTGTGAAGCATTTTACTGTAAGGTATCCAGTGGTCTTCATTTTTGTATTTATGCATGCAAGCCAAGAGTTCATGTGTTCAAAGTTAGTTACAAGGGTATGCTTAAGGTCTGCCTTTGAATCACTTGACTGTTGTTTTTACAAAATATTTTTATCTGCTGTAATTGTGAAATATAATTCTTTCTGCTGTAATAAACTTCAAGTTGAGTGAGCATTCGTGTGTATTCTTATCTTAATTCAGCGTTCGCATCTCTGTTTGAGCTGCTGTTTGTCAAGTCTGTACATACACCAAATTGCCAAAGTGCTCGTAAAATTGTGACACATAAGGCTATTTGCATTGTTTATTCCTGCAAGAAGGCTATAGGTTTCCATCTTCCGTTTGTTTTTAACATTGCTGTACATCTTTGTAGGTCAAGTTCAACGAGTCCCTTAGGTAGCCAATAAGAGTGATAACTTTGTAAAATTTATCAATTTCATCCATCATCATCGTAGTTTTAAACCCACTGAGTTCTACTTTTCAGTTCTCATGACCCTGCTTTGTGCTGTGCTGTACAGGCACAGGAAGCTTCTTTATGCTGTAAGTGCAGGTGGTGTTGTATATCTTCCAGAAAAAATTGTTGCGAGTTTAACTAGGCATGTGTACGCTTTTGCTACATTTTTTCAGCATGTGTGCTATAGTTCTGCTCCCTTACACTTAATAGCACTGTAGGCACTAGCGTATGTCTTCAGGTTTCATACAGTTGTGCCTTATATACTGTAATAATGTGTCATGTGCACGCTATATTACATATTAGGGTACATGAAATATGTCAGTCGCTCCTTTGCTTCCGTTCGGATTAGGGAAAGTTATATGAAGAGGCACCGGGGCATGCAAGTGCAAATAGCAAAGCAATTTCAAAATTAAGTGCACTAAAATGCCTTGACAAGCCCAACAAAATATCAATCATATTTCAGTGGCAATTTTCGAAATATCAATGCCATCTCAACAGGCGCACAATGTACTTTTCAATGCTGTGTCAAAATCACTCAACAAATGGTCAACAGAACAATCACAACAGCATTTCAAGACTGTATCAATGGAAACCCAACAGAAATTCAACAGAAATTACACAATGATATGTCTAAGCACAATGTGCTTTCAATACTAACTCAACAACTATTCAACATTGACTTGCCCAATTGTGTTTCAATAAAATTTCAGTGGCCAATATTCAAGAGCCCTCAACACTTTGCTCAATGATATCCCAACAAACTCCCAATGCCTGCTCAATACGATACTCAACATTGACCAATGAGATTTCAATGCATTCTCAACAAAAATTTTTGTAAGGGTACCAAGTTAACGAAACGATCATGAAAGCACCAAGACGTAGGCGGCTGTTTCATGACCTCGATGACACGCATGTCATGACCTATCATTTATGTTCGTCGTATACTCTCGTGATACTATGCAAATTTTGGTACATACCAATTTAACGAAACGAACATGAGAGCACCAAAACGTAGGGGAATATATACATATATTTATATATAAATATATATATATATATATATTATATATATATATATATATATATATATATATATATATTATATATATATATATATATATATATATATATAGATAGATAGAGAGATAGATAGACACACTCTCAAAGTGGTATATGATCGCCAAGAAATGATTCGCATTTAAAAAGTATATGTCCGCTACAATCCGGTACATACAATATGCAAAGAAACTACCGGCCAACCGTGGCTGCCACATTCACAAAAGAATAATTAAAAAGAAAAGCTGGGACGACACAAACTACACATTGCACCGTGTCATCCAGCATGTGTCTACAATACCCGGCTTGGTTTCTTGGTTCATATCAAATAGGTTTGGTTTGGTTTGGTGCATATATGTATAGCACAACCCACTACGGGGAATTGGCCATGAATCGGGCGACAGTGGGTACTAAAGGGAAGAATACTTAAATAGGATTTTTCTTATATAAGAATGAGACATGAAATGAATTCTAATCGTTAATATCAATTTTCATGGGATAGTATCCTAAAATTTGAAGTTCATATTTTGTTTTCACGTAGGCTTGGTCCACAAACTGCAAATATTTATCCTTTTCTCCGTCTGTTGCGTTCCTAATATTGGGGATACTTGGAGCTTCGGTAGAAATTTTAATCAGCGCATCGACAGGGGCCGGCGTTAAGTGACATCTATCTGATGTTAAGAGCCTGCTCAAGGTGGAAAAGCTTCTTTTAACGGCAGCGATTCCTACGGGAAGAAGCGGTATCTTCATTGCAGCTGATGACAAAGTGGAGAACATTTTTCTTCTCTCGACCTCGCACGCAAGCATTAGCAGTGCTTGCTGAGAAGCCAGCTCTCTAAGATACCATCTGTAAATTCTACTCATTCCCCAGTCTATAGTCGTTCGGGCTTAACGATAACGAGAGCAATGTGCCGCATTGTAAACTTCAGGACTAAGCACAGGTGTAGTGCTTGTACTGTACGTGTTGTGCATACGAGTACGTTGACTTAAAAATGGAAAAACAAAGACCAAACGTGAATCTCGCATCTCATTTACGCGCAAGCGTTTACCGCGACCTCAAGGCTTCTCCGCTCCCTGCAGATTGCAGTGTAGCACCGTCGTGTGCGCGCTGAACATCAAAATTAAAGCCTCAAAATTAAAGCCACGTGGCGTCCACATCCGCAAAGAATAAATATTTCTTAAAGCGATTACTACAGTGCATGTGTTCAGCATAATTGTTTTTCCAGGATGAGTGCCTGTCTGAAAGAGGGGAGGGGGGGGGTTGGTGCGGAATAATTTTGGGGGCTGTCTAGATCTTTCTGGGGGAGTGTTGGGGGGGGGGGGGGCTTTAAGGGGGTGTTTATAAATACCTATAGAAGAGTGCGGTTGGCATCACGAGTTACGTAATCAACGTGCATGTTCCAGAATAGGTCGTTAGTAAAATTAACGCCAAGGTATTTGTAGGACTTAACGAAATTCAAGGGGGCTCCTTTAAGGTAATAAGTGAACTTTGTACTGTGAAGGCGCCGGGTTGTTCTCATGGTTTTACATTTATTAACGTTTACTTGCATAAGCCATTTGTCACACCATAGAGATAATTTGGCGATATCTTTTGGATATTTAGTGAATCATACGAGTTAGTTATTTTGTGGTAAATTACGCAGTCGTCTGCAAAAATCTTAATTGATGAAAAAACAATACTGTCAGGAAGATCATTAATATATACAAGAAACAGCAAAGTGTCCAGTACATACCCCTGTGGTACGCCTGACGTAACAGAAGAATAATCGTTAGAAGTCACATATTGAGTTCGGTTTGAAAGTCTTTAATTCACTTAAATACGCTAGTGTCATTAGGCCCTGTTTTTGAGGCGACCCGCAGCAAGAGTTCGTGTCTGCCTGCGTATCAGAAGCCTGACTCACAACCTTTGTATTCGACTTCTTGACAGTGGAATAATGTCACCGACGCGCTCAACACCACCATGGCTGTTGCAACACATTGAATGTGACACATCTTTTCTTTATGATATCCCGGCACGCTCACGAGGCATTAATACGCAGTCCCTTCCTATAGAATTGCAAGAAAAATACCCCTGCCCTGAATTTTATATGGACACTTCTAAATCTCCTGAGAATGTCCTTTGTCGCTGTTGGGTCATCTTTTGAGTTATCAGGGGTTCTCTATCTACAAATTAGTACTTTTACAGGTGAAGCCTTTGCAATAATGTCGACTGTGAAATACACCAGAAAAAAAGGCTCAGCAGAGCTGTAATATATACAGACTCTCTAAGTATGGCAAAAACAGTGAACTCCTTGAAACACAAGAACCCTGTACTGAATGACTATACTCTGAGCTCTGCGTGGCATATTTATCCAACCACCACGTAACATTATGTTGGGTGCCAGGACATTCATGCATTGAAGACAACGTGCTCGCTGAGCTTAATGCAACCTCCGTCCGCCCTGGAGCCGCCGGAAGCAACATAGCTGTGTCAGTGCTCGATCTAAACGTTTTCCTGCATACGACGTTGAAAGAATACTGGGATCTAGAGTGGGATAAAGAAACCTAAAAGAAACTGCACTTGGTAAAGCCCCAAATAGGTGACTGGGTCAGTGGAAACAAAGCGAGGCAAACTGATGTGGCATTTACCCGACTGAAAGTAGGACACACATTTGGGACGCACTCCTTCCTTCTCACAGGAAATGAACCCCCCACCTGCAGCAGGTGTGGGGAATTGCTCACTGTAGTACATGTCCTAATAGAATGCAAGCACTTAGATTAGAGGTTTGCAGAAATAAATATTTACCTAAAATTTATAACGAGTGTATTGCACTGCATCCTGCGCTATTCGTTGGAAGAGAACCACTCTTTAAAAGAAGAACAGTGATGGCATTCTTCAGTGAAGTCGGCACATTGAAAATTATATCTTCGCAGGGCTACTAACTAATTATCACATGTTTGCAGCCCTCACTTTTACATGGAAGACAGGGATTGCTATCACCTCATCAATGTCGCTGGTCTCACTGCAGCTGCTTCAGGAGTTGTAGCACTGTACTTGAGGCCAAGCGATGTCCGCCACCTTTTCATAAATAGACAATTCAGATTATTGCATGATGATTCACAGGCACTGTTCTCATCTTGTTTATCTCCGACCACTGTCAACTCTTAAACATTTAACGCTTCACTGTGTGCATGCTCGCACTTTTATTGTATAGTTTTTACGCTTTTTGATGCAATTTTAGGCCCATTTACAGCCATGCTACATACACCATCTTACATAGCACCACCTCACCGCATTAATAAAGTTGTTCTGGTGCTCTTTGGCCACAATTTTCCCTTGCGCCATTAAACACCACATATCATCATCATCAGTGTCAATATTAAGTTTACTAAGCTTGAAAAGGAGTAAGTCATGAGGTACTGAGTCAAATGCCTTTGCGAAATCGAGAAAAAGGCAGTCTATATCGAAACCGAAGTCAGCAGCTAAAAATAGATTAGTAAACGTGAGTAGTTGGTTCTCACTTGAAAGCAGTTTCATAAGTACATGCTGAGAGTTATTAAAGAACGAATTGTTCTCCGAAAATTCGATTAGCTGCCAATGTATGATGTGTTCTATGATTTTGCATGGGAGGTTTGTCAGTGAGATCGGACGATAGTTATGTGCTGAATGAGCACTACCTGATTTGAAGATATGGACCACCTTCCCCACCTTCCAGTCGCTGGGCAATATGGAACACTTTAAAGATTGTTCAAAAAGTTTTCAGAAAATGATTGTTGAGTACACTCCAGTTATTTTTAAGATCTTTGAGTTGCGTACGTCAGCGCCAGTGGAAAAGGAGATCTACAGATTGTCAATGAGCTTGGTAACACCAACCCAATCTATAACAATGGGATCCATAGGAGGAATTTTTGGTCAGATAAACGTGGTAATAATGCAGAGCAGCTGTACTGAAGACGAAACAAATGCGTTGTTTAAGACTGTGCAAGACTGGCTAAGCGGAAGGATAGTGTCATCGCTATCAGATAACTGTACGAGTCATGTTGTTGAACAGCTGACAATGCTCCAAAGTTTGCGAAGTTTGTTTGAAGTACCGATGGCAGGTGTTATTAAGAAAAGAATCTTTTGCACACGAATCGCACAGGTATATTCCTTGTGAACTCGCTGATATGCTGCCCAGTGATCAGTATTGTTAGTTTGCTTTGCGCGCTGGAACATTCTTTTCTTTTTATTTGATAGGCGCTTTAAAGAAGAGTTGAACCATGGTGACCGGAATTACAGGCGATTTCTTTTTGGAATATCTCGTTCAACGAGATGTAGAACGTTTTCTTTATACATGGTCCGGTTTTCGCCTACGGAATGTTTGCCGAAGCTGCTGATATAGCCTTCTGCAAATAATTCTAACTCAGCTATTATTGAACTTGTATGAGCTCAGTTGTAGTTCCGTATTATTTTATATTCTTTCGTATTTATGTGTCGTGTTTTTGAATTGAAGTAAAGTGCATCAGTGGATGACCACTTAATCCTGGGAGGTAAGTTACTCAGAAACTAACTCTGGAATTGTAGTAAACAGTAAGTCAAGAATACTGGAAGATGTTGCGGTTGAACGAGTCGGCTCATGATTAATTAAATAATGGGGTTTTACGTGCCAAAACCAGTTCTGATTATGAGGCACGCCGTAGTGGGGGACTCCGGAAATTTGGAGCACCTGGGGTTCTTAACGTGCACCTAAATCTATGTACACGGGTGTTTTCGCATTTCGCCCCCATCGAAATGCGGCCGCCGTGGCCGGATTCGATCCCGCGACCTCGTGCTCAGCCCAACCACCATAGCCACTGAGCAATCACGGCGGGTAGTCGCTCATGAACGAGTTGAGTAAGGTTGAAGTCAGCACAAGATTAAGGAAGTGCATTCATTGGAGGAACATTCTTTATGGTAGTGGATCGTTGCTCCATAGTATTGTAGGAAAAGTTGAAGTCGCCTAAAAATAAACAAAGGCGAATAGGGAAACCTAATTATAAGGCTATTAAGGACATCATAAGATCGTTACAAAGAAGATGAGGTAGCAAGGAGGACGGTACAGTGCACAGAAATTAAATTCACGATTTGGAAAAGATACATTAATACAATCAAGTTCCAGAGACGATTCGACTAGAACAGCCGAGGATGCGAACATGTCACTAACAGCAATAAGTACACCGTCCCCAGATCGAACGTCACGGTCCCAGCGGTATATTGTAATTCTTTTCACATTGGAATATTTAGGAGTCCTTTATCTTCGCAGAGAGCCAGGTCTCAGTTATAACAACTATATCAGCAGTACAAGAATCTATGGCTGATGATAACGCGACACGTTTGTTAAGAACGCTTCGTGCATTGTAAAAAAAAATTAATTATGGGGTTTTACGTGCCAAAACCAGTTTTGATTATGAGGCACGCCGTAGTGGGGGACTCCGGAAATTTGGACCACCTGGGGTTCTTTAACGTGCACCTAAATCTAAGTACACGGGTGTTTTCGCATTTCGCCCCCATCGAAATGCGGCCGCCGTGGCCGGGATACGATCCCGCGACTTCGTGCTCAGCAGCCCAACACCATAGCCACTGAGCAACCACGGCGGGTTTCGTGCATTTGTAAAGAGCAGCGATACATCGTTTCCGTCTTTGTTATCGGTTCTTAGCTATGATGAACTTGAAGTTGCGCCCCCATTGCCCCGCGCATGCGTCTTAGCAACAGGTTCTATTCGCACACTGAGTCAGTAACTGCGCAGTAAGCATACATTTTATTATTCATGATGAGTTTCTTGTATCGCAGTGAACCTGACTGGCCCTTCGACATACTAAATTCAATTAACTTCTTAGGCGATTGACGGGTTTATCTACAAAAATATTCACCGACAGTTATGCCGGAGATTCTAATTTTACTTCTTTGGGAGAAGATCGTGTCCTTGAGCTTCGCTGAAGAGAATTTTGCAATAATAGGTCGGATTTTGCTGTCATTAAACTACCTAGTCTGTGTGCTCTAGAAATATCGCCATCGGATAATTGCAAGTTAAGCTGTCTTGAGAGCAAATCAAGCACAAAGCTTTCTCACTGAGCCCGCGTTTGAGCTGAATTGTCGGGGATGCCGTAAAACAAAAGATTGTCACGTCTGGAACGTTCTTCCAAGTCGTCCAGGCGGGATTGTATTAAGACGTTCTGTCTCTGAACTACCTCCGATACTATGCTCGAGGTTTCAGTTTCAGATCTATTGCATTCAATATTTTCAACGATTGCCTCAAGAGCAGTCAACCGATTCGTTACGTCGCAAACTTTATGTGCCAACGCGTCTTGGTTATCTTTCAGTTCGTGGAAGGCATCCATTAATTCCTTGTGGCGTGTATCAACCTTTTCAGAGAGGGCTGCAATGACAGCTAGAACATCACTATGGGTAGGTCCGGGATTCATTTCAATTTCACCGCAGACCAGCAGTTGTTTCGTAACAAGTAGACATTCACATATTGTTATGAACAAAACACTTGGGCACGGGAAAAGCAGCAGGCAAGCATTGCTCGTACGCTTGGAATAAAGCGTTAAGCTATTACTAACCTGCACATAGTAGAAAAGAGAATTCATGAGTGACGACCGCATGGCTGCCCCTGTACCGTGCCCACTGAAGATAGGTAGTCGTGGTCCGTGTCTTATACTTTCGTAGAATAGCGCTCGGCTGTAGATGATGAGGCCCTTCGTGGTCAGTTATGAAGCAGGTGGTTCGGCGCATGTCATTGTCGTGTAGGCCACAACAATCGATCGTCAGTTCCGATACCAACAGCGGAAGTAGTAGTGGTGCCGACATCGCCGCTGACAGCTCAGGAGACCGAGGAAGCCATGGTACAAGCAGCACGACAAACTGCACATAGTAAAAAGAGGATTCGTGAGCGACGACCGCATGGATGCCGCTCTCCCGTGCCCACATTTGTTCGCAAAAGCAATCGTAGACATGTGCAGCCTTTAAATTCATTAACGCAGACCAATCAAACGCTCTAATTAGGTCATCCAGATTGCGCTGGTCTAATATACAAATATGAATAACGTTGTTAGGCGAGTCATCTGCGCAAGCACGTGTCGCCATGGGTACTGACGATGCAAAGCGGCAAGCCACAAAATAATGATCCGCAAGACGTTGAGTTATGACACACGAGTCTAAGGAATTGTTCAAAGAACGAACCGCAATATTGACACGTATACATGTTTATGTTTCACCCGTGGCCGCTTTCCACCGGCTAACAAACGTTAAACGTTATCGCTCACCGCAGGACGCGCGTGTATCGGAAGTTTTTAGAACGTTATCGATGCTTCTTTCCGTTGCCTGTTTTCACCGACGCTTATGTTATCTGATTGTATGACCGACGCGAATTGTCTGGAATTTTCTGGAAGACACGCGGGCATCAGGGATTAATCTGGAACCTTCGATGACTCAGGTATAAAAGCCGACGCGCTTCGCCGCTAATAAGATTTTCGATGACCGCGACTGTGTTCGCCGCTTTCGTTGTGCTTCGAGTGTAGCTTGCTTTTGTGGGCACAGGTCCGCCCAATAAATAATCAGTTTCGTCATACACAGTTTTACGACTGTTTACTTCAACGTCACTACTACGTGATAGCTGGTGGAGGTGCTAGTGCGGTCATGCAGCGAACGCCCCCGCAAAGCCGCGATCCAAGCCCTAAACCAGGGGACAACGCCAACGTCGCCAAGGACAATCGAACAAGCCGTAGGCAGCAAGGACTTCTCCCGGAGTACGGACTTCTTCCCGAGAAGACCACAGCGATCATGGCCAAGTCAACGACCCCAATGGCAGCCCCAGCGTCCCCCATCCTACTCCAACAACCTCGGGAGACACCGACCTTCCGTGGATCATCGGCTAAAGACCCAGAAACCTGGCTGGAGACATACCAGCGGACCGCGACGTTCAACAAATGGAGCGACGACGACAAGCTGCGCCATGTCTATTTTTCGTTGGATGACGCTGCTCGGACCTGGTTTGAGAACAGAGAGACCACCATGGTAACGTGGGACCTTTTTCGTGAGAACTTCGTGAGGACCTTCACGAGCGTCGTACGAAAGGAAAGGGCAGCGGTTCTCTTAGAAACCAGAGTGCAATTGCCGAACGAGAGCATCGCGATCTTCACGGAGGAGATGACTCGCCTCTTCCGCCACGCCGACCCCGACATGTCTGAAGATAAGAAAGTTCGGTTCTTGATGCTGGGTGTCAAAGAGCAAATATTCGCCGGATTGATGCGCAACCCACCCAAGACTGTCGCCGAATTTCTTTCCGAGGCCACAACGATCGAGAAGACGCTTGAAATGTGCGCCAGGCAATACAACCGCCGTGCCCTGACCAACTACGCCGATGCTCAAGCGCTAGGCGCCAACGACCTGCGCGGAACCATAAGGGCAGTCGTTCGCGAGGAGCTGCAGAAGCTCTTTCCCGGGTCGCAGCCTTAAGTGGCATCTATCGCCGACGTCGTCAAAGAAGAAGTTCAGCGCTCACTTGGAGTTCCCGATGTGCAGCCGCAATCGCCGCAACCCCAGCCGGAAGCGCTGACCTACGCCGCCGTTGCCTGTCGTCAAGGCCCCCCTTCACGCTCGCGCCAGGGCCCCATAATGCCGCAGTTCCGTCGTCCACCGCGGCCGCCGCCACCAGCACGCCCGCCCGTCGCCCAGCGTAGCTACCCAAGAAAGACGGACATATGGCGCGCCCCCGACCACCACCCGCTATGCTATCACTGCGGAGAAGCTGGTCATGTCTACCACCGATGCCCATACCGCGAGATGGGCCTAGGAGGGTTCGCCGTCAACGCGCCACGTCCACAGCTTGGCGAGCGGCCACGTGACATCGCCGACTACCTCGACGGAGCCCAGGGGCAACCACGACGACCCTCACGCTCGCCATCGCCAGTACGCTACCTGTCGCCGCAGCACCGACCATACACTGGCCCAGCCCGGGGCCGGTCCGTGAGCCCCTATCCGGGAAACTAAAGGCAGCAACCGATGGAGGTGCGGTTGCTGTACGACGCAATGCCGAACATCCTCCACCGACGACGAAAAAGATTCGCGAATCATCACGACGAGGTATCAGCACGCCGCCTGGAAAGAGCCTTGAAAACAACACTTCGCTGCCGCAAGACCGGCCGACGCGACGTCGCAGCAGCGGAGCAAGCCGACGCAGCCGTGATCCGACGCCACGACTTAACCGTAACGCTAGACGACTTTCTACCGACTTAGACGTGCTAATCGATGGTCATAGCGTCACCGCTCTCGTCGACACTGGAGCCGACTATTCAGTTTTCAGTGGGCCGTTCGCCGCCAAGTTGAAGAAGGCGAAACCGGCCTGGCAAGGACCCGATATCCGGACAGCGGGAGGCCACCTAATATCGCCGGCTGGAATCTGCACAGCGCGAGTCGCGGTAAACAACCGCGCTTACCCGGCAGCACTGCTCCAGGGATGTCATCCTGGGCATGGACTTTCTAAATCAACACGGTGCAGTCATCGACTAGAGATCCAAGTCGATAACGCTTTCAACGCACAACGCGATACCACCGCCTACAAGCTTAAGTTACCATGCCTTGAATGTGCTTGAAGAACAAGTCACCGTTCCGCTTCGCTCAAGCGTAATGATTTCCGTCGGTACCGAAGTGCCCGCAGACATGGAGGGCATCATCGAGGGCGATCATCACTTACTGCTCGACCGTGAAATTTGCGTCGCTAGAGGCATAGCTGAGCTACGTGCAGGGAAAGCAAGGGTGATGCTCACGAACTTCAGCCCCGAATACAAGCACATTAACCAAGGCACCACGGTCGCCTACATCGACGAAATAGTACAAGCCAGCAGTGCTTTCACTTTCACGGATTCCAGTGCACCTGCAACGACGACTATAGTACCTGAACCAACTTTCGGCGTCAATCAGAACCTTCCCAGGCATAAGAAAGAACAACTAAAAGCTCTACTTTTGCAATACAAGGACTGCTTCTCGTCGTAGTCAAAGGTTCGACAAACCCCTGTCGCCAAGCACCGCATCATAACCGACGAAAATGTCCTCCCACTCCGTCAGAGCCCGTACCGAATTTCGGCGTGCGAACGCGAGGCAATAAGGCAACAAGTGGATGAAATGCTACGCGACGACATCATCCAACCGTCCAAGAGTCCGTGGGCGTCCCCCGTGGTGTTAGTGAAGAAGAAGGATGGAACCCTACGTTTCTGCGTCGATTATCGTCGGCTCAACAAGATCACGAAGAAGGACGTATACCCCCTCCCACGGATTGACGACGCCTTGGATCGACTCTACAACGCAAAGTATTTTTCGTCGATGGACCTGAAAACCGGCTACTGGCAAATCGAAGTCGACGAGAGGGACCGGGAGAAGACTGCCTTTATAACACCAGACGGACTGTTCGAGTTCAAGGTCATGCCGTTTGGTCTTTGCTAGGCACCTGCGACTTTCCAACGCGTAATGGATACAGTACTGGCAGGCTTGAAGTAGAAGACTTCCCTCGTCTATTTGGACGACGTCGTTGTGTTTTCTCAAGCTTCGAAGAACACCTGCGGCGCCTTGAAACAGTTCTTCAAGCAATCAAAACCTCCGTACTCATGTTAAAGCCAGAAAAGTGCCGCTTCGCATATGAGGAGCTCTTGTTTTTGGGCCACGTCATCAACAAGTCTGGTGTGCGCCCCGACCCTCAGAAAACTGCGGCCATCTCCAACTTTCCACCGCCCGCTGACAAAAAGGCAGTGCGTAGATATCTTGGACTGTGCGCCTATTACAGGCGCTTCGATCGTCAAGAATTTTTCACGGATCGCTGAGCCACTGACGTATCTCACGAAGGCCGATGTCGAGTTCAAGTGGGAGACGCCGCAAGTCGAAGCATTTGAAGAACTGAAGCGACGCCTGCAATCGCCGCCAATAATTGCGCATTTAGACGAAAACGCCGATACCGAAGTCCACACCGACGCAAGCAGCGTAGGACTCGGCGCCGTTCTTGTGCAGAGGACTGACGGACTAGAAAGGGTTGTAAGTTACGCTAGCCGGTCGCTATCGAAGGCGGAAGCAAATTATTCCACAACAGAAAAGGAGTGCCTCTCCATCATCTGGTCTACATCAAAGTTTCGCCCCTACCTCTATGGCAGGCCCTTTAAAGTTGTGAGCGACCACCACGCCTTGTGTTGGCTAGCTTCAGGTCGCCTCGCACGATAGAGTCTGAGACTCCAAGCATTCGACATCACCGTCGTTTACAAGTCCGGGCGAAAGCACTCTGACGCCGACTGCTTGCCTCGCGCCCCCGTCGAACCGCCGCCACAGGATGACCTGGATGCAGTGGCGCACCGACGGGGGGGGGGGGGGGGGGGATTCGGGGGTTGTAACCCCCCCCCCCTGAGGCCGACTTAACCCCCCCTTTTGTTTAACCCCTTTTCTTTCCTTACGCATTTGAGTGCTGCAACTAAGATGTAAGACGCGAAATCATCTGCACACTCGCAAAAAGCGCATTTGTTTTTACAATTTCCCGTGAAGAAATCGAAATTAGTGCTGTTTAGATGGTATTGGCAAACTGTCAACCCCCCTGGCAGAGATCCTGGGTGCGCTACTGCCTGGATGACGACACTTTCTGGGACCCATCAGTGCCGACAAATTCACCGAACAACAACCAGCCGACCCGGAACTAAGGAGCCTTGTAGTCTACCTGGAAGGCAAGACCGTCATTGTGCCGAAGGTGTTCAGGCGAGGATTGGCGTCGTTTTTCTTGCAAAACGACATTCTTCTAAGGAACTTCTCGCCTCTCCGAGCCAACTACCTCCTCGTGGTACCCTCAGCATAGCGTCCAGAGGTTCTGCAAGCTCTCCATGACGACCCAACGGCTGGACACCTCGGTTTTTCCCGCATGCTCGCGAGGATACAAGAAAAATACTACTGGCCTCGCCTCTCTGCCGACGTCGCCCATTACGTATGGACATGCCGAGACTGTCAGCGACGCAAACACCGCCGACAAGGCCAGCCGGACTTCTACACCTGATCGAGCCACCTCGCCGACCGTTCCAGCAGATCGGGATGGACTTACTGGAGCCTTTTCCGACGTCGACGTCCGGGAATAAATGGATCGTCGTAGCTACGGACTACCTCACCCGCTACGCCGCAACAAATGCCTTGCCCAAAGGCAGAGTGCCGCCGAGGTAGCCCGATTCTTCGTTGAGAACATCCTCCTGCGTCACGGTGCCCCAGAAGTCCTCGTCACCGACAGAGGTACAGCCTTCACGGCTGAACTAACTCATGCCATCCTGCGCTACAGCCAGACAAGCCATCGCCGGACCACCGCCTACCACCCGCAGACGGATGGCCTCACCGAGCGCCTAAATAAGACCATCGCCGACATGCTGGCAATGTACGTCGACGTCGAACACAAGACGTGGGATGCCATCCTTCCGTACGTGACCTTCGCATACAACACGGCCATGCAAGAAACGACGCACATGGCGCCGTTCAACCTGGTCTACGGAAGGAAACCGGCAACGACGCTTGACGCTATGCTACCGGATGTCTCCGACGAAGAAAATCTCGACGTTGCCACCTATTTGCAGCGTGCCGAAGAAGGTCGACAGCTCGCCCGCCTGCGCATCAAGAACCAGCAGAGAACCGACAGCCGACACTACAATCTTCGACGACGCTACGTCGAGTACCAGCCCGGAGACCGTATTTGGGTCTGGACTCCGATACACCGACGAGGACTTCGCGAGAAACTCTTACGTCGCTATTTCGGACCATATAAGATCATCCGACGTATTGGCGCACTGGACTATGAGGTCGTGCCAGACGGTATTTCGCAATCCCAGCGGCGCCGCGCACGACCTGAAGTCATCCACGTGGTGCGTCTTAAGCCTTTCTACGCCCGCTGACGAACTTATATAGGTCCTTTGTTGCTTTGTTATTTTGTCCCTTTCTGTACGCGAAGTTTTGTTTTCGCTTTCGGGTTTGTAGCATCGGGACGATGCTTTTTAAGGGGAGGGTATTGACACGTATACATGTTTATCTTTCACCGGTGGCCGCTTTCCACCGGCTAACAAACGTTAAACGTTATCGCTCGGCGCAGGACGCGCCTGTATCGGAAGTTTCTAGAACGTTATCGATGCTTCTTTCCGTTGCCTGTTTTCACCGACGCTTATGTTATCTGATTGTATGACCGACGCGAATTGTCTAGAACTTTCTGGAAGACACGCGGGCATCAAGGGATTAATCTGGAACCTTCGATGACTCAGGTATAAAAGCCGACGCGTTTCGCCGCTGATCAGATTTTCGACGACCGCCGACTGTGTTCGCCGCTTTCGTTGTGCTTTGAGTGTAGCTTGCTTTTGTGGGCATTAAAGCCCCTATATATAGGGTCTGTTCGATTCGGCTGCACCACTTGAACCAAGTTCACGGTGGTGCACGGCGAGTTCCGCACTTTTGCAGCGCCAGTTCTGTGGTGCAGCTGCAACGCGATACTAGCGCCACGGAGAAACAAATGCCAAGGTGCAGGTGTTGTGCAGGCCTTCTGCGTCGTATCGCCCGTTGTTTACGCGTTGTTGAATTTGTATGTGACTTGAGTTATTTGCGTTGGCGCTGATTGCGGTTGTCGTAGAAAAAATTAGTCAGCTCTATTTTGTGCGTGTGTGTGAGCATCGCTGCTGCACTGAACGACGACGATGAACTGTGCCACACTGTCAACTGTCGTTCAAGTCGCCATGGACCTTGTGGACTCGGACAGGGATGAGAAGTTCAATGACTTGGTCGCAATGTTAGCCTTCAAGCTGATGAGGAAAGACCGAAATCGTATTCCACGGTACCATGAAGATGTCCTTGGCAGCTATTTTGAGTTTGAGTTTAAGCGGCTTTTCCGACTGTCACGCGAGACCTTTAACTGTCTTGCAGACCGCTATCAAGCATCTCAGTTCTTCCCAAAAGCTCGTGGAGGGCGCGCGCGAATCAGTGCCGAAAAAACGTGTCTCATCGTTTTGAGCTATCTCGGGAGCCAGTGCAGCATGTATTCAATTGCAGACAGATTTGATGTTACAGAGTCATCTGTGCACGCATGCATCGAGAGGGTGCTGAACCTTTTACATAGCATGAGTGAAGAAGTGATCGCGTGGCCGGACCAGCAACAGCAAGAACGTAGCAAGGGTGGCTTCTTAATAAAGAGCGCTGGGAAGGGACCGCGAAACACCATTGGCTGCGTGGATGGAAGCCACATAGAGATAAACACCCCGACCGAATCCCCACACTCGTACTTCAACCGAAAAAAGTTTCCTTCTTTGATCCTGCAAGGCATATGCAACCATGAGAACAGATTCATAGATGTGCTCGTTGGATTTCCCGGCTCGGCGCACGACGCCAGGGTGCTCCGCGAAGGCCCCTTTTTTTGAAGCTGCAGCATCGAAATGCAGCAATGGTTACATCCTGGGGGATTCGGCCTATCCGTTGCTACCATGGCTTATGACGCCTTACAAGGATACACAGCGGAGCTTCTCCTCCTGGAAAAGGAAATATAACAAGTCCCATTCCCAGCAGCGAGTTGCCATTGAGGTGACATTTGGAATACTTAAGCAGCGATTTCGCAGGCTGTACTTGGTGGACGCAGCCAGCATCAAGCAGTGCTGCCTTATAATCATGGGCGCATGCGTCCTGCACAACTTATGCAATGAGGAGAGAGATTTCTTCGAAGAGCTGCAGGAACTCCCGGATCTGGAGGAAGTTGGAAATGATGAGGACAGTGGCCATGTGGTTGACCGCAGTGTGGCAGGCTACAGCGAGTGCCTGCGAAAAGTAATTGCCGAAAAGCAGTGCTAAAACACAGAAGTGCATATCTTTGTGCCTTTCTCGATGCGTAATAGTTATTTCAGTTGTGCCACTAGCAGTACTTATGCAGATAAGTTTTGCTTCACTCTTTGTAATGCTGCAAATATACTTTGAGAAAACGTTTGTGAAAGAATCAACACATTTGCGACCTGCAAGTCCCAGGCTACTTTGTATGGTTGTCTGATAATACAGAATATGCACACACATAAGTATCAGTGTTTTTCCTTGAAATTTTTGTTCTGAAGCCGTTGTGGCAACCTTCTCGACAGCTGTTACCAGCCGCTCTAACAAGGTCATTTTCTCGTCAAATCGGTCGGCCCGCTCTTTTTTTGCCTCCTTAAATTCCGTTAAAAGCGCATTCAGTGATGTGCTGTCCTTCTTCCTTTTTTTGTCAAGGCATCCGCTGGGTTGGCTGCAGCTGATGCTGGGCTTGGCAAGGGTTCGCCCGGCTCCATGTCGATGCTGTCATCAGCATCGGGAGACTTGCTGAAAAACAATGTGCAGGATTAAGGGAGATAACTAAACTTCTGTGAAAATAAGGCAACTGCACCTGCTGTCTTTTTCAACTGTTGCTCCGGGCTTCATTAAAACTACAGGTGTGATGTGATGTTCTTTTTCAAGAACATCACTTAGCTCTCTATGAAAGAAGAAAAGAATTAGTTGCAAATACAAAAGCCCGAGACTGTACGCAATGGTCAACAGTACTCACTCTTCATATTCACACACAGCCCTCGAAGTGCCCGGATGAATTGTTCTTTGTTTTAGTCTTTTTATAAGACCGTTCCAGGCTCTTACATTTGTTTTGTACTTGAACCTCGGTCATCACAGATGAAAATTCTGTGGTGAGCATCAGGGCAATGGCTTGCCACATGGCCTTTTTTGTCCTGTGAAAAAAAGTCATGGATTAAAAAGTGGCAACTCTAGCACATTAAAAGCTGCTCACGTACGCTCACAAGTGCCTAAGCAAACAAGGTTGACATTTTTTTTTTGTTAACACTTCAATGAGAAAGTGAATGAAACTTGCTTAAGGCCGCCTTTTTTCCCGACGAGAGGATTTAGCTCCGTGTATTTTAAAATGAGGAACCGGGTTTTCCGAGTGCTCCAAAGCTCGGCCCCAGGGAATCCAGATCGCTCCTCCATCGGTGTGGCGCCGAGGTCTGCAGGTGTTGCCTCTATGGCAGGTGATGCTGGTGCAGCCACTTGTGATTGCGCTGACAGCGTGTCAGTGTCGCTTCCTTGAAATATAACTGTAATGACAGTCCCATCTGTGACATAAAACAGTACCACATTTAGTTGTAGGTATGTGTCTACTCTGCACTAAGGTATTCGAAGCTTCACACGCGGGCTCAGTAGTAAAGAGGAGCGACTTGTCAACCTACACACTCAGACGTAGATGTACATGTACATTCTTGTGACCTAGTGGCACGTACCGCCTCTGGGGGATTCGCCAAAAATCGGGTAGTTTATAGGAAAGTGTAAAATAAGTCGAAAATTCATAATAGGCAAGTAATAATCGAAAGATAAAGATTGTAGAGCCTGCATGATTTTACAAAAATGAAAATTCTACCATGATTATAACAAAACAGTTCAAATTCAATTTTAGTGAAAGAGGAGGCCTAAAATTCTGTATTCAGAGAGTAAATCTCATTGATCTTAAAAGAAAATCTTGGATGGCAGCGCCAACCTTCCCGTCGCTATGCCGAAGTGTTGAGGCACCCAAAGATAGTACATTTTGAACAGTTAAGGCTAATCCAAGAAGGCGGAGTGGTGTTGATAGAGGTCGTTTTTTTAAGCCAATAAATCGTCGACAAGAACTTAAAAAAACCATGCTATGGTCTCATCTGCACTACACGTGACAAATCTGTGAGGGTGCCAGAATGCCACAGCGAAGCCTACTAATATAGCTACTTCAACTTTTTCTCGATTGGCATACGAGTTTGTTGTATACAGTTCAACAAATAAACGTGAACATTTTTTTCCTTTTTTTTGTCGCAGCCAACATCTTTAATTTTTATGCACGTTACTACGTACTTGCTATTCCCTCCGCCTTTGTTGCACGGGAAATAGTGCGCGATAAATTTCCGGATCAGAATAAAATGCATTTTGTACACTTCAGTACTGGCATATTGACGAACAGGCACACTGCTATAGCTAATTAAGCAACGAATACATCGTGTTCACCGTATTCACAGGCACTGATAGCTGGATTGAAGGAGCTTACAACAACAAATTGACCCCATGTGACTAAAAAGGGTTAACATACCTGGCGTTCTGTAGGCAAAACCATCGCCGAAGAGAACGTGGGTCCCATCCTCGTTAATTACAGGGGTAACCTGCGTTTGCACCCCGTCTACAAGCACAAACGGCGTTGCCAAGTCGTTCGCTGACATCGTCTGCTGTGGTCTGCTCTCAAGTGTGCAAGCTCGTGAACCGCGCCTGCACCAACGCGACACCACCGGCAGAGCAGGTTCTGAAAATTTCTGAACCAGCGCTGCACCTTTGCTGCACTTTTTGAAACGATCGCTAGGGTGCAGGGGGCGCTAAGCTGCACCGCTGAAACGAACGGCAAGGTGCGGCACCGCGTGAACTGGTTCAAGTGGTGCAGCTGAATCGAACGGACCCATAAAAAGTAGCGCCATTCTTAGATCTTGCCGCCACCACGCTCACCCCGGCGTTTCCTCCTTGCCGCCGCCTGTCGCCTCAGCCTCCTCCGCTCCCCCATTGGCCAATCCGTGTCTCGTGGAAGCACGCGTTGCGCTTTTGTATATTTTTTTTTCTTTCCAGCGCGCTCCGCCTGCCATTCTCGTGCCTGTGCGACGAAAGTGCTGTACGCACAAACGGATCAAACGTGTTATGGACAAGAACTTCGTTGTGATGGCAGCTGCTGCGCCTTAAGTTGACGCAACCGACAAGGCGAGGGCAAAAGGCTTTTTTAGGAGCGAAGCTCCTTATAGCGGCACCCGTTCCGTCCCCGTCGTCGTAGTAGTAGTGTGTAACCAGTCTGAGAAAAATGAGAAAAAATGTGGTTGATCCCTCTTATATAGGAATCGGTATAGAACACGAAAGTGAAACGTGTCTTCACAGAAGTAGTGTAATGTTTATTGCACATTGATATATAATGTCTATTGGTGTTTTGTGGCTAAAGCGCCCTTAGGCGTTGATGCACCCACGCTGACGCCTGGTGGCACGTCTCCTCCATCACGACTACCAACGTCGATGACCATGAGCAACCGTCGTGCATATGGAAGCTGCACTACGCTGCACACGCTAGCACAACGCGAAAGACGAAGCACGTAACTGACACACTAATACAACGCGCAAGACAAAGCACGTAACTGAATCGTCACCGAGTCAAATCAGCGCGTACAGCGCGTCGTAATTGCAGCCTCCGCGATCAACATCAGAAACATTTTCAGAGCTAATTGCGGAGGCCACGCTCCGCTGTGCTGAGTACGGTGAACGCCGCCACCTAGGTGGCGTTGGTAGTGCTTCTTGATGCCAGCGTCCTTCGAATGCTGGCATCGAGGCGTCGTAGTGCTGAGACCACCGAAGCGTTCACTGTCGGTGCGCGTTAGTGTCATAATGCAGTACTTCTCTTTTCTGCTCGTAGGCGGCGGCACCGCCCGAGCAAGAGCGCGGGTACACGGAGGAGTGTTAGATATAAGGCGCGTCTGTGTAGCTCTCTGCAAATGCGTTTGTGGCGCAATGGGTTAAACGCTCGGCGATCTATCGTCGCGGACCGAGAGGTCGTGGGTTCGATTTCCAAATTTGCATGTTTGTGGAACTTTTTCTTCTGGTTTCTTTCTTCGTATTATGTTTCGTGTACATTGTAAGAACGTCATTCCGTATTTCCGTATGACGTATTTCCGTGACGGAAATACGTCAGTGAAGTCGTGGTGGACCCCGGCATAAAACACTTTCGTGTTAAAAAAAATTCCGAGGTTGTGTTCGTAGCGCGGAATCGAACCAGGGACCCCTCGCTTCCGAGCGCGCGGCGTTAGCCCACTACGCACGAAGCGCACATAGACACACGCACCACGATGGCAATAAATACCCAACATTAACGAAAGGCCGCGTTTCTAGCGCGTTTCTAACGCGTTTGTGCTAGCGCGTTACGGCCCGTGTAAGAAGCTGGTGTAAGACGCTGTGGCCTCTCCGCCTTACCTTCAACGCGTTTCGACGCGCTGCCCAAGGCGGTGGCAAGTCAAGTCGAGGAGCGTTTATGATACGGGGGGTATACTCTCTCAGCAGTCACGTGATGGCGTCGGCAAACGCGGTGCACGTTCCGGCACGTGTAAATGGCTGCGTAAGACGCTGTGGCCGCTCCCCCTTACTAGAGAGTACTGCACGTTTCTATCGCGTTTGTACGAGCGCCCCTTAAGCGGGAGATCCGATGATTCCCTCCCGGAGCTTCGCCCACTCATCATCATTCACAAGGTGGATATGCGGTGATTTTTTTTTTTGTTTACCATCCGGTGTGCGCAAACTTTGCTGCACACTTGATATTTGCTCCGTCTCGCATCGTCCGCATTGCTACTTCCAACAACGGCATTATTAAGACCAGTTACTGACTGACGAACCAATCGCGCCTCAAAAGAACTTCTCCGCAGGGCGCGATGGAAGTTTCCTCGGATTTCCTCTGGTAGCGCGTTAGCTGTCGTCTGCCACGGCAGGCCCGACGCAGGCGGCGCCACTGTCGATATCGCGCCTCGATCGCGCTGGTCGCGCCGAGCGCGATAGTGGAACGGAGGAGGAGGGAAGTGGATGGCGCTAATTTTTATATATAGGGGCTTTAGTGGGCACAGGTTCGCCCAATAAATATTGAGTTTCGTCATACACAGTTTTACGACTGTTTACTTCAGCGTCACTACTACGTGACAATATGAACAACGCATGAACTGACTACATGTCCATTTACCAGCTCTTCTCTGGTTGAAATGTTTATAGTATTTTCAATCCCGTGGGAGGCTAAAAGTGACAAGTAGTCCGCCACCACGGCCTTTGTGTGGCAAAGAGCGTTTATGTTAAACTCTCTAACTAGGCATATTTCATCCACTGGGTTGAATCGTTGCAAGAAGGCTTCCAATTCTATTAAAAAGCGACTGACACTATTTGACGGAGGACGACAAAATGCGAGAAACTGATAACAGAACCGCCCCTGAGCCACTTTGATAGCAAGACCTTCCGCAAAAGTGAAAGATACATCAATATGCGACATGTCCATACACGTTTTTGACAAAAATAGCAATCCCTCATCCTCGCCTATGTGATCGTGTCACAAAGTGCGATTGATAACCGTGTAGAACAAACCTATCCAAGTCGGTTTCTGGGACATTAATTGTCTGTAACAACAAACATATCCACTTAGTCTTGAAATGACAAGCATTTTAAGTTCGTCCCAGTATTCCGTAAACTTCTAATATTAAGATTATTACTATAAAATCGTTATTTGATTTGTGACTGCAGCTGTCACAGAACGACTGAAAATCAGGAAACTCGTGGCAGGTCTTGTCATTATGGTAGACAGTCTTTTCAAACGTCTGCTAGCGTGTTGATCCGAATCAGAGCCGAGATTCATCTTTCTTTGTGAAAATCTTTCGGCTTTGACCCACGCGAACTTGGATCCTTTTTCTTGGCAACTGTCCTTGCTCGCCAGAACAATTCTCGTTTTGCTTGTTAGATTCTCATTGAAAAATAATTTTGGCAGCTTATTAGAGTGATAGAGCTCCCGCAACTTCCCACGAGCTTCTAACAATATTTCCCTAGCGGTAACCCAAGTGATGCACACCAAGACTGTGGGAATCGAGTCGCGCTTCCTTGTAAGCGATGAGAAGCTACCACATCTGATAGGGTGACGTCCGCTAATCCCAGTTTTGCAGCGAGCTGCCCAACGTCTGCTTCAAGTCTTCGTGTTTTTTTGTGGAAGGCCGTGGATTTCCAAATTAGCTTGCGGCTATATTGCTCGCTGTCATTTTGAACATCGCGCAGCCGCTGAGCTGCTCTGCCTGCATTTGCACTGTAGATGAAAGAACGGCTACCTCAGATTCGTATTTTGAGTTTTGAGTATTGCATTCGTTTACCTGGGTGATAACCGTGTCGTATTTATGCGACAAATGTCACTGCTTCCTCCAGATGGTCAACGGACTGAGCTACTTTCGAAATTCTTCGTTGAGGCCTAGAAGTGTGTCCACTTTTTGGGTCAAGGAGGGTAAAGCAGAGAATACTGTCTTTTATGATCTTGAGCTCAGCCGCCAGCGACACGTCCGGGATTGCATTTTCCGCTACATGAGTAGTATCATACTGAGTTGTAGAACCCGCACGGCTTTTTGTAGTTCTACAGTCTGTAGGTTCTACAAGCCTCTCTTTTAGACATCCCCATTGTGTTGAACGTAATTTGGGCATACCCGAGCAAGAATGGCCTAAGTGATAGGAATGGCTGCAACTTGAACACGTCATTAACTTTCCGTCAGTGGGCAGCTGTTTGTGACATACAATTCATTTTTTATCATCACCAGACATTTTTGACTTCACCAATAAAGCAATAAAATTGCACACTACAACAAAATTGCATTCGGCGGCAATACACCCAACAACAAAAATAATAATAACCGCAGCACTCTACCTTCAAAAAAAAAAAACGAAGTGTCAGCGCTAGCGAAGGTAGCGGATCTTGATTCAGCACGGCCAAAGATGACGTAGTGTCCAGTGTGTATGTTGATAGAAGAAAGTTGGCGTTTCTTTTCGGCTGATACGAAGTCCGATGCTGTCCTGCAGCAATCATCGTCCCCTTTTAGCTCTGCGTATATAAAGAAGTATGAGCGCTGCGAAGACCACATGCACGCACTGCTTCCAAACTTATTAACTCTCCTTAACCTTTAAAATTAAATTATGGGATTTTACGCGACAAAACCACGATCTGATTATGAGGCACACCAAAGTGGGGATTCAGGAATAATTTGGACACCTCGGATTCCTTAGCGTGCACTTAAATCTAAGTAGACGGGTGTTTAGCATTCGCCCCCACAGGGACACTAACTTTCCCGAACGCATTCCACGGACCTGGACGACTGCAATATAATTAGGAATTAAATTGGTCCAGTCTAGTACTATATATCGCACGTTGTCGGGATGATCGAGAAAAACACGAAAATTGGTCATGAATATAATTCACAATGTGGAAAAAGCAAGCATTATTTTATCTGTGAAAACCAGTATCAACGTTTAATTTAACACCGCGGCAAGCTCACAGTATACCTTTCGAGCGCGTCGCGCAAACATGTCATGCCATGAAACAGGGCATTTTGGGGTAACAATTCTCAGAAATAAGGCACTTTCAATGCGGTGCTCACTTTTTTGTCAGCATCGATAGGCAGGATCCGCTTTCCGAGTCAAAGAAGCGACGTCGCGTACTCCGAGGTCAACAAGGGTCCTTGGTGAACGCATCGAAACAAAAAACGTGGAGCATGCTCGCGAGTGTTTTAAATCGAAAACAAAGGCGTGAACCGATAGCCCCGAGCAACCGGTGCCGCTTCCCGCAGTGAAAGATGTGAAAAGAGGAAAGATTGGAAGGGCAGGTCGGAGAGCTAACGGCAAAGCGAGGTTGAGCTCACGCAACCAACGCAACGCCCTCTCTCATGGCTTTCGGTCACGGGAAAGTTGGAGGCGTCGAGAGAGAGTGGTTGTGAAGAGGAAGAGGCGCTATGCAGCCAGGGCCGTCGGGAATGGGGGAAGGTAAAAATTGCAATCTCATCCTCCTTCCATGTCTGCCAGTCACGGCAACGTTAGCCTTTCGTTAGCACGGAGACGGAAACTCCAGAAACGCGCTCGAGTAGAGCGCCCGCACTGAATGCGCAATGCTTGCAGGGTTGCTCCGGATACATATAGGATGGTGAAATTGACATTCTCGGCAATCGCTACACAACCGATTTCAATGACTTTTTTGCACTTAAAATAAAATGTAAAACCACTTTAGTTTGCAACTGTGCGACATCGCAATACTAAACGATATCACAATTGTGTAAACTGCACCTAATAAACATCAAAGCGGACAAAATAGATTACAAAAAGATAGATTCTCCATACGCGGCTCTGAAAGATACCGCTAATTAGGAATGCGAGTTTTTTTTTTTTTTTTTTTTGCAAAGCCCTTGTAAACGTTGTGATAGTGCACGTGTACTGCAAACTTATTTCTAAAGCAAGTGTGCCTGCTTTAAGCG
>NC_051163.1:97796733-97834096 GCF_013339745.2 Dermacentor silvarum | reverse complement strand
AAATGCGAAGATCAAGCGTCCTGCAGTTATTTTTAAGTTGACTGTAGTGTAAATCAATAATTCGGCTGCGGGTGAGGAGAATCTGTTGTTGTGTTACTAGCTGGGTGTGGAGCAGTATAGCCGTGCTTCACGGCTATACTGCTCGATAACTTATTTTCAAGGTCCCACCTGGGACCTTCGAGCAGACTTCGAGGACATAACTTCTACTACAACCAATGCCACAAGCAAAATGACGCAGTGCTAACCTATGTGATTTGAACGATTTCATTTTCTTTGCACATTTGCAGTACCATTACGTAGGGTATCTTCGCACCTTTGAATATTGCGGGTATGTACTACGGCCGATCATCATTATGGTCATGCACACCATCTTCGCGCTATCAGCAATGTTTCATGAGCATGGCAACAAAGGCACGCAAGAACACCACCGTCTGTCAAGAATTGTTTCTATGAAATGCCTACTTAAAGCAATCCTCGTCCACTACAGTATTGCTGTTCTGGCCTCCGTAATACTTGCACAGATTCCACTGCTCTCCGAGTCTATGGAGCCCATTACCTTGCACTAATTACCCAGCGCTGTCGACGTGCGATGGCACGTGATTAGTGCACTCAGCTCCCCACTGTAGGATGCCTCAATTACAATGGTTCAAATACCAGTGGAGGTGGCCATGGAGAAGTTTTCTTTTACAGCGAAGCTATTACCTTCGTAGTTGGTCGGGATATTTCGCGGCGGCGTCCTCACAAAAAAACTTCATCGATTTAAGCGAACAGTGCATACACTTTATGGTATCACGCATACAATATACAACACAACATCGAAACCACATAAATGATGATGAGGCGCTCCTGCTAATAATGCGCAAAACACGTAGCGCTTCCCCGCATGCGTTTCCCGTTAAAAATTACTGTTGCGCAAGCTGCCGCGGCGACGGTAGCTTGCGACGTGCGTAGTGACGTCACTAGCCTTTAATATTTAAAAGAACCAGCCTAGCAACTGATTTCATTGTTGTTGCAGCACCGCTATGGGTAGGCAACTCATAGTTAGGACTACTGAGGAGCAGCATGAATACAAGGAGCGGGAAAGGGAAAAGAAACGGCAGTACGGCCAGGGGCACCATGCTGGTAACATTACCACTACTACCACTGCTCTACAGCAATAAAGCATTGCATACCCCTCCTCAGCAGTTGTGGTGCTGTTCAACAGCTTCGCTGGACGTAAACTTTCACAGTACCGGGATGGCGAGTCAGTTTTTTCTTTACGCTGTGGCAATGGCGATGCTGGGAATGACAAAGTGGCCTGACAATGAACGGAAGTCATTGGTGTGTGTCGTCGACGACAACGGCTGTTGTAAGTGTTAATGAATGAACAGACATTGCAAACCTTGCTTCGAGCACTTAAATACTATCACAGTAAATTTAGTAGTAAAAGATATCATGCAAGTACTCCGTCAAGCCACGTACGCCTAACCAGCGCTTCTTTGTCTGGAGTCAGCAACTAAAGTTGTTGTTCCATAGCAGTCAACAAGGTAGCAGCTTTGTTCATGGCCGCCATGTTTGCGGCCTCGGACACATAAATCTACTGCCATTATAAATTGGTGCTAGGCGCAGGTGGCAGTGCCGTAGGAATAGTGCAGGTCCGAAGTATCAGGCATCTGAAATATAACTCCGCAACTGTATTTGAGTGTCGCTACCGAAATATGATGTTGAGACATGTGCAAACAAAAATTTGCTTTGCTCCAACCAATACCACTTCGGATCCCGCATTTTAAATTTTATTAAGCAAAATAATACTTTATTGAAATAAAGCATGAGCGCCCAACTTTTTTATTCACTTTGTTATATCAATCTATTTTATATAGAGGTTTGACTGTAGCACTGGGTAAAAATCAGCACAGCACATCCGGTGTCGTTGTTTTTCGATGCTTTCCAAGCACGTAGCGCACACCATCACCTCATCGAGCAGCCCTGCAACTGTCTTCCTTGACTTTTACGCTGTTAGCGCACGAAAAGGGACGAGAGACACAGAGGTACGACGCGAACACAGCGCGAACTTCCAACAGCTGTTTTTATTCTACGAAGCGGTAAATATATATATATATATATATATATATATATATATATATATATGGAACGGACAGCAGCGCACGCATGCGCATATGTACTGGTTTTGAACAAATAAGACAGCAACGAGACATGTGTAATGGAAAGTTAAGATGATAACGAAGATGAAAACAGCGGCCATAGAAAGCCAAGAAATTTTTGTAGCGGCACGATTAAGATGCTATCGCCATCACGCCACTCTCTGTGCCACGTTTAAACAATCGAATTATTTATTTCAACGATCAATTGAAGGCGCGCTAACACAAGCGTTCCCCAAACTAGCGATCCTCGCCGCTTTAATCATCTCACGTGTTGTTTGCGTTGGGCTTCTTCCTATCACAGTGCACTGCTTATAAATGGGACTGCACCCATGATTTCTGTGAAAGGCCCTGCCTTTGCTTGAGATTTCACAGCCTGCCGTCTAGCAATATTTATACTGGATGATTGGATTCTGCCTGTCGCTCGCGCTTTGAAGCGCACGCACAGACAGCCCGGCCGAGCGACCAAGCGCCGCCGAAGCAGCCGTTAAACCCTAGCCTAGTCACGCGGTACCGCAGCGGCTGAGCGAGCGCCGCTGCGCCGCCGGCGGCACAAGGTTACAGTTGCCCATTCTAGCCTCTGTAACAAGGTCCTTGCGACTAAAGTCCCCATATAGACGAGGCAACCTAAAGTTTGCCCGCGCGGCACCAGCGCCGCCCACTCCCTTGGCGGAAGGATGGAAGTGTCGAAGGTCGCCGCCGGGCCAGCACGCGCCCGTGTTCTCTACAGCGCGAGCGAACACGTGCGTTGTTTTCGTGACGGCGAGCGCGACCTCATCAACCAGGAAAGGTGGCACGCAATACTGCTGTGTTGTTGATTGCCACAAGAGGCTCGAAAAGTCGAAAGCCACCCGTGCAGTTCTACAGAATTCCGGGGAGGTGGTACGAGGAGGACAGACGACAAGCGTGGATAACTCCAGTGCGCCGAGTCAAGTAAGCCACGTACTTTCGCATTCGCGTGCAATATCACGGCCGCTCGATAAAAACGCAATAGTAATGTGCCTGTATTTAGCGCATGGCCGTTTGTTTAGACGTGTCGCGTAGTTGAATCATACAGTGAAATCCGCCGTGTTAGCTTAGCGGTAAATGCATACGTGTAGCGCCGCTAAGCTCGACGACGCGAGCTCGATTCCCGGCCACGGCGGCCGCATTTCGATGGGGGCGAAATGCAAGAATATAGTTCTTGCCATGTACTTTGATTTTTGTGCACATTAATGAACCCCCGGTGGTCAAATTTATTCCTGAGACCCTCCATTACAGCGTGCCTCATAATGATATTGTGCTTTTGGCACGTAAAACCTACGAATTTATTTAATCGAAGCCCAGAAAGTCAGGCAGATCGAACGACTGAAACGTACATCGACAGGAAGGCACGTACTCAGACAATTACGTTACCCAACATCAGAGTTTTCCCCACGAGAGCCCCTGTCAATCGCCCCAAACATCAAAGAAAACATTACAGTGGCCCCCATACCTCGGAATATGCACCCCGAACACCATAAAGGCAGGCGCACTGCACGTGCAATGGCACTGCACCGAGCATACTGCAACGACCTCGACACCTTCTATACAGACGCCGCGTGCTACCCCGACATTACAGCCAAAGTGGTAGCGGTGGCCGACTGGAGGGGCGAAGCACTATTGTCAGCCACAATACGCACTGACAACTGCAAGGAAGCCGAAGAATGTCCCATAGCCCTCGCCATCAGCGCTCAACCCCTAGATAAGATCATACATATTCTTACAGATTACCAGCAAGCATGTCGAAACTACGCACAAGGACGGATTTCACCGATCGCTCATAAAATTCTACACAAGAAGCAAAACATTCCACTAGTTCACCTAGTCTGGACAGCTGGGCATGCGTCTCTCCCTGGCAATGAGCGCGTTCATGCGGCAGCCCGAAGCCTAACCCTCCAGGCACCGGTGGAAGACCAGTCCAACCCAGACAAGGTGGAAACGATACCGCTTACATACACGCATATACTACAACACCACAGACTATCCCGTCGAACATTCCCTCCACCACACGTGAAGCTAAACCGTGCAGATGCAGCCGCTTGGCGTCAGCTCCAAACTAATACGTTCCCCAGCCTTGCTCTCCGCCACACTTTTTACCCTAGCCAGTACCCCGACAAATGTCCTTTCTGTGGTGGTCACCCAAACCTCTACCATTCTACGTGGGAATGCTCCAAACCTTTTTACCCTAGCCAGTACCCCGACAAATGTCCTTTCTGTGGTGGTCACCCAAACCTCTACCATTCTACGTGGGAATGCTCCAAACCACCCGGCTTACCTAGAATACCCAACCCCTCCCCATCCCAGTGGGAAGCCGCTCTTTCCAGCACAGCCTTCGACGACCAGCGATGCCTGATCGACCGGGCCAGCCGGTTAGCAGCAGCAAATGGGGCCCTGGACTGAGGGCTCCACCCTCTGGGACTTCGTTTTAAAGCATAAAATAAAGTTTTCTACTACTACTACTACGAATTTAATTGATTGTACTGTTCGTTCACTCGCGATCGGTAAAGGCTGGCTCAAGATAATTATATTCTTTTTCCAAACGCTGCAACTTAAATTCCTACTTGTACAGGCAACAAATAGGGCCGCACGTTACTTGTCTTTTGTGTGGTGGCAATCCGTATTTAATGCAAGCTGCAGTCATATCATGCGTCGGTAAGCGGCAAATCGCAACGCAGCTGCCCGAGACGCGCGCGTTGTTTGTTGCTTGGCCATGCTTTCTGGGTTCACAATATCCAAGCATGTGTAATGAAGAAGAGTAACCTGTGCCTCGGCAGCATCGCCACCTGCATGAGCTCGTGGTTGCTGTCCTTCGCCGAACGCTTGTGACTGCTACCCGTTCGCCTGCATCCGTTGCTAATAAACCTCTTAGCAAGTGGTGGAGGTGCTTTAAAGTAATTGCCACCTTGCACATTCTTCCTGCTTCACTCTTCCCGCCAAGAATCTTCGTTTCGTGTAGTAGCCGGCCATCATTGTGAGCTTACTTTAGCTGCGGCGGGGAATTCGCCCGACAAGAAACTAGATTTGCTTTGGTGGGGCATGTAATACTAATTCTTGCGCTCGTGCTGCTGGTCCCGAGGTAATGGCTGGTTACCGTTGCCTGGGTTAATTTCGCGGAGCAGTTTGTACGAGTGATTTGTCATGACCAGTGAAAAGACCTTGCTCAATAATGCAATGAGTTGCCATGACTCTAGCATTGAATAAGGCATGATATACATTAAATATTTATACAGCATTATATAAGGCATTATGCACATATGTAGTACTTACATCGTTAATTAATTTTATTGGCTTATTGGTGCCTAATGCATGTGTTATTTTTGTTCCGACAGTGCTGATGCCACTCCCTGGGAGCCAAATTGAGAGCAGCCGTGTGTGCGCGCCCAGCGACCTACGAAACTAACCACAATCGTCACCGTCTCTGCACATCTCTGCAAGCATGCATGACCGCTTTGCGAGTGCACCATAGAGAAATAAAAGTGACTAAATGACTGAACTGGTTGTGTACCTCTAACTCGATGTCGTATACAATCTTGTTGGACACCTCCGACACGCACTTGGCTTTCACTGTCACATCACCGCCCACAATTTTTCAACACCACACACGTGTGGAAGCAGACGCTCCCCTTTCTTGAGGTTGCCGCCACGAAGAAAAAAAAAACTGTTGGCGTCGGCAACCGTCTTGAAATCGCACTGCAGTCTTTGCATCGCTGTTCAGCAAGCAGGCGATCTGCCGCCGTCGAAAACGGAGCGCCGTGAGCACGAGCAGCGAAGGAAAGCACGGGCGAAACAATACGTGCTGTGTTTGCGAAACAGCCAACATAGAACTTTACACACGCGCCTGTGTTCCGTCACTATGAAACGACGAGAAATTGCATTCCCTCACCTCTGGGAGTACCCTAAGTCATTAAAAAAAAAAAGGATGATTGCTCACACGGAAACTTGTAAGACTATGGCACTTGACGATTAACTTACAGCATTCAAGATGTCAAGTTTATCACAATTGAGGGAGATTATCAGAAGCAGGTGCCTTGTACTTTATGAGCATGCGCGAATAATACATGCCAGATACGTACCTTCGCCTCAGTGCGTATGGCTTTTTACTTCACGGCGGCTGCCAAGATATTGTCGCAGGACGCGAAGAACAGCACACAGGACGACGGCACAACAACAAACACAAGCTTTATATTCAGGCCCAAAAAGAACTGGCCGCGCCAACTTTATCTTCTTCGGAGAGGGACATGCTTGTGCTCGTGTTCCTCACTTCGTTGCCTTCTTTAGTCGTGACAGCCTCCCTTCCAAGAAAGCATCGTCCCGATGCTTTATCGTGACGACGCCAGGATCAGTTCTCGCGTATGCTGCAGTGATTTCATTCGGACAAAGAAGGCTTCATCCGGACGACGTGCACAATCTCCGGTGTATGCCATCCGGACGACGCCTTGAGGAATGTGGGCTATCGGAGACGACTTCATAGTTGACGTCAGAGAGACGTCGGATGACTTTATACGGGCCGAAGTACCTTCTCAATAGTTTCTCTGAAAGGTCACGACGGCGAACAGGAGTCCAGACCCAAACTCTCCCTCCAGGCTCGTAGGAGACTTTTCGGTGGCGAAGGTTATAGTGCCCTGCATCGTACTCCTGCTGCCGACGAATACGTATGCGTGCAAGTTGTCGGGCTTCTTCAGCACGCTGAGTAATGTAGTCAGCGTCAGTTTCGATGCCATCGCATCCATGTTCATGCGGCAACATTGCGTCGAGCATCGTTGTGACATCGCCACCGTGGAGAAGGCGGAACGGTGTCATGCTCGTTGTCTCTTGCTGAGCCGTATTGCATGCAAAGGTGACATATGGCAATATCTCGTCCCAGTTTTTATGCTCCACGTCAACATACATGCAAAGCATATCCGCAAGTGTCTTATTGAGGCACTCCGTGAGTCCATTCGTTTGCGGATGGTACGCCGTTGCTTGCCGATGAGATGTGCCACTAAGCCTTAAAACTGTGCCCAATAGCTCGGCTGTGAATGCACTTCCTCTGTCAGTTATTATTACTGTGGGGGCGCCATGTCTCAGCACGACATTCTCTATAAAAAATCGAGCTGCTTCACCGGCCGTTACCCGTGGTAGAGCTTTAGTTTCGGCGTAGCGCGTGAGATAGTCCGTTTCTACGATAATCCATCGGTGTCCCGTAGCAGAAGTTTGAAATGGGCCTAGCAGATCTATTCCGACTTGTGCAAATGGGTACTTCGATAGGATGGAGGAAGCCTGCAGGTTTGACGGCTGGCACTTTCCGCCGCTGGCAATCAAGGCATGTCCGGACGTACTGCTGAGCAGTCGCCGTCAATCTTGGCCAGTAATACCTTTGTCTCACTCTGCAGAGTCTTCGTGTGAAGCCCAAATGGCCGGATGTTGCTTCATCATGACATGCCCGCAATATTTCATTCCTGAGAGATGGTGGGACGACGAGCAAGTAAGGGCTTCCGTTTGGAGAAAAGTTCACTTTATAGAGGACGTCATTGCGTAAGCAAAGTGATGAAAGTCCTCTTCCAAAACGTTTTGGCAGAGTAGAAGTGCTACCCTGTAGGAAGCTAATAATGGGCTCCAATTCTGGGTCTTCGCGTTGCTGCTGTGCGTGCGTAGCCGTGTTGACAACTGTAACAAACGCTGTAGCGTCGTCATCGTCTGCACTTGCAGGTTCGTATGGGGTGCGAGAAAGGCAGTCCGCGTCCGTATGCCGCTTTCCCGACTTGTACACAATAGCCATGTCGAATTCTTGAAGTTTAAGGCTCCCGCGCGCCAATCGTCCTGATGGGTCTTTTATGTTCGTCAACCAACAGAGTGAGTGGTGGTCACTGACATCAAACGAGAGGCCGTACAAATATGGGCGAAATTTGATCACCGCCCGAACCACCGCAAGACACTCTTTTTCTGTAGTTGAATAATTTTTTTCTGTGCGGGAAAGGCTTCTACTTGCATAGGCTATCACTTCTTTAGTGCTGTCTTGCCACTGTACACGTACAGCTCCTAAGCCGATATTGCTGGCATCGGTGTGAACCGCTGTCGGGGCGTCTTCATCAAAGTGTCCCAGGACCGGTGGGTTTTGAAGGCGTTGCCGTAGCTCGTCGAATGCTTCCTGCTGATCTTCATCCCATACGAATGCTACGTCTTCTCTGGTGAGGCGTGTCAGCGGCGATGCAATGCGTGAAAAGTTCTGAATTAAACGCCGGTAATATGCGCATAACCCTAAAAATCGTCTCACTGCCTTTTTGTCGGATGGCACAGGAAAATGTTCAACGGCTGCTATCTTTTCCTGATCAGGTCGTACTCCCTCATTACTGACAACATAGCCTAGAAAAAGAAGCTCTTCTAAGCCAAAATGGCATTTTTTCCGGCTTAAGCGTGAGACCAGCGGACCGTATGGCTTGAAAAACAGCACGAAGTCGCCTGAAGTGCTCGTCAAATGTCGCAGAGAATATAATCACATCGTCCACATAGACTAAGCATGTTTGCCACTTGTCCTGACAGAACGGTGTCCATTAGCCGCTGAAATGTTGCCCGCGCAGAGCACACGCCGAAGGGAAGTACCCTAAATTCATAGAGGCCATCAGGTGTCACGAATGCTGTTTTCTCACGGTCTCTTTCGTCTACTTCTATTTGCCAATAGCCGCTTCTTAGATCCATTGACGAGAAATGGCGTGCATGCCGTAGTCTATCGAGAGAATCGTCTATGCGGGGTAGCGGGTAAACGTCCTTTTTAGTGACCTGGTTGAGTTTGCGGTAGTCGACGCAGAAGCGCAAGCTGCCATCCTTCTTTTTGACTAACACTACCGGCGATGCCCAAGGACTCTTTGACGGCTGAATAACGTCATCTTGAAGCATTTTCTGCACCTGGTTTTCTATCGCTTCACGTTCTCGCGCTGCCACCCGGTACGGGTTTTGCCGTATGGGTCTGGCCGTTTCGTCTTTAATAATTCGGTGTTTGGTCAGCGGCGTTTGGCCAACTTTGGACGTCGAAGAGAAACAGTTCCGAAACTCATCAATCGGCTCGAGGAGTCTTTCTTTCTGTGTAGGAAGCAAACTTGGGCCGACATCAATGGATAGAGGCACGGTCGGTAGGCCGGCGGAATCGTCTTGTTTAACAATCATGCAGTCGGTAACCTCATTGAGCTCTTCCACGTATGCGACTGCCATACCTCTGGTATGATGCCGGCGTTCAGGGCTAAAGTTTGTTAGTAGGACGTCCGTCTGTCCGCGAGTTATGTCAACTACGCCTCTTGCAACTGATACGCCATGACTAAACAGCAGAGCAGGAATTTGTTCGGCGATCATGTTGGAAAACCTTGCCGAGTCGCATATTACAGGCACAAGAGCGCTTGAATGCGGAGGGATGGTTACATCGTGATCGAAGATACGTAAGTGCTCACGTCGCTGATCGTCACAAGGTACGACCGAATCTGCGTTCATCCAAAACGTGACCGACCTGTCCGGAATGTTTATAATAGCGCCGTATTCATGCAGGAAATCTATTCCCAATATCACGTCTCTGCAGCACTCCAGCAAGATAACGAAAGTGGCAACAAACGTCGAGCTACCGATATCAACTCTGGCCATGCATTTGCCTGTTGCGGTTATCAATTGACCTCCCGCCGTTCTTATGTGGGGACCAGTCCATGATGTTTTGACTTTATTAAGGCTATCGGCTAGTTTCTGGCTGATTATCGAGAAATCGGCCCCAGTATCTTCTAACGCGGTTACTGGGTGTCCGTCTAAGAAAACAGCGAGGTCGGCACTTACGACTTCCCTTGGCGTCGGCAGAGACACATTGTCCGATTGCACACATAGTGGTGGGGGTGTTGTAGCATTTCGATGGTCGGCAACCTCCCCCCCATAGGTCGCTCCTGTTAGTTTCCCCGACGAGGGCTAGGGGACCTGCCGCCCCTGACTACATCGGCGTAACTGCGACCTTGCGGCGAAGAGCTTGGTGCAGGCGAAGGAGAGCGGGTTCGACGAATGAATGTATGTCCTTGTGGAGTAATGTCGTCATTGTAGCGCCTGTTTTCAAAGCGAACTCGAGGGAAAGAGGGTGGAAAGCTCTGGTATCCGTGGTCACGATACGGGCAAAAACGGTAAATGTGGCCGGCTTCTCCACAATGAAAGCACAAAGGACGGCGGTCGACGGCGCACCACATGTCCGTGTTGCAAACAAGTGGTCGCCTTGTGGGCGTCCTCTGTGGCCAAGCTGCAGTTGCCTGTGGAGGGAAGTAGGCCGACGATTCCACAGGTACACTAGGTTTCGCGGTCAGTGGCTGCGCGTGGTACGGCGGGGATGGCGGCTCGTTGAAAGGACGAGCCATTGGTGATGAATTGTAGGATGCTCCTGGAGGAGGACGAAGAACAGCCGATGCGTAGCTCACAGACCGTTGGTCCGGTAGGAATTCGGGTAACGAGAATGCCTGCCTGATTTCTTGCCGCCCAAGTTCTGCTACAGAAGCCCCGACTGACTCCTGTGGAGTCACAAGGAGGTTGCGAATCTCTTCACGAACAACCTCCCGGATGAGCTCACGAAGCGAACACTCATTGCCGGCAGCCAGAGCAGAAACGTTGCTCGAGGCGTTGTTTGGGCGATCGTAGGGTCGGCAACGTTGTTGCAGTGCTCGTTCGATGGACGTAGCCTCCTAGATGAATTCCGCAACGGTTGTCGGCGGGTTGCGAAGAAGACCGGCGAAAAGCTGTTCCTTGACGCCTCGCATCAGATGGCGGATTTTCTTTGCTTCCGGCATCTCTGGGTCAGCGCGGCGGAACAGGCGGTTCATGTCCTCCGCAAACATGGCGACCCTCTCATTCGGCTTCTGGATGCGCGACTCGATTAGATGTTGGGCAGAATCGCGACGATCATTGTTTGCGAAGGTCGTTGAAAGCTGATGTCGAAACTCAGTCCAGGAAGTCAGTGTGGCTTCCCGGTTCTTGTACCACGTACAAGCACTGTCCGCCAGGGCGAAGTAGATGCGTGCGAGTTTTTCTTCTGCAGTCCAATGATTCGCCTTGGCGACTCGATCGTATTGTTCGAGCCAATCTTCCACGTCCTCGTAAGCATCACCATGAAATGTCTCGGGAGTTTGAGGATGCTGCAGAGTCACCTGAGAAGGTCCTGCGGTTGCCTTCTCGTTAGGTGGTGGTCCGGTTGATGGGGAGTTTTCCAAGAGGATTACCTCCGGGCTGAGACCCCGCAGTCGGCGGCTGTAGCGGTGGATAGAAGTGTCCACTGCAGGAATAGGTTGCGTGTTTGAACTGGGCGTTGTACTCCGCACAGGAATTCCTGGCATCAGGAAGTACCCAGCACCTTCACCAGTGTCGCAGGACGCGAAGAACAGCACACAGGACGACGGCACAACAACTAACACAAGCTCTATATTCAAGGCCCAACAAGAATTCGCCGCGCCAACTTTATCTTCTTCGGAGAGTGACATGCTTGTGCTCGTGTCCCTCACTTCGTTGTCTTCTTTAGTCGTGACAATATCATTGGGCGGTTGTTATTTGACTGATTTTTATACTTTCGCTTAACCAACTCAAGTTCATATGCCTATATATATATATATATATATATATATATATATATATTGTGAGTGCATTTTTTGCATATCGTCGTCGTCATTTGTACACACGACTCATCATCATCTTTTGTCTCGTGCGGTGCTTCGTCTCTGACTCGGGCGGCTGCTCGGAAATAAAGGCATCGCATCGGCCGACGTCTCACAAGTGGTGGAGAGTGCTTCGATTGCCACGTCCTCTTACTTTCCCGTTTCCCCTGGAGCTCCGATCCGGTCGTCGTTTGCTCTCGCCTACCACGATGATGGCAGAAACCAACCCGTCCACCAGTGCTGCTACCACTTCTGCTCAGCCCGCTGGGCCTACCTCGACGGTGAACACCACACACCGAGCTCCCGTCTTTGCCGGCCTCCGCGGCCACGACGTGGAAGATTGGCTCGATCACTACAACAGAGCCAGCGACGCCAATCATTGGGACGACACGCACAAATTGCGGTATGTCGCTTTTTACTTAACCGAAGTTGCGAAAACATGGTTTTTTAACCACGAAAGTGACTTTTCGGACTGGCCATCATTCACCCAACAATTTCGCCAGATATTCGGCATGTCCACTGGACGCTCCGAAGTCACGAAACAGAAGCTGGCAACGCGCATACAAGAGCAGCACGAGTCCTATACGTCCTAAATTGAGGACGTCCTCGCTCTCTGCCGCCGCGCACAGAGTGCCATGGCGGAAGCTGATCACGTTCGCCACATACTGAAGGGCATCAACACGGTCGCCTTTAATGCTCTCGTCATGCAGAACCCAAACTGTGTTGGGGATATTATCACGGCCTGCCAGCGTCTAGACACGCTCCAGTCTATCGCCTGCCACGCCCCTCTACCGACCCTCATCTCAACGGTGATGCTGAGCTGCGAGCCCTGATACGCACTCTCATCGAGGAGGAACTTCACGGCCATCTTTCTGGGCCTACGACGCTTACAACCGTTCGCCCCGCTCCTCCTGGACTGCGTGACATCATCAAGGACGAACTGGCGTCGATGACAAAGGTCCAAATGGACAAGTCTACTGCACCATTTCGTCCGCCAAGTTATGCCGAAATTGCCTCCCGGCCTCCCTCGACCGTTCAGTCTCCACCTGCCGAAACTTACCGCGACCCCCTAGCTTCGCTGGCAGCGAATACTCCTGCACAGCCGTACTACTCTTCCTGGTGGTCGTTGCGTCCTGTTTGTTTCTACTGCGGTATTCGCTGCCACATTTCTCGCTTCTGCCGTCGGCGTCAGCAAGATGAAAGGCGGGGCTATGCTACCTTTGAGCGAGACAGCGCACCTAGGTTTGACTCCTACGTTCCCGGGCATCACCCAGGTGAAAGGCGAGGCTATGACACCTTTGAGCGAGACAGGATACCAGGGCTAGATTCGTACGTTCCCGGACCGCACACAACCTCTTCTGGTCGCTCTCCTTCACCTTTCCAGGACATGGCTCGAGCATCCCGCTCGCCCCTGCGTCGCTCTCCTTCACCTTACCGCCGTTCCTCATCGCCCTTGCGTGCTGCTTCCCTGTTGCGGACACCCGTTCGGAAAACTAGAGGCTGCAGTTTTCGGAGCAGAAACTGCATCATATCGGACTGTCCCAATTGCTCCTGCTCACCCCGCCAATTTGCTCTCAGCTTGTGTGGAAGGTGTTTTCGTCGACGCCCTTGCAGATACTGGAACCGCTATTTCTGTTATACAGCGTGAACTGTGCTTCCGTCTGCAAAAATTGCAAACGCCGTATGTTGGTCCGGTCCTATGTGGTGCCAATGACGTTCCCATCTTTCCTACCGGACAGTGCACAGCTCGCGTCCTGATAGACGGTATTCGTCATCATGTGCAACTTGCGGTGCTTTCGACGTGCGCTCATCAGATGGTATTAGGATGGGACTTCCTGTCCGCTGCTTCTGCACTAATTCCGTGCGGCGACCCAAGCATCCACATCAGCGACACGGAGACGTATCCCGTTTTCGATTTCCCGTGTCCCAACCTCCTTGCAGCAGCGGATTTTGTTATCCAACCAGACGAAGAACGTGCTCTTACCCGTGAGTCAACAGACATTGTCGACGGAGACACAGTGGTTGTACCTTCTCAGCGCTGCATTTCTCGAGGGCTCGCCATCGCTTCTTGCTTGGTCCGGTTCTCGAGTGGCTATGCCAACCTCACAGCCTTTAATACGACTCCTGAGCCACTACTACTGCCGAAAGGGTCTACCGTCGCCAAGCTCACCGACGCTGCGCCGGTATGTGTCGTCAGTGTTTCGCCTGCCGCATCTCCCGCGCATTGTACGCCCGCAGAAGGCCACACTAGTGCTATTAAGGCCACCTTGAGTGCAGATCTCAATCCCGCCCAGACGGATGCACTCCTCAGCATTTTAATGAAGCATGCAGCTTGTTTTGACGTTTCTTCGCGAGGCCTGGGTCAGACCACTGTAACTACTCATCGAATTGAAACAGACGGCTCTCGCATCATTCGCCGTCGCCCGTACCGTGTGTCACCTTCAGAGCGAAAAGTTATAGAACAAGTGAACGAGATGCTGACACGCAACATTATAAGGCCTTCAGCAAGCCCTTGGTCTTCTCCTGTTGTGCTTGTTAAACAAAGGATGGTTCTGTGCGCTTTTGCATCGATTATAGGGCGCTAAACAAAATTACCCGCAAGGATGTTTATCCAATGCCTCGTACTGACGATGATTTGGATACCTTACAAAGTGCCGAGTATTTCTCGAGCCTCGACTTGCGCTCCGGATATTGGCAGATTCCAATGCATGAGCAAGATAAAGAAAATACTGCGTTTGCTACACCTGATGGCCTTTTCGAGTTTAACGTGATCCATTTTGGACTGTGCAATGCGCCAGCTACGTTTGAACGTATGATAGATACAGTACTCCGTGACTTAAAATGGAAGACATGCCTTTGTTACTTGGACGGCATTGTCATCTTTTCGTCGAGTTTCTCCCAGCACCTACAACGTCTAGACCAATTTCTGACGTGTCTAGCAAAGGCTGGTCTCCAACTCAATACTAAAAAGTGCCGCTTTGCAAGCCGAAGCATTAAAGTATTGGGCCACGTCGTCAGTAAGCATGGCATCCAGTCTGATCCCGATAAAATCGCTGCAGTGCTGTAATTTCCGCCACCAACCACACTTAAAGAACTCCGCAGGTTTCTAGGACTCGCGTCCTACTTCCGCCGCTTTGTTCGTGACTTCGCCACCATCGCCGCTCCTCTACACAAACTTCTGACTTCGAGCGCGTCCTTTGTGTGTCGGACGACTATGAAGCCGCCTTCCAGACCCTCAAACGACTTCTCACGTCAGGGCCCGTGCTCCGTCATTTCGATGCAACCGCCCCTACTATTCTACACACTGATGCCAGTGGGCATGGAATTGGCGCTGTCCTGCTGCAGCGGAATCAGAAGTCTGAAGAGCAAGTCGTGGCTTATGCAAGTCGTACTCTTTCTCCTGCTGAGCGCAACTACACAATTACAGAACAGGAATGGTGTAGCCAATACAAAAATTTCGACCCTATCTCTACGGCCACCATTTCACAATTGTGACCGACCATCATGCTCTCTGCTGGTTGTCCTCCCTGAAAAACTTGTCTGGACGCCTCGGCCGTTGGGTACTGCGCTTGCAGGAATATGACTTTACTGTCACGTATAGGTCCGGCAAACAACATCAAGATGCCGACGCTTTGTCACGCTGCCTGCTGTCTCCAAACGCCCATGCTTCACCTTCGGTCTGCACGTCACCATCTAGACACACGTCTCAGCACACGTCCAGTAGCCCGGGACAGGCGGTTGCCTCAGTTGACTTTCTTCCGTCCACTGACCTCGTCTCACTCCAGCGTACTGACCCATATTGCCGAACACTGATCGACCGACTTACTGGCTTGGCACGACCCCCCAACAGTCGCTTAAGACAACAACTTTCACGTTTTAAGCTTCAGGGTGGAGCGTTATTTCGATCAATCTACCATCCTTCCGGTAACCGATGGGTACCAGTCATACCTCGCTCACTTCGACTCCAAGTATTAGAAGCATTTCACGACCACGCGACGGCTGGCCACTTGGGCTTTCTTAAGACCTACGACCTCATCAAAACGCGTTGTTTCTGGCCGGGCCTTTCCATCTCTGTCGCCAAATACGTTAGCTCCTGCGCGTCATGCCAACACAGAGAACGCTCGACATCCCTTCCAGCTGGTCCTTTGCAGCCTCTACCATGCCCGTCCACCCCCTTCGCAATTGTGGGCATAGACTTGTACGGACCCCTCCCACTCACGCACGCTGGTAACCGCTGGATCGTTACCGCAGTGGATCATCTAACGCGGTAATCTGAGACAGCTGCTCTTCGCTCTGGTTCTGCCTCAGAAGTCGCCGAGTTTTTCGTGCACAGTATCGTTTTGCGCCACGGCGCACCTCGTGTGCTCCTGAGTGACCGTGGCAAGACGTTCCTTTCGCATGTCCTTCGTGAAGTCCTCCAGGCCTCTGACACCACCCATAAGACCACATCAGCGTACCATCAGCAAACAAATGGCCTTACCGAGCGTTTTCAGCGAACTTTGTCCGACATGATGTCAATGTATGTTCGACCCGATCACACCAACTGGGACACCATCCTACCTTTCGTGACGTTTGCGTACAATACTGCCGTCCAACGTACAACCAATTACAGTCCCTTCTTCCTTGTGTATGGTCGTGCGCCGTCTTTCGTCTTGGACACTACACTCCTTTCAGCACCTGCTGCTCCATCCGCATCTCTTCCTGAAGAATTTGCTGCTCGCATCGCCCGCTGTCGTGAAATTGCCCGCGCCAACACCGCTACCATTTAGGACAAAAGGAAAATTCGCTATGATGCGACGCGTCGCGTTGCTTCTGTCCGCCCAGGCGATGAAGTTCTTTTGTGGACACCTGTTCGCGCACCGGGCCTCTGTGAAAAGTTTCTCCGCAGAAATCTCGGCCCCTACACCGTTTTGCAAAGAACTTCGGCCGTTAACTACCGCGTCACTCCTGTCAGCTCAGCTAGTGACCGCCGCCGCCGCACTACGGAAATCGTTCACGTATCTCGCCTGAAACCCTACATTCGCTGTACCTACCCTTTCTAGCTTGCGGTCTTGCTGACCGCTTTCCTGAAGGGGGAGAAGTTAGTGTGAGCGCATTTTGTGCATATGGTCGTCGTCATCTGTACATACGACTCATCATCACCTTTTGTCTAGTGCGGTGCTTCGTCTCTGACTCGGGCGGCTGCTCGGAAAAAAAGGCATCGCATCGGCCGACGTCTCACAATATATATATACATATATATATATATATATATATATATATATAAATACAGGAAAGAAGATAATTGTTTGGTTTAATTCAACAAAATAATACTTATTCACCCTTTTTCGCACGATGAAAATCGCTACCAGTATTTCGTATCTGACGGCACTGAACTACAGAATGATCTAGGCGGCTCCGAAGGTTGTGGACCGGACCGATGGGCGGATAAAAAAAAGTACCACGTTAACTACAAATATTTCTCTTTGGTGCGCACACACACACAGACACGCGCACACACGTACCCACACACGCACACACCGACACATACATACACATACATGCACACGCGTACACACAGATGCATACACGCACACACACATACATACACGCACGCACGCACACACCATTGCAGAATAGGAGTTACAGTCATTACCTTATAAATTACATACATTTGAAAACAAACGCACGCGCGCGAACACAAAAGCTTTGTCAATGGACGAAGAGTCAACAAGAAAGTTAAGCGACTCACTTGGAAAAAAAAAAACTATATGCATAGTTATAGGTGCTCTGTATTGACTGAACAAAGAGTCCGGCTGTGCAAAGAGCATTAAAATCTCCATGCAACTTCACCTACGAATATAAGGAAAGCTGTAAAAGCTGTAGAAGGACGTGCTTAGAAGGCACGAAATCCTTTCTCCCGATGTTATGGAGCCACGGAACCGACCAACGACATTCCGTTCTCGTCGGGAAATAGAAAATAATGCTAGCCCTTTCGCTGACCTGCTGCTGCATTGAAATGCGCAGCAGCAAGGCATTGCCACAGAGAACGAAGCTCAGATTCTTACGGAAAGACGGGAAAACAAGGAAACGCCAGGGCGACCACCACTTGGACAACTGAAGGCGCGCGAAACTGAAGGCGCGCGAAAGCAAGTTTCGCGCCGTTTTCATGACGTCATGGTCACCTGATGGGGTAGTATCGCCCGCCGCAGCCATTCAGCGTGGCGGATGCGCCACTTCTGCGAAAGAGGGGGAGAAAAAAATCTCACCATATCCACGAAGTGAATGATGATGAGTGGGCGGAGCACCGGGGGATCATTCGGGTAAACCACAGCTACGGACGAGAGATAAAGAGAGTGCACGTCGGGAACGAGAGAGAAAATTACACCATCTTCCAGTAGGGGAACCCTTAGTAGTATGCGAAGCAGCCATGGGGTCGACTCAAGGTAGTTTTATCAGCTGTATAAACTTGGAAATGCAGCAGCACCAGCAACGCACAGAACTGCTGTCGACGCCGTCGGCGTTTTGCCCGCGTTCGCAGCGAACGCGCGCAATGTGGAACCGGAGCCGGAAGTGGAACCGGAAGTGGAACCGGAACTCCATCTAGTGAACACTTCATAAAACTACAGGTGGCTACATACTACTACTACTACTACTACTACTACTACTACTACTACTACTACTACTACTACTACAGAGGAGGGAACAACCCACACCCTAAGGAGCTTCGCCCCTAAATGAGGAGGTTGACCGCGCCGGCCAGGGCGTTGCGGCATAGATCAAAGCGTGTCGTTACTTTCTAACATCAAGGGGCTTTACGGGCAAGGAGGTAGGGGCTTGGAGAAATAGGTTACACCAGCGAGGAATTTACTAAAAATTTAAAACATTTTCCAAGGTAAAACAAATTTTCTCGTTACGGGGCACATTAGCTATGTACCAGGTTTTTTTCTACAGATGAGTTGTGCACACTGTATGCGAGAGTACACCTTTCTGCTCGAAAACTAGGTGCTCGATTTTCTTTCCCTCAAAGGAACTTTGCCGGGAGGGAAATACTCCTTTGTCGCGTGTCACTTCGCTTGAACGCCTTTCCAGTAGATGTCCCCTTACCTAAAGGACTTTAGAGTGCCCGTGTGTCAGGGGTATTAAACAGTCACGTTTTACACCAACTTTGAGCGGTAATATTCCACTGCCACTTATAGACCTTTTCACAAACCGACGTTTGAGCAGCGCCATTGGCCGACACGGGCGACGTCTAGCGTCAGAACTTCTTATGCCGCCATTTTGGACTGTGCGCCTTGCGAGAGCAGGCCGGCCGCACTTCGGTTGTGTGATCTTCGCCGCGCATTATTTCAATTGTTTTCTTCCGCTTCGCTTGTCTTGTGCCGCTTGACTTGTTACATGTTTCACGTGCTTGCATGAGCGCTCAGTGTGAAGTGCAATGGCAACAGAAAGCCCCGCCAGTGGATGTGGTGTTTCGTGGTCGGTAGCGGCGGCAGCCCCGTCTGCTTCGTCGAGACCTGGCGTGCTTATCAGCGGTATATTTCAGTGTTATTGTTGGACACATGTGACCGTATCCTAGATTGAATCTGATCACCATTACGTTCTGCGGTTGAGGGTTGCCTCATTTAGCGAAACCAGGCGCGTACGTAGCTGTCGGGCAATGCTTGGAACCAGGCGCCGGCGGCTCGACGATGCGTGTCAGTGGTTGGTAGATATGCCGTGGCTACTGCGTACGCTTCCGACGCAACTGAACAGCTCAATCATGCAAAATTTATTGAATCTGGTGCGGTGCAGGGTGCTTATAACCAAATGTCAAAGCATCAGCATGGCGATCGAGGAGCGCGGTACCTGCAGCGAACCGACGCGCGACAGTGATCACAGATGCCAGCGGAACTGATACAGCCCAGGTTCTAGATTTTTATTTTTAGTATTTAGTAGTTATTTAATTATAGACTGTCAATCCCAATAGGGATTATAACACGAGTTGTTATAAAGATGTATTTGTTTACCTATTTTTTACGTTTGTTTACCTGGAATGGCTTTTCTTTAGAATGTCTGAATTTGGAACAAGCTTCTCTCACGGTGAACCTTAACGTAGATTGTGCGCGAAGTTTGTATTGAAGATATCGCATACGGCAAGAATTGTTCGTGTGCGCTATCTCTGAAGCGAAATAAGCCAATAATATTGCAGCGTTAGGGCCATCTCTGCTCTTTCTCTTGTTTTCCTTACACCGTCTCACTGTGCTATGTTCATAATAAAGTAATGTGGAGTCTTAACAATGGTCGAATAAATACATATGCATATGACTGTAAATCACTACTGACTGCGAGTGAAAAGCACTTAGTGGCCAGCGAAGCTGTCACTGAACGCACGTAAGTATTTCACTTGATCAACTGTGCGAATAATTTATTTTTCTCGTTACTGGTATTCTTGCAAGAATGATGCTATTGTCCGTGTACGCATGTGAATACCGTTTTTTTTACGTTCTGACTTGCGCGGGCTCATTTAGCGCGTTTCTACGCCACGCACAGTTAGCGCATTATGGTTCCCGAACTCTAGCACTGGCGCTAGGCCGCGCTGATGAGGTTGACACGTTCGTTTTTGCATTCTCTTGCTGCCCAAGCACATAGACAACGCTCAAAGAAGGGTGAGCTCGATGTAGTACCACACTGTTGAAGTTAATTACCTTTATGGGCAGGGCCGCGCAGGCTGCGTGTGAACGCAGAGACAATGCTTTGGTGGACACAGGGTCTGCGTACATGTTCCATAGGACACGATTTTTCCAGATCGTTGCGAAGTGTATTTACCGACTAGTTCTCTCGCAGAGTGCGCCAATTTGACTTATACCGGTGTCACACGGCCACTTTTGATAGCAATCGAGACCGATCTGGATCGGAATGTTCGACCGCGATTGGCTCCCTTCCGCTAATTGAGCAAAAAAGCCAATCGCGACCAAGAAATTCGACCCATATCAGGCTCGATGATGATCAAAAGTGCGCCGTGTGACCCACGTTTTGGGCACTGGAATGAAGTCGTGTTTGAAAGAATAACAAATGTAGCCTCTGCCACTACATACGAGAAAATATTGCATCGAAGAGCTGACAATTCTCGCAACCTATTGGGAAATGTGCCGAAAAGAGTTTACCAAAAGGCGTTATTTTACTGACGTGTGCATTGGTTCACATTAGGCTGAAATGCCTAGTCCTCAGGTGTTGCAGGAAACCGGCGAAGCGTGAAAATACTACATCGCGGCATGGGGTCTCGGCATCGCGGCATGTAGTCCCCAAAATCGTTTTTTTCTGCTGGTTGTTTGTGCACCCATAAACTGCACAGTGCTGGCCTGTAGCCTTTTGATGAGTATATATGCCATTATTTACGAACGTAAGTCATTCGTGATAAAAACGTCGCAGATTCGCCCTAAGGGCGAAACAATGAATGCGATAGCAAACAGCAATGTCATACGAAGTAAGGTGAGTGGCTTTGGTAGCAATATGAATTGTAGTAAACATGATCTGATTAAGTAAGCAAGTGTGCTGCGGCGTAAGTAGACCGACATGAAGAGAGACTCGATGACCACGAGAAGGCGCGTATGAAACGGTGGTGTTGATGAGAAGCGCTTCCCGTGGGCAGCGCGTGCGACGGGACACACCTGTAGCGCTGCACTGCCGATCCGGGCAGCATTGGATCTGTAGCGTGCGTTGGAAAATGTGGCCCGACTATTACTAACTGAATGAACGAGCGTGGTGTGAGCGCGCACAAACAAACATGAATAGATCACACTGAATGACTGGAGACAACGACTGTCAAAACGCTGGCAGCAAGCGCATACGCCGCAGCGGGCGAAGGTACGTGCGGTCTATCGCTTCAACGGAAACTGAGCGGCGAATGCGCAGCCCATACAAAGGTCATAGCCGTGTGGAGATAAGAGATGGTGCGGGCGAGCGACGAGCGCGGTTGTTGGCAGAGTAGAAGTGCGCCTCCACCCCCCCCCCCCTCCGCTTCCTCCGGCGCTGGCTGCCCGCTTCCTTGCTTGCGCGTGGGAGATTGAGTGCGTTCGCTCTCCGTGATAGCGCGCGTCCCCGCACGCTTGCGCTCGGGTGAAATAAACAAGTTGATGATGATGATGATACGGCGTGCAGCGAAGATTTTATCTATACGGAACCTCACGGCGACGCCGACGGCAGAACTGCGGTTGAAGTGTCCATATAATTGCTATCGCAATAAAATAAACGGAAACATCGAAGGAAAGCTACCACTCCGCAATGCAAGCGCAAGGCAAGCTCACAGTCCAGGCCGAACAGGCAACACTGACACATACTCTCCACGCCAGACCGTCAAAGCGCCCTCGTGAAAACGTCTATAGCAAGTACTCAAACAGATCACCGTCTGAAGCAATACAGTACTTGCTTATTTCCAACACTTGTACTGCTGCAACCTTGACCAACAACGTTGGAATCTCGCGGCACTCTCTCTTTATTTTTGATTTCAGGACGCCCGGTGTGGTAGTTTCGCTGCTAACACGCGATCTTTCCCGTAGCCCCACAAAAATAAGTCCAGCGGTGTCACGTACGGCGAACTTGGAGGCCAGGGTACAGGTCCGTGCCGGCCAATCCACTGTCCAGGAAAAAGTTTGTCGAGCTACGCTCGAGACTGAATACTACTATGCGCAGGAACACCATTGTGTTGAAACCAGATGTCCCGAAGGTGCGCAAGTGGAACGTTGCAAGAAACGTTGTTCGCGGGGCCCTTGAGGATGTCGTTGACGTAGCGTTGCGTCGTTAGTGTGTTTTCAAAATCATCATCAGCCTATATTTATGTCCACTGCAGGACGAAGGCGTTTCGCTGTGATCTCCAATTACCCTTTTTTTACGCTAGAGGATTCCAACTTGCGCGTGCAAATTTCCTCATTTCATCACTCCACTTAGTCTTCTGCCGTCCTCGACTGCGCTTCGCTTCTCTTGGTATCCATTTTGTAACTCCAACGGTCCACCGGTTATCCATCCTACGCATTACATGGCCTGCCAAGCTCCATTTCTTCCGCTTAATGTCAACTAGAATATCGGCTATCACCATTTGTTCTCCGATCCACACCACTCTCTTCCTGTCTCTTAACGTTAGGCCTAACATTTTTCGTTCCATCGCTCTTTGTGCGGTCCTTGTTCTCAAGCTTCTTTGTTAACCTGCAAGTTTCTGCCCCGTATGTTAGCACCGGTAGAATGCAATGATTGTACACTTTTCAACGATAGTGGTAAGCCCCCACTCAGGATTTAGCAATGCCTGAAGTATGCACCCCAACTCAATTTTATTCTTCTGTAAATGTTTTTCTCATGATCAGTGTCCCCTGTGTGTAATTGACCTAAATGAAGGTACTCCTTTACAGACTCTAGAGGATGACTGGCGATCCTGAATTCTTGTTCCCTTGCCAGGCTATTGCACATTATGTTTGTCTTCTGCATATTAATCTTCAAACCCACTCTTACACTTTCTCGGTTAAGGTCCTCAATAATTTGCTGTAACTCGTCCCCATTGTTGCTGAATAACACAATGTCATCTGCAAACCGACGATTGCTGAGATATTTGCCGTTGATCCTCACTCCCAAGCCTTCCCAGTCTGACAAGCTTGAATGCTTGTCAGTGAATAGCATTGTAGAGATTGTGTCTCCTTGCCTGACCCTTTTCTTGATAGGTATCTTGCTACTTTTCTTGTGGAGAGCCAAGGTTGCTGTGCAATCCTTGTACATATTTGCCAATATATTCACGTATCCACCCTGTACTTCTTGGTTGCTTTAGGCCTCTAAGACTTCTGTTATCTCTACTGAATCAAATGCTTTTTCATAACCTATAAAGTCATATAGAGAAGCTGATCGTACTCCGCAGATTTCCCCATTACCTGATTGATGACGTGGATATGATCCATCGTAGAATATCCCTTCCTGAAGCCAGCCTGGTCTCGTGGTTGGCTGAAGTCAAGTATTGCCCCCATTTCATTTGAAATTTCCTTGGTGAATATTTATACAATACTGAAAGCAAGCTAATGGGTCTATAATTCTTCAATTCTTTAACGTCTCCCTTCTTATGGATGAATATAATGTGGGCGTTCTTCCAGCTTTCTCGTACATTGAAGTCGTGAGGCATTGCGAATAAAAGGCCGCAAGCGTTTCAAGTATGATGTCGCCTCCATTCTTGAATAAATCGACTGTTATTCCATCTTCTCCAGTAGTTTTCCCCAGGTCATGTCTTTCAAGGCCCTTCTAACTTCATCGCTAATAATAGAAGGGGCTTCTGTATCCTGTTCCTCACTACTTCGAATGAAAGTAGCTTCGCTGCTGTGGGCACTGTACAGCCTAGTATAGAATTATTCTGCTGCTTTTACTATGTCATCGAAATTGCTGATGATATTACCCTGCTTATCTTTCAGTGCATACATTCTGCCTTGTCCTATGCCTAGTTTTCTTCGCACTGATTTCATGCTGCGCCCATATTTTACTGCTTGCTCGATCTTTTCCACGTTATAATTTTGGATATCCCCCACTTTCTTCTCGCTGATTAGTTTCGACAGTTCCGCGAGTTCTAGCTGATCTCTCGAGTTTGACAATTTCATGTTTTGCCGTTTCTTTATTAGGTCATTTCTGCTTGGTAGAGTTTAGCTACTGGTTGCCTTGGTGCCTTACCTCCCACGTCAATTGGTGCTTCTGAGATCAGTCTAGCAAGTTTCAGTCATTATCTGTATGTTGTCTTCATATTCCTGTTCTAAAACTGCATATTTGTTTGCGAGCATCAGCTTGAATTGGTCTGCTTTTACCCTTACTGCGCCTTGGTTGGGGTTTTTTCTTTACTAATTTTATTCTTTTTCTCTCGAAACTGAGAGAAATCCTAGGCCTCAATAACCTATGGTAACTGCACTTTACCCTACCTAACATTTCTACATCCTGCACTATGCTGGGACCGGCAGAGAGTATGAAATCTATTTCATTCCTTGTTTCTCCACTAGGGCTTTTCCAGGTCCACTTCCTGTTGCTGCACTTCCTGAAGAAGGTATTCATTATTCGGAGCCTATTCCTTTCCGCGAAATCTACCAGTATCTCCCCTATAGTGTTCCTAGAACCGATGCCGTAGTTGCCAATTGCTTACTTACCAGCCTGCTTTTCCCCCACTTTCGCACTGAAGTCTCCCATGACACAGTATACTGAGTTAGCACCTTTCTCAATGCTAATTCAACATCTTCATAAAACTGTTTTATTTCTTCATCATCGTGACTGGAGGTTGGGGCGTAGGCTTGTACTACATTCATTCCATACCTCCTACTCAGCTTTATTACGGCGATTGCTACCCTCTCATTATAGCTGTAGAATTCATCAATGTTGCCCGCTATGTCCTTATGGACTAGGCTTCCTACTCCGAATTCTCTCTTTTTTGGAAGACCTCTGTAGCAGAGGATGTGGCCGTTAGTCAGCACTGCATAAGGCTCACCAGTTCTCACCTCACTAAGGCCAATAACATCCCAGGCAATAACTGATATTTCTTTAAATATCCCTGCTAAGATAGCCTCACTCGATAGGGTGCGCGTGTTGAAAGTTGCGAGGTACGGTTTTCATTGGCGGCCTGTCCGGAGCCAGAGATTCTTAGCACCCTCTACGCGTCGCACGTCTAACCGCCACCTTGGTCAGGTGATCCGCAGCCGCTGGGAATGAGAGCCATGGGTAAATTGTACGCGTCATTAGGGAGGTAGCGGCCGAATACTGCACAAGCGAAGCCAATTCCTTGTCTGCTGAAGGAGTGACTTTGTTGAAGCTTAGTGGGCCTTCCTAATTTGGTTGTACCTTGACTAGTATAGCCCCACTAGCTCTTGGCGATACTTTTTTTAGCCGGTGTCAGGTGCCACTCCATGCCTGAAAATTCACCCTAATTAACACCAAAGGTCGTGAGTTCGACTCCTACTACTGGTTGTAGTTCGAGTGCAAAATGATCTCTAAGCTAACTCAACGTCCCTTAGTTAACTACGCCATAATTACCTCTACCTTAATTTACTCTGGCTTATTTAACTTTGCCTTAATTTACGTCACGAACTGCCTTGATTGGCTCACTTTTGGAACATTGAGGTCAAGCCAACGCCGACTACGCCGGCCTTTCCGCCTTATGAGTCTTATAAACATTATCATCACCATCACAATCATCAGCCTATTTTTATGTCCACTGCAGTAAGAAGGCCCCTCCCTGCGATCCCTAATGACCCTTGTCTTGCGCTAGCTGATTCCAACTTGCACCTGTAAATTTTCTAACTTCATCACTCCACCTAGTTTCCTGCCGTCCTCGACTGCGCTTCCTTTCTCTTGGTCTAACCTTTCTATAATGGTCCACCGGTTACCATTCCTACTCATTACATGGCCTGCCCAAATCCATATTAAATGCGCAGCATTTCTTGGCGAACATTTGCCTCGTTGACAGTATCTATCTAGCCGCCTACGTGTTGCTGCTCTCATGGTCGTATCGTTTACTTGGTATTTACCAAAATTAGCATAGTATGACAAGAATGTATAAAGAACATAAATGATAGATTCTGACATGAATATCACAACATGTGTGTCATGTAGGTCATGAAATAGCTGCCGATGTTTTGGTGCTCTCATGGTCGTTTCATTAACTTGGTAGGTACCAAAATTGGCATAGTATAATACAGTGTATGACGAACATAAATGATAGGTCATGACATGAATTTCATGACATGCGTATTATGTAGGGCATGAAACAGCCGCCTAAAATGACAATGACATAGCGAAAAAAATATTAACACTCAAAAACCACCGAAATGAGTTCTGACGTGCTTGCTAAGTGAAGGAAACACTAAAAGATGATGGCAGAAGTCATAGACATGAGCACGACCCTGCAAAAATTACAGTGACTCAGCGAACAAAGATTCACACTCAAAAACCACCGAAATGAATTCTTACGTGCGTAGTAAGTGATGGAAACACTAAACGATGATGTTAGAAGTGACATCCATGAGCATTACGCAGCAAAAATCACTAACTCAGCAAGAAAACATTAGCACTAAAAAACCACTGAAATGAGTTGTGACGTGGGTACCAAGTGAAAAAAACTCTAAAAAATGATGGTAGAAGTCAGTCGTGAGCATTACTAGGTAAAAATCAGAATGACTCATCAAAACATATTAACACTCAAGAACGACTGAAATGTGTTCAGTAGTGGAAACTAAGTAAAGGAAACGCTAAAGGATGATGGTAGAAGTCATAGTCGTGAGCATGACTCCACAAGAATGAAAATGACAAAGAGAAAAAGATTAACACTCAAAAACCACTGAAAGGGGTTCGGACGTGGGTACTAAGTGAAGGAAACACTAAAGGATGGTGGTAGAAGTCATATTCATGACAATGACTCACCAAGAATGACAATGACTTTGCGAAAAAAGAATAACACTCAAAAACCAATGTAATGGGTTCGGAGGGTGTACTATGTGAAGGAAAAGGCTAAAGATTGATGGTCGAAGTCGTAGTTATGAGCACGACTAAGGCTTTTGCCTTAAGGTCTCTTAGGCCTAGCCAAAGGGACTCCTCAGGACTCATGAAATGAATTTCATGACATGCTTGTAATGTAAGTCATGAAACAGCCGCCTAAGTCTTGGTGCTCTCATGGTCGTTTCCTTAACTTGATAGGCTCCCCGCACACTGCTTCGCATAAGATCGATTCCCACAGGGGGTGGTATCTGCCGGCTTTTTCGCTGGGTCATTGTCATTTTAGGCGGCTGTTTCATGACCTACATGACATGCATGTCATGAAATTCATGTCATGCCCTATCATTTATGTTCGTCATACACTGATGTCAAACTATGCCAATTTTGGTGCCTACCAAGTTAATGACACGACCATGAGAGCACCAAGACGTAGGCAGCTGTTTCATGACCACATGTCACACGTCACGATATTCATGTCATATCCAATCATTTGGGTTCGTCATACACTCATGTCATGCTCTGCCCATTTTGGTAAATACCAAGTAAACGGTACGAGCATGAGAGCACCAAGACGTAGGCGGCTAGACAGATAGATAGATACGGTCAAAGTGGAAAATGTTCGCCAAGAAATACTTCGCATTTAAAAGAAAGCTTGGCGATGATTGAGCTCGCGGGTTCCGGTGAAGCAACCAGTACATCAAGGTTGGCGTCATCCGACTCACCTTCTCCCAGACCGAGACAAATTCGCCCCAGGAAACTAATGCCACCTTTCGATGAGCGAAGGGATGACCTAGATGCGTATTTGCATCGGTTTGAGAGGATCGTAGTCAGGCAAGGTTGGGAGAAGAGCAAGTGGGCCAGCGCCCTTAGCCTGCGTTTTGTAAGGGAGGCTCTGAGGGTGTTTGGCTGGATGCCAGCAGAAGAATGGTTAGACTATGTCAAAGTACAAAAAGCTTTATTTCAGAAGTTCAAGTTTACTGCTGAGGGCTTTCGGGAAAGTTCAGACTGTGCAAGACGGAAGATTCAGAAATGGGAAAGCAGTTCGCATGCCGTCTAACAAACTATTTTGAGAGGTGGATTGAGCTGTCCGAATCAGAAAAAAATATATGAAGGAGGTCACGACAAAGTTGTGGGTGAGCAATTCTTTCCCAGATGTAGCAATGGTTTGGTCATATTTCTGGAAGAGAGAAAACTACAGACTGTGGAGGAGATGGCAGAGCAAACAGACCAGTTTGTACAGGCGCAGGTATTGAGAAATTTAGGAAAGGGTGTTAGAGATGCTTCCACTTCAGAGGAAGATGAGCTGACAGAGAAACCCTAAATGGATGGGCGCAGGGGATAGTGGAGATGTTTCCTCTGTTACCGTCCCGGTCATCAGGCAATTAATTCATTGTCGTGCGGGACGTGATGACCAACGTGAACGGAAATATTGTGAATAGTGTAACAAGAGCGGACGCAAAACTGAGGAATGCAAACGCAGACCACGAGAAGTGTCAACGATTATAGCCCCTAGTGAAACTCGCGAAGCTCGTAGGTTTGAAGAAACGGAAAGATCAGAGGTCGTAAGTGCATCCATTGTCGAGAGTAAAGAGCGAGATATGCCAGTGGTAGAGATAAAGAAGAAGATAAGAAGGCTACTGTATTCAGAGACATGGGTGCGGACACCGTGCTAGTAAGGAGATGTTTGGTACCTATGAAAAGCATCACGGGGCAGATCAAACCAGTTGTGTTCGTGGACAGCTGGGTGAGATACCTCCCGGAGGCAAATATATATTTATTCACACCGTACTATACAGGAATGGTGACAGCCAGGTGCGTAGAAGAACCGCTGTATGACCTGATCATAGGAAATATACAAAGACCGAGAGAAATCGAGGACCTATAGTCGCTCCGTGAACCTGTCCGGTGAAACAGATCTAGGAACTGTGACGACAGTATCAGGGATAAAAAACAAGAGGTGAATACGCATATAGTAGTAAGGCAACTTGATGTATCCGTGGAAGAGCTGGGAAGGCAGCAGAGAGAGAATAGAACGTGATGCGGAGGATCGGTGGTACACCTATGGGAGAAGGGGTCGAGAAAAGGATCTGGTATATTGAAAAGTTTTGAGGGGAAACACATAATGCAATTGGTGCTGCTGACGCAACATGAAGAGTCCTAATAGAGAAGGGTCATGTTAATGGGCACAAAAATGGAAACAGATAATAGCGGCACTAACCAAAACAATATTTCGGCCAGGAGTACACAGGGAGTTACATACCGCATTTACTCGATTGTAATGCGACCGGGATTGTAACGCGAGGGATGACTTTTCATTGCCGTCATCACGAAAAGAAGAAAACCGCGAAAATAACGCGAAGGGTGACTTTTTGTTGCGTCCTGCCAAAAAAAAGAAGAAAATCGCCAAAGTAAAGCCAGACCACCGGATGCATGAAACAGTTGCTCTTGCACCCGCTCGCAAGATACGCATTTGGTGTCGCGGCTAAACGTTTATCCCCCTCCCGGGGCCTCATGGGCCTCCTGGGCGTCCGGGGCGACCTGGGCTACCGGGGGGGTTTCCTGGGCCTCCGGTACCTCCTGAGCCTGGGGAGCCTCCTTGGGCTCCGGTGCCTCCTCGGCCACCGTCACCTCCTGGACCTCCGTCGCCTCCTGGACCTCCTTTGCCTGATCCTCCGCTGCCTCCTGCGCCTCCGCCGCCTCCTGGGGCACCGGTGCCCCCTGCGCCCCCGTGGCCTCCTGCGCCCCCGGCGCCTGCTGGGCCCCCGGCGACTCCTACGCCCCCGCTGCCTCCTGGGCCTCCTCCGCCACCTGGGTTTCCTGGGCTCCCGGCTCCTCCGTCGCTTCCTGGGCCTCCTGGCTGTCCTGGGCCTCCTGCGGCTCCTGGGGCCCCTGGGGTTCCTGGGCCTGCTAGGCCTCCTGGGACTTTCGCACGAACAGAGTTATCTCATTTGCTATCTGCCACGCGCTCGTCATGACCATGACTCAGCAAAAATGACTAACTCAGCAAGAAAACATTACCACTAAAACACCACTGAAACGAGTTCTGACGTGGGTACCAAGTGAAGAAAATACTAAATAATGATGGTAGAGGCTAAGTCCTGAGTCTGACTAGGCAAAAATGAGAATGACTCAGCAAAACAAATCGAAACACAAGAACCACTGAAATGGGTTCAGAAGTGGGAACTAAGTAAATGAAACACTAAGGGATGATGGTAGAAGTCATAGTCGTGAGCATAACTCCACAAAAATGAAAATGACAAAGCGAAAAAGATTGACACTCAAAAACCACTAAATGGGTTCGGACGTGGGCACTAAGTGTAGGAAACACTAAAGGATGGTGGTAGAAGTTATATTCATGACGATGGCTCAACAAGAATGACAATGACACAGTGAAAAAAGATTACCACTCAAAAACAAATGTAATCGGTTTGGAGGTGGTACAATGTGATGGAAAAGGCTAAAGATTGGTGGTCGAAGTCATAGTCATGAGCATGACTAGGGCTTTCGCCTTAGGTATCTTAGGCCTAGCCACAGGGACTCCTCAGGACTGATGAAATTAATTTCATGACTTGCTTGTAATGTAAGTCTTGAAACAGCCGCCTAAGTCTTGGTTCTCTCATGGTCTTTGCCTTAACTTGATCGGCTCCTCGCACACTGCTTCGCATAACATAGATTCCCACAGGGCGTGGGATCTGCCGGCTTTTTTGTATCATTCCGATGGTCTCGTAGATGTAACATTTATGTTTAAACTGATAGCAATTTTATGGAACCCCGAAGTGCACACGCACCGCCGGGGCCACCATATTGTCACGCATATAAACAGTAAGAGGAGTGTTGGAAGGTGCCCACAGGAGCGAAAAAATCTGCAGGGCACCCCTGTCCACAGTTTGTCAGGACCAATGAAAGTTCTTGTCACTGTCACTCGGCTGCAAAGACAACGAAGCCAAGTGGGCATGCTGTCACGCTTCGTCAAACGGCTCTGCAGTGTAGCCAAGGCCGCGCTCTCTTGCTGGCGTTAGCGCTGTGCATACAAACGCTAGCGTTTCGACCGAGATGCAAACTTGTGCACTTCATCTCATCCCGTGTACCATCGAGAAATATGACGCTTCAAGCGCCTCTGGTTGCCCTGCCAATCATGCTAGCGTTTTACAGACGCCTGGTATAGCTGCCGGGGCTCTGTTCTTGCTGCACCGCAGCAGTTTCCTAGCAGGCTACGTCACAACATGTAGTCTCCGCGTATTGTAACACCTTCCGACAAGCCGGAGTGCAACGATAAGCCTTGCTCTCTGTGCTTCGCTGTTTGGGAAAAAAAAGTGCGAATTTTTTACTGCGAAGCTCTCTAGTTGGTCAGGATTTGGCATGCTTTCCCAAAAAACAGCTGATAGAAGCGAGGTTTGTGTTAAAGTTTCCGCGTAAAAAAATTATGTTTTCTTACATATTCGAATTACAATCCAATGCTACCCTGTCTGTAGGTTTTGTGTAATCACACTTACGAATTTTCGGACACATTTTACTTTGAGAAATGTAATTACTTCAATAACGTACTTGCTCTAGGCGGAAGCCCTACAAAAAATGGGGACATTGGTTGTTCTAACGTTACGGCCATTTAGCCGCCGCGGCCACTCATACAAACCTCAAACCACAGCAGGAAAAGTGCTTTGTTTTTCAGTTTCCACGTAACAGATTTATGTTTTCTCGTATGTTCAGATAACTGTGCGAAGCTGTTATGACTGCAGCTGGTCTGTAACTCGTACTTTACGCATTTTCTGGCGCAATTTACTTTTAAATAATTTAGTTCAATATGGCACTTGTGCTTGGCGGACGGCCTAGAAGAACGATGACGTACGCTCCTCATAGGCACATGTGCGTGCGCGCATCACGTACGTCGCTTGTGGTGGCGGTGCTTGACTAACGTCCACACCTGCTTGGTCGTACGTCCACTGTCACAAGGTGAAATGGAGGCGGATGTTTTTTTTTTTCTTTTTACATGTTTTTTCTAGTGCAACAGCCTAGAAATACGGCACTGGGTTCCGACGTTCATTGTGGGGTGAAATGTTATACTAAATTTTGCTTCTTTCAGATTTCATTCAGCTGAAAAGCGAGAGCTTTCAATTCATTGTTCATTTCTTCATTGAGAAACTACTTTGGTACACTCTCGGCCGTATCTCACACTTAATTTGTCTAGTGCCGCGAAGACCGCTGCCGAAAGGCCATTTTGAAACTCGCCATATGAAACTGTCCACGTAGGAAGCACACTCTACGAATAAAATAAATAAAACGAGGCAGACAGAAAGAGCGCGATAGCGAGGGAACTGTTAACGAACATTAGGCTGAGTTTGCAGCTGTGTCCAAACTCGGAATTCGCTCTGAAGCGTATGTAGGCGCGCAAATAATTAGATTGCCCATCGCAGAAAGACCATTGCGAGCGAAAGCGCGTATTTAAAGCAGATTTGTCTGCTTATATAGCACCTCATATCATTCCCGGAGGCAGTCGATACAGGTGACTACGCTTCGTTTATTATTTTTCTTTTAGTTATGTCGCACAATCAGAATCCTTTTCACGTACATATATAAACCTTATTTGGCTGCTGGCAGACGAAGCGGGCTCGAAGACTTTTTGTACAATTTATGTTTCGTTCCATACAAAAATATTTTTGAAGCGCATTGTATATTTGTTTGACGCAGGGATCTCCTTTAGTTATCTTGCTACGGGGACGCGAGGCACAAGAAAGGTATTTGTACACACTACAGAGAGAAAAGGGAAAAAACATCTTTATTCGTGAAAATGGCTCATTGACCTAAGCAGCGAATATCGTCAGAGGCGGGGGACAAATATAGAAAAAGATAAATAAATAAAGAGATAACAGGCACTCCTGGCCACCCTGACTGTAAAGCGGATATTCCGTGTGGACTTCCGTAAGTAGTTGATCGTTTACACGGCTGGATAAATGAATGAATGCTAAGAGCGTCCCCCTATAAATGAAGCGGTTCGTTGCGCCACCAAGCTCTTTTAATATTGTTACCTGTCGTACCTGTCTCTTTTTTTCTTTTACAAACGTAAAATTTCCTGCATAAAGGTTTCTGAACCCTTAATTGGAACTTTCTTACTTCCATTATTGGTGGTCTCCCTATTTTCCTGCTGCCAAATCCCCAATACGCTTTAGTAGTTTCTGTTGTGGACATGGTAACTTTCCCCCTACTATCCCTGAACGCAAGAGCTTCAAAGAGGCAAGCGGAGCCTAAACCTATAGCCGGGTAGGTATTATTGCATTCTAATAAAACATGTTCCTTTCGTTGCCTAGCTTCACTGCTGCAAGCACATGCTTCGGCATTGGTCAAGGTGGGTGGCCTCCATTGAGGTAATGGCACATCCCTTGTGAAGTCGGCTGTACTTACCGCAAGATGGCCAAATGCTCACACGCGAAACTGTAATGATGGTGATAATGGTGATAGCAATGCTTTTTTCGAAAGATTGCACGGTGGCGTTATGATCGCAACCAAGATAAATGAAACCACAATTGAAAACGATACTAAAACAAATGACGTAATGCGACTAGGCAAAATTTAGGTCTTCGTTGCAATGTCGAGCACCCCCTTGGTCTACGCATTCACTCGCCCCAGCAGAATATATTCCAATATACACATTGTGGTGCCTGCTTCTTCATTGCTTCTTTGTCAGCATTATCTTTGTTCTTTCTCTGCGGATTATATATTTGGTTACCGCTAGAATTATGCTCACGTTGAGTGCTTTGATGCCTAAACAATGTATTTCAGTATATAATATTCGCAATGTATCACGATAATAAACATATACCCTGGTCACCGGTATCCTGAGTGGATGTATAGCAGTAATAATTCTTCAGACAATTTTAGAGAATTCTTATGTGAAACTTCGAAAACGCATCTCAAAGAACGCGGTTGAAAGTAATAATTCTCTATTTTTAGTCTAAGTACTCGGAGTAAATATATATATATATATATATATATATATTTCATATATATTTTAAATTAATTTATATATTCTATTTGATATATATTGTTACGTGTAGAAGGACACAGACGAAAGAGGCTATTTACAGGCTATTTACACAGAAGCCAGACAGCCAGGCCCACAATCGCTCGAACCAAGAGCACAGACACACTTCGTCGTCTTTCGCGCGGCGGCTTGTCTCTTCAACATCTTTCGATGCTATCCTAATACCACCCCCCCCCCCCCCCCGGCGGCAAAAGCGCCGTCACGGTGCTGGTAAATATCCAAGGTGCTTGGAGAGGTGTAGGGTTTGAGCCGGGCGACGTGGACAATATCACTGGTTGTCACAGCGGAGGACGTAGTGGGCGTGGCTAGAACGATTTCGTAGGTGAAATCGGTCACTTGGCGGAGCACGCGATATGGGCCTGTGTAACAGGAGAGCAGTTTTTCACAAAGGCCAACTTTACGCGATGGTGACCAAAGCAACACGAGGGTGCCGGGCGCAAAATGCACATCACGGTGACGGAGGTCGTAGCGTTGTTTCTGTTTGTCTTGAGACACATGCAGACGAGCACGCGCAAGTTGGCGAGCATGGTCAGCACGGGCGATTGCATCACGGGCATAATCGCTAGTTGAAGCTGTGGGGAACGGAAGCACAGTGTCTAGTGGTAGCGTCGGTTCTCGGCCATACAATAGGTAAAACGGGGAAAAGCCAGCGTTGTATGCAAAGGTAATGTAAGGTAGAGCGAGGTCCCAGTCACGGTGGTCGGCGGAAATGTACTTCGATAGCATGTCTGTAAGCGTGCGGTTCAAACGCCTAGTGAGGCCGTTCGTTTGTGGGTGGTAGGAGGTGGTAATTTTGTGCTGTATTGAGCAGGCACGCATGATGTCGTCAATGACTTTGGACAAGAACGTACGGCCACGGTCGGTGAGCATTTCACGCGGAGCACCATGCATCAAAATGATATCGTGGAGGAGGAAGTCCGCGACGTCAGTAGCGCAACTGGTCGGAAGAGCGCGTGTTACGGCGTAGCGGGTCGCGTAGTCCGCAGCGACGGCTAACCACTTGTTTCCTGATGTAGATTCCGGAAAGGGGCCGAGAAGGTCTAAGCCAACACGATGAAAGGGCTCGGCAGGGATGTCGAGTGGCTGCAGGTAACCAGCGGGGAGCTGGGAAGGCTTCTTGCGTCGTTGGCAAAGTTCACAAGCAGCGACGTCACGCCGTACGCAACGGGCAAGGCCCGGCCAGAAAAAAACGGCGACGTACTCGGTCATAGGTTCGAGAGACGCCGAGGTGTCCTGCCGTTGGGGCGTCGTGAAGCTCTTCTAGAACGGTTGAGCGGAGGTGTTTAGGGACTACAAGTAGGAACTCGGAGCCATCCGGATGAAGGTTACGACGGTATAGAGTACCGTCACGGAGTACGAAGAGGCATAGAGTAGTATCGGTCGGAGAGTGTTCCAAACGGTCGATGAGTGATCTGGTGTAGGCATCACGACGTTGCTCGTCGGCGAAATGAAGGAGCTGGGATACTGAGAAAACGGAAGCAGCACTGTCAGTATTGGAGGAGTCAGAGTCGTCAACAGGGTAACGCGACAAGCTGCCAGCGTCTTGGTGCAGGCGGCCAGACTTGTACACCACGGAATATGAAAATTCTTGTAGCCTCAAAGCCCATCGACCAAGCCGGCCTGTAAGATCTTTGAGCGATGAGAGCCAGCAGAGAGCATGATGGTCAGTGACGACAGAGAAAGGGCGACCGTAAAGGTAAGGGCGGAACTTCGCAACTGCCCAGACAACAGCAAGGCATTCTCTTTCCGTAATGGAATAGTTGCGCTCCGAAGGTGATAGGAGGCGGCTTGCGTAAGCAATAACGCGATCCTGGCCACGCTGACGCTGGGCTAAGACGGCACCTACACCATGACCACTGGCATCTGTACGCAATTCTGTAGGGGCATCAGGGTCGAAGTGGGCGAGAATGGGCGGTGAGGTGAGAAGAGTGACGAGACGAGAGAAGGCGGTGTCTTCTGAAGCACCCCACGAAAATTGTACGCCTTTCTTCAAAAGATTAGTGAGGGGTCTAGCAATTGCCGCGAAATCCTGAACAAAACGACGAAAGTACGAGCATAGCCCAACAAAACTGCGAACGTCTGCGGCTGTCTTCGGAACCGGAAAGTCTCGGACGGCGCGAGTTTTGTCGGGATCAGGCTGCACTCCGGTAGCGTCGACGAGATGGCCCAGAACAGTAATTTGGCGGCGGCCAAAACGACATTTGGACGAGTTGAGTTGCAGCTTCGCCTTTCGATATACATCAAGTATACCTGTTAGACGCTCAAGGTGAGAGTCGAACGTTGGCGAGAAGACGATGACGTCGTCGAGGTAACAGAGACACGTGGACCATTTAAAACCTTGGAGCAAGGAGTCCATCATACGCTCAAAGGTGGCCGGGGCATTGCATAACCCAAACGGCATTACTTTAAATTGGTATAGGCCATCAGGTGTTACGAACGCGGTTTTTTCTCTGTCGATGTCGTCGACAGCAATCTGCCAGTATCCAGAGCGAAGATCAATAGAAGATAAATAGCTGGAACCGTGAAGGCAGTCAAGGGCGTCGTCGATTCGTGGGAGCGGGTAGACGTCCTTCTTAGTAATTTTGTTCAAATGGCGGGTAGTCTACACAGAAGCGCCACGTGCCGTCCTTCTTCTTAACCAACACCACAGGTGACGCCCAGGGACTCGAAGAAGGCTCAATGATGTCTTTATCTAGCATTTTGGTCACTTCATTTTGAATTACTCGGCGTTCCGACGCATAAACGCGATATGGTCGTCGGTGAATAGGCGTAGCATCGCCAGTAGGAATCCGATGCTTGACCGCGAGCGTCTGGCCTAAAGGGCGATCGTCGAAGTCGAAAATATCTCTGTAGGCCGATAACACTTTGGAAAGGTCTTCAGCCTGAGTAGAGGACAGGTCCGCCGCAACCATTTTCTTTATGTTGGGATCGGCGCCTGAGGCTGGCGCGAGGGGCACGCCAAGCTCGGAAAAACCATCGGTTGATAAAGCTGCCACTTGATGGTCGCCGAGGCAGTCAACGTTGGTAAGGCAAATACCTTGCGGGAGAATTTGTTTTGCCAATCCAAAGTTGAAGATAGGCATGCG